>NC_136318.1:5778463-6093463 GCF_964198595.1 Lampetra fluviatilis
GTGATGGTGGCGGTGTTGGTGGTGATTTTGTTTGTTAGTGGTGGTGATGATGGTAGTGATGTTGTTAGTGGTGGTTGTTAGTTGTGATGTTTGTTCTGGTTGTGATGTTGGTGGTGATGTTTGTTTGTGTTCATGATGGTGATGATGTTGGTTATGGTTGTGATGTTGGTGGTGATGTTGGTGGTGATGTTGGTTATAGATGTGATGTTGGTGGTGATGTTGGTTATGGTTGTGATGTTGGTGGTAATGTTGGTTGCGATGTTGGTGGTGATGTTTGTGATGTTGGTGATGGTTGTGATATTGGTGGTGATGATGGTGGTGGTGTTGGTGGTGATGTTGGTGATGGTTGCGATGTTGGTGGTGGTGATGGTTGTGATGTTGGTGGTGATGATGGTGGTGGTGATGTTGGTTGCGATGTTAGTGATGTTGGTGGTAATGATGGCGGTGGTGGTGATGTTGGTGGTGATGTTGGTTATGGATGTGATGTTGGTGGTTGGTGATGGTTGTGATGTTGGTGGTGATGTTGGTGATGGTGGTGATGTTGGTTATGGATGTGATGTTGGTGGTGGTGATGGTTGTGATGTTGGTGGTGATGATGGTGGTGGTGATGTTGGTTATGGATGTGATGTTGGTGGTGGTGATGGTTGTGATGTTGGTGGTGATGATGATGGTGGTGGTGATGTTGGTGGTGATGTTGGTGATGTTGGTGATGGTTGTGATGTTGGTGGTAATGATGGTGGTGGTGATGTTGGTTATGGATGTGATGTTGGTGGTAATGATGATGGTGGTGATGTTGGTGATGTTGGTGATGGTTGTGATGTTGGTGGTAATGATGATGGTGGTGATGTTGGTGATGTTGGTGGTGATGTTGGTGATGGTTGTGATGTTGGTGATGTTGGTGGTGATGTTGGTGATGGTTGTAATGTTGGTTATGGATGTGATGATGGTGGTGATGTTGGTGATGGTTGTGATGTTGGTCGTGATGTTGGTGATGTTGGTGATGGCTGTGATGTTGGATATGAATGTGATGTTGGTGGTGGTGGTGATGGTTGTGATGTTGGTGATGGTTGTGATGTTGGTTATGGTTGTGATGTTGGTTATGGATGTGATGTTGGTGGTGATGATGGTGATGGTTGTGATGTCGGTTGCGATGTTGGTGGTGATGTTTGTGATGGTTGTGATGTTGGTTATGGATGTGATGTTGGTGGTGATGATGATGGTGGTTGCGATGTTGGTTGCGATGTTGGTGGTGATGTTGGTGATGGTGATGGTGGTGATGGTGGTGGTGATGTTGGTGATGGTGGTGGTGATGTTGGTTATGGATGTGATGTTGGTGGTGATGATGATGGTGGTTGCGATGTTGGTTGCGATGTTGGTGGTGATGTTGGTGATGGTTGTGATGTTGGGTTATGGATGTGATGTTGGTGGTGATGTTGGTGATGTTGGTGATGTTGGTTATGGATGTGATGGTTGTGATGTTGGTGGTGATGTTTGTGATGGTTGTGATGTTGGTGGTGATGTTGGTGATGTTGGTGATGATGGTGATGTTTGTGATGGTTGTGATGTTGGTGGTGATGTTGGTTATGGATGTGATGTTGGTGGTGATGTTGGTGATGTTGGTGATGATGGTGATGTTTGTGATGGTTGTGATGTTGGTGGTGATGTTTGTGATGGTTGTGATGTTGGTTATGGATGTGATGTTGGTGGTGATGATGATGGTGGTTGCGATGTTGGTGGTGATGTTGGTGATGGTTGTGATGTTGGTTATGGATGTGATGTTGGTGGTGATGTTGGTGATGGTTGTGATGTTGGTTATGGATGTGATGTTGGTCGTGATGTTGGTGATGGCTGTGATGTTGGTTATGGATGTGATGTTGGTGGTGGTGGTGGTGATGGTTGCGATGTTGGTGGTGATGTTGGTGGTGATGTTTGTGATGGTTGTGATGGTTGTGATGTTGGTGGTGATGTTTGTGATGGTTGTGATGTTGGTTATGGATGTGATGTTGGTGGTGATGTTGGTGGTGATGTTGGTGATGGTTGTGATGATGATGGTGGTGATGTTGGTTGCGATGTTGGTGGTGATGATGTTGGTTGCGATGTTGGTGGTGATGTTGGTGATGGTTGTGATGATGTTGGTGGTGATGATGATGGTGATGATGTTGGTTGCGATGTTGGTGGTGATGTTTGTGCCTCGGAGACATTTGGCTGTGGCTCCAACTCCCCCACCCTCCCCTCGGCGTTGTTTACACAAAGTAAAGAACGATAACAACCACAGCGGCCGCAACCATACACACAGATAGAACACACACACGTGCACACTCACACACACACGCGTACACACACACGCGTACACTCACACGTGCACACTCACACACACACAGACAGAACACACACACACGTGCACACTCACACACACGCGTACACACACAGACAGAACACACACACGTGCACACTCACACACACACGCGTACACACACGTACACACACACGCGTACACACACACAGACAGAACACACACACGTGCACACACACACACGCGTACACACACACGCGTACACACACACGTGCACACTCACACACACACGCGTACACACACGTACACACACACGCGTACACACACACAGACAGAACACACACACGTGCACACTCACACACACGCGTACACACACACACGCGTACACTCACACGTGCACACTCACACACACACGCGTACACACACACAGAACACACACACACGTGCACACACACACACACGCGTACACACACACGCGTGCACACTCACACACACGTGCACACTCACACATACGCGTACACACACACACGCGTACACACACACACGCGTACACTCACACGTGCACACTCACACACACACGCGTACACACACACAGACAGAACACACACACACGTGCACACACACACACGCGTACACACACACACGTGCACACTCACACACACGTGCACACTCACACACACGCGTACACACACACACGTGCACACTCACACACACGTGCACACTCACACACACGTGCACACTCACACACACGTGCACACACACACACGCGTACACACACACACGTGCACACTCACACACACGTGCACACTCACACACACGCGTACACACACACAGACAGAACACACACACGTGCACACTCACACACACACGCGTACACACACGTACACACACACACGCGTACACACACAGACAAAACACACACACGTGCACACTCACACGCGTACACACACACAGAAAAACACACACATGCGTACACACACATATGCGTACACACATACACACACACACAGACAAAAAATACACACGTGCACACTCACACAGACAAAACGCACACACGTGCCCACACACACACGCATACACACACGCACACACACAGAGACAAAACACAGACACACAAGCATACACACGCAGACAAAACACACACACACACGTGCACACACACGCAGACAAAACACACACACACTTACCCAAGTACACATACATGTACACACACCTACAATACACGCACACATTTACACGTACACACACACACAAAGACAAAACACACGTCCACCTGTACTTACTAGCAACACACACACACGTACATGTACACACACACACATGTACACACACACGTACATGTACACACACACACACACGTGTGTGTGTGTGTGTTAACTAGCAACACACACGTACGCGCGCGGGCACATAAAGACAAAGGTCCCCGTATAGCCTTGAACAGACTAGCTTCAAGTGCTGTTAGTGCTGTCTCCCTGCTGCTGGTGGTTTACACGCTGCTCGTTTGAGGCTGAGTCGACCTAGGGGAGGCCCAGGACCAGTTTAACTGTTGAAGGTCATGAGCGATCACTTTTTGATTCGTAGCGCAATGCACTAAACCCGGCCACACACACACACACGCGTGCACACACACACACACCCTAGACAAACACACATTCACCCTCCAAAAACACACGCCCACTCAAAGACAAAAACAACAACAGCAGTGGCCACAGCCTCAACAACAACCAACACCAGTCACCACATTCTTGCATGTTGCAGACTTTAACCTCAGGAAAAATCCTAACCAGACCCTGACTCAAACACTCAACTAGACCCATCGCTGACTAAACCCTGACTCAAACTCTCAACCAGACCCATCGCTGACTAAACCCTGACTCAAACTCTCAACCAGACCCATCGCTGACTAAACCCTGACTCAAACACTCAACCAGACCCATCGCTGACTAAACCCTGACTCAAACACTCAACTAGACCCATCGCTGACTAAACCCTGACTCAAACACTCAACCAAACCCATCGCTGACTAAACCCTGACTCAAACACTCAACCAGACCCATCGCTGACTAAACCCTGACTCAAACACTCAACTAGACCCATCGCTGACTAAACCCTGACTCAAACACTCAACCAAACCCATCGCTGACTAAACCCTGACTCAGACACTCAACCAGACCCATCGCTGACTAAACCCTGACTCAAACACTCAACCAGACTCATCGCTGACTAAACCCTGACTCAAACACTCAACCAGACCCACCACTGACTAAACCCTGACTCAAACTCTCAACCAGACCCACAACTGACTAAACCCTGACTCAAACTCTCAACCACACCCACCACTGACTAAACCCTGACTCAAACTCTCAACCAGACCCACCACTGACTAAACCCTGACTCAGACTCTCAACCAGACCAATCGCTGACTAAACCCTGACTCAAACTCTCAACCAGACTCATCGCTGACTAAACCCTGACTCAAACACTCAACCAGACCCACCACTGACTAAACCCTGACTCAAACACTCAACCAGACCCATCGCTGACTAAACCCTGACTCATACACTCAACCAGACCCATCGCTGACTAAACCCTGACTCATACTCTCAACCAGACTCATCGCTGACTAAACCCTGACTCATACACTCAACCAGACCCATCGCTGACTAAACCCTGACTCAAACTCTCAACCAGACCCACCACTGACTAAACCCTGACTCAGACTCTCAACCAGACCCATCGCTGACTAAACCCTGACTCAAACTCTCAACCAGACCCACCACTGACTAAACCCTGACTCAAACACTCAACAAGACCCATCGCTGACTAAACCCTGACTCAAACTCTCAACCAGACCCACCACTGACTAAACCCTGACTCAAACTCTCAACTAGACCCATCGCTGACTAAACCCTGACTCAAACACTCAACTAGACCCATCGCTGACTAAACCCTGACTCAAACACTCAACCAGACCCATCGCTGACTAAACCCTGACTCAAACTCTCTACCAGACTCATCGCTGACTAAACCCTGACTCAAACACTCAACCAGACCCACCACTGACTAAACCCTGACTCAAACTCTCAACCAGACCCATCGCTGACTAAACCCTGACTCAAACTCTCAACCAGACTCATCGCTGACTAAACCCTGACTCAAACTCTCTACCAGACTCATCGCTGACTAAACCCTGACTCAAACTCTCTACCAGACTCATCGCTGACTAAACCCTGACTCAAACTCTCAACCAGACCCATCGCTGACTAAACCCTGACTCAAACACTCAACCAGACCCACCACTGACTAAACCCAGACTCAAACTCTCAACCAGACCCACCACTGACTAAACCCTGACTCAAACTCTCAACCAGACCCATCGCTGACTAAACCCTGACTCAAACTCTCAACCAGACTCATCGCTGACTAAACCCTGACTCAAACTCTCAACCAGACCCACCACTGACTAAACCCTGACTCAAACTCTCAACCAGACCCACCACTGACTAAACCCTGACTCAAACTCTCAACCAGACCCACCACTGACTAAACCCTGACTCAAACTCTCAACCAAACCCATCGCTGACTAAACCCTGACTCAGACTCTCAACCAGACCCATCGCTGACTAAACCCTGACTCAAACACTCAACCAGACCCATCGCTGACTAAACCCTGACTCAGACTCTCAACCAGACCCATCGCTGACTAAACCCTGACTCAGACTCTCAACCAGACCCATCGCTGACTAAACCCTGACTCAAACACTCAACCAGACCCATCGCTGACTAAACCCTGACTCAGACTCTCAACCAGACCCATCGCTGAATAAATCCTGATTCCATCTCTACTAGACCCATCGCTGACTAAACCCTGACTCAAACACTCAACCAGACCCATCGCTGACTAAACCCTGACTCAAACTCTCTACCAGACTCATCGCTGACTAAACCCTGACTCAAACACTCAACCAGACCCACCACTGACTAAACCCTGACTCAAACTCTCAACCAGGCCCATCGCTGACTAAACCCTGACTCAAACTCTCAACCAGACTCATCGCTGACTAAACCCTGACTCAAACTCTCTACCAGACTCATCGCTGACTAAACCCTGACTCAAACTCTCTACCAGACTCATCGCTGACTAAACCCTGACTCAAACTCTCAACCAGACCCATCGCTGACTAAACCCTGACTCAAACACTCAACCAGACCCACCACTGACTAAACCCTGACTCAAACTCTCAACCAGACCCACCACTGACTAAACCCTGACTCAAACTCTCAACCAGACCCATCGCTGACTAAACCCTGACTCAAACTCTCAACCAGACTCATCGCTGACTAAACCCTGACTCAAACTCTCAACCAGACCCACCACTGACTAAACCCTGACTCAAACTCTCAACCAGACCCACCACTGACTAAACCCTGACTCAAACTCTCAACCAGACCCACCACTGACTAAACCCTGACTCAAACTCTCAACCAAACCCATCGCTGACTAAACCCTGACTCAGACTCTCAACCAGACCCATCGCTGACTAAACCCTGACTCAGACTCTCAACCAGACCCATCGCTGACTAAACCCTGACTCAAACACTCAACCAGACCCATCGCTGACTAAACCCTGACTCAAACACTCAACCAGACCCATCGCTGACTAAACCCTGACTCAAACTCTCTACCAGACTCATCGCTGACTAAACCCTGACTCAAACACTCAACCAGACCCACCACTGACTAAACCCTGACTCAAACTCTCAACCAGACCCATCGCTGACTAAACCCTGACTCAAACTCTCAACCAGACTCATCGCTGACTAAACCCTGACTCAAACTCTCTACCAGACTCATCGCTGACTAAACCCTGACTCAAACTCTCTACCAGACTCATCGCTGACTAAACCCTGACTCAAACTCTCAACCAGACCCATCGCTGACTAAACCCTGACTCAAACACTCAACCAGACCCACCACTGACTAAACCCTGACTCAAACTCTCAACCAGACCCACCACTGAATAAACCCTGACTCAAACTCTCAACCAGACCCATCGCTGACTAAACCCTGACTCAAACTCTCAACCAGACTCATCGCTGACTAAACCCTGACTCAAACTCTCAACCAGACCCACCACTGACTAAACCCTGACTCAAACTCTCAACCAGACCCACCACTGACTAAACCCTGACTCAAACTCTCAACCAGACCCACCACTGACTAAACCCTGACTCAAACTCTCAACCAAACCCATCGCTGACTAAACCCTGACTCAGACTCTCAACCAGACCCATCGCTGACTAAACCCTGACTCAAACACTCAACCAGACCCATCGCTGACTAAACCCTGACTCAGACTCTCAACCAGACCCATCGCTGACTAAACCCTGACTCAGACTCTCAACCAGACCCATCGCTGACTAAACCCTGACTCAAACACTCAACCAGACCCATCGCTGACTAAACCCTGACTCAGACTCTCAACCAGACCCATCGCTGAATAAATCCTGATTCAGACTCTACTAGACCCATCGCTGACTAAACCCTGATTCAAACTCTCAAACAGACCCATCGCTGACTAAATCCAGAATCAAACTCTCAACCAGACCCATCGCTGACTAAACCCAGACTCAAACTCTCACAAAGACCCACCACTGTCTAAACCTCGACTGAAACTGACGTTCAAGTGAGCCACAGTTTGCACAGTCGGCTACGTGCAGTGTGAAATAAGTTCAACATAATACATGCTTATTACCAAGCTTGTTTACCCAGCAACGCCCGACTCTCAAGACTCATTGTTAAGAGGGTCCTGCCAAGTTTTTCGCCTGTATGGGGGTGGGAGATGTTGCTACTGCTGTGTTATCGAGCGAGTCATTTACTGATAATTTGCCAGCATTGTGATGCTTTTTGGCCAATACCAATTTTATTTCCTGAGCTACTCGAGGAAACTGGAAAACCTGGAGGAAACCCATGCAGAACAAGAGGAGAGAACGTACAACATCCCACGTAGAAAGGTGCCCGAGTCAGGAATCGAACCCAGGAACTTGTAGCCGTGAGGTATACACGTTACCACCGAATCTGTGTACAGGAACTACTCGACTTATGGACATTAAGAGATACGAACAAACATTGTCCCGTTGCCTGTTTGGACCGAGAGTCGTAAGTTCAACCGCCGGGCAATAGATGGCGGTGGTGGCATCTACATCTGCAGAACGTGAAGAACCAGGGTCAACGGCGGCGTGGTGTATTCCGCAAATATGGCCGACTGCGAGGGCGGGCACAAGCCGGCGTGAGTAGGTTAAACGTTGAGTTTTATAAGGGCACCACGGGGTGACCAGCCCCTCCCCACCCAGCC
Source organism: Lampetra fluviatilis (assembly GCF_964198595.1). Lineage (NCBI taxonomy): Eukaryota > Metazoa > Chordata > Hyperoartia > Petromyzontiformes > Petromyzontidae > Lampetra > Lampetra fluviatilis. Next base: position 5,787,113 of record NC_136318.1, read on the forward strand.
CCTCCCCACCCTCCCCACCCAGCCTCTCCCCACCCAGCCCCTCCCCACCCTCCCCACCCAGCCCCTCCCCACCCTCCCCACCCAGCCCCTCCCTCCCCTCTCCACCCATTTTTGGAAGCACGACGGACGGACACAATAATCCCCTGTGGGCTGGTGTAACCAGGAGGTTCCTACCAGTATCACTAATCCCCAGGTAGATAAGTACTTCCAAGTCATTCAACTGCAACCATTCAGCGCCGCAGCGCCGGAGAACCCGCTACTGGTGTCAATTTGGGAGCTGGTTCGCGTTGTGCGTTGGCTGCGTACGGTGCAAAATCATCTCAAACACACCGTACAGACACACACAGCTTTTGTTATTCAGCTACCGACCACACGGTCATCTCCATTCTTGACTTGAACCGCGGGCCCCTGACTTGTCAATCGTTCATCCCTGGCTAGATGGCGCTTTTTAGAAGCCGTTCAAAACTGCAACCATTAGCGCTGCAACTCCACCGCACCGGGAAACTTGCTGCCGGTGTCAATTTGCCGGGCCCCGGTTGCGCCGCCCACGTGTTGTGCCAGCGGACCCACGCCAAGCTGCTCCTTGTTTGGTAAACACGGCGGGTTCACTTGACAGTAAAAAATGTAAACAGGCTCGGTGAGCGGGCGTGCACAGCAACAGGCAGAGAGATGCGTGTGTGTACGCACATGTGTGTACCCGCCCGCGTGTGCATGTGTGGGTGTGTACGCACATGCGTGTACCCGCCCGTGTGTGTGTGTGTACGCACATGCGTGTACCCGCCTGCGTGTGTGTGTGTGTGGGTGCGGGGAGTGATAGTGCAGCGGTGTGTAAACATCGCCACTAGGGAGACAAAGGTGGCCGGGCATGGTGCTGGCCACCCGTACCCTTGTGTGCTGTGCCGGCCTTAATCGGCGCTCGCTAACAGCACTTGCCCCAAAGTCTGTTAAGGCTACACGTGGGATATTTGTCTGTGTTGTGTGTGTGTGTACACGCGGATGTGCTCGTTAAGTGAAAATTCGTTAAACGATCATCGTTTTCCCATCGACTCCTGTGTTAAAAGCCGAGTTGCGTTTCAGACCCCCAAAAAGTTCCGTTCTTGAACAACTTCTTTTTTTCACGTGAGCAATACAAATTAGAATAAAAAAAATAAAGTAATGCAACTTCAAAAGCAACACTTTAACACGCGTGAAGAAACCACGGGTGCTCGCAAGGTGCCTGTCCTTAGCGTCTGCAATTAGTTAGCGCCCCCCCCCCCCCCCAACAAACTCATGAAAATGCCACCAGGAGGGCCCCCTTCCTCACAAGGTGGATCACACGCGCATGGCACACGCAGCCCACCCCCCTGGGCACAACCCTGACACCCAAGGGACGCATTCATTCGCTCGAACCGATGGCACGACGGCTCGTTACGCGGAACACTTTTGCGAACAAATTGGTCGATGATATTCAAATCGATCATGAATTTTGCGCACGCGCACGCACACAAACAACCAAGAAGCCATCAGGACAACAACAACAACAACCAGAGATAAATCGGCGCAAAAGCAACAGCGTTGCAGGAGAAACGGGCGACGGCGCATCGACCGAAAATTCGACACGAAATCGAATAAATTTTCGTTTACGAAAAAAGAAAAAAAAAGTCATCTCGGACAAAACACTTTAAACAAAAGAGATTAATTATTCATAAAGATATGCAAGTTACAGATGCAGCTACTTACTCACCAAGACCAAACGCGTGGCTTTGGGAGACCCGGGTGAGTAATGAAATGGACGGCTTCCCTCCGTAAACATGCCCTGCTGGTGTACACTCACACGTGTGTGTGTGTGACTGCGAGTGAGTGTGTGTGTGGTTATAAATATATAAGGTAAACAAGCCGTGTTGTTGACAACCGCGGCGTAAATAACACACGGAGCGAAGAGAAGAAAATCAGGCCTCGGCCATACACGTAAATGATGGCAATTTTAATTTGTTTGTGCCGAGTGACGGTCAATGGGGGGCGAGTGTTTGCCTGTCAGCGCCACCCGCGTGTGTTTGTGTGCTTGTGTAATTGTGTGTGTTTGTGTGTAAGGGGTGTGCGTGGTGAGTTTGTGTAATTGTGTGTGTTTGAAAGGGGTGTGTGTGTTGTGTAAGGGGTGTGTGTGGTGTGTTTGTGTAATTGTGTGTGTGTATAAGGGGTGTGTGTGTAAGGGGTGTGTGTGTAAGGGGTGTGTGTGTAAGGGGTGTGTGTGGTGTGTGTGTGTAATTGTGTGTGTAAGGGGTGTGTGTGTAAGGGGTGTGTGTGTATGTGCACATGGCCTGGCACAAGCGTCGTGGTGACGTCACCGCCACTTAGTGGCGAATGGCGGTTGTTGTTGTAAGGGGTGTGTGTGGTGTGTGTGTAAGGGGTGTGTGTGTAAGGGGTGTGTGTGTAAGGGGTGTGTGTGGTGTGTGTGTAATTGTGTGTGTGTAAGGGGTGTGTGTGGTGTGTTTGTGTAAGTGTTTGTGTAAGCGGTGTGTGTGTTGTGTTTGTGTGTGTGTGTAAGGGGTGTGTGTGGTGTTTGTGTGGTGTGTTTGTGTAATTGTGTGTGTGTAAGGGGTGTGTGTGGTGTTTGTGTGCTGTGTGTGTGTGCTGTGTGTGTGCTGTGTGTGCTGTGTGTGTGTGCTGTGTGTGTGTTTGTGTGTGCTGTGTGTGTGTGTGAGTTTGTGTGTGCTGTGTGTGTGTTTGTGTGTGCTGTGTGTGTGTGCTGTGTGTGTGTGTGTTTGTGTGCGCTGTGTGTGTGCGTGTGCTGTGTGTGTTTGTGGGGAGCAGCAGCAGTGTCTGCGGTTAGCGTGCCGCAATACGAACCCGGTGACCCAACCTCACCAGTGACGATTATCTGACAAGGTCCTGGGCCTCCCCTAGGTCAACTCAGCCTCAAATGATAACCTAGTGCGGTGTGTAAACATCGCCACTAGGGAGACAAAGGCGGCCGGGCGTGATGCCGGTCACCCACCGCCTCGTGTGCCGTGCCGGCCTTCATAGGTGCTCGCTAACAGCACTTGCCCCAAAAGTCTGTAAAGGTTATACGGGGGATCTTTGTGATTGTGTATATGACAGCCCTGTGCGTATGAGAGGCCTGTGTGTGTGTAAGGGAGCGGTGGTGCAGCGGTTAGTGCGCTGCGCAATGAACCTGGCGACCCGGGTTCGATTCCCGCTCACGGCCAACACCAGTGACGAGTATCTGAACCGGTCCCGGGCCTCCCCTAGGTCGACTCAGCCTCAAACGAGTACCTGGTGCGATGTGTAAACATCGCCACTAGGGAGACAAAGGCGGCCGGGCGTGGTGCCGGCCACCCACCGCCTCGTGTGCCGTGCCGGCCTTCATAGGTGCTCGCTAACAGCACTTGCCCCAATAGTCCGTTAAGGCTATATGGGGGATCTTTGTCTGTGTGTACGAGAGGCCTGTGTGTGTGTATTATTTCCCTGTGTGTGTGTACGAGAGGACTGTGTGTGTATGATTGCCGTGTGTGTGTGTATGAGAGGCCTGTGTGTGTGTATGATTTCCCTGTGTGTGTGTATGATTGCCGTGTGTGTGTGTGTGTACGAGAGGACCGTGTGTGTGTATGATTTCCCTGTGCGTGTGTATGAGAGGCCTGTGTGTGTGTATGATTGCCGTGTGTGTGTGTGTACGAGAGGCCTGTGTGTGTATGATTGCCGTGTGTGTGTGTGTACGAGAGGACTGTGTGTGTGTATGATTGCCGTGTGTGTGTGTGTGTGTACGAGAGGACCGTGTGTGTGTATGATTTCCCTGTGCGTGTGTATGAGAGGCCTGTGTGTGTGTATGATTGCCGTGTGTGTGTATGTACGAGAGGCCTGTGTGTGTATGATTGCCGTGTGTGTGTGTGTACGAGAGGCCTGTGTGTGTATGATTGCCGTGTGTGTGTGTGTACGAGAGGCCTGTGTGTGTGTATGATTTCCCTGTGCGTGTGTATGAGAGGCCTGTGTGTGTGTATGATTGCCGTGTGTGTGTGGGGTTAAAGTTGAGTATTAATCACATTACCCAAAAGCCACACATGGCGGCAGCCACCCTCCGGCAATAAAGTACAGGTGCAGCCTTGCAATTGCTCACTCATACCACTGCTGGCAGAAGAGCCTCCACGTGGGTAAGCTCCAGAGCACCGCTCTACAGGGTATGTTGCCCTACTCTTCAGTGCTGTTGGGGCAGAACGAGGCAGCCGTAGAGGGGACTAAAAGCTCACAACCACACGCGGAGCACCGGGCGGATAAAACACCTTCACATTTTCACCCAAACTTCACGGCTCTGCCCAAAGTGTCGTGACCTCCAGTCACCGAACTTTGGCAATGGCAAGTGACCTCGTCGGAGTTCATGAAAGCGTCCCGCCAGCCAATCGCAGAAGCGAGCATGGTCATTACATGACCGCTTTCCGACCGATCAATTCGTAACTCTGCAACAATTTAGAGCCAATCCACTGCTGGATGAATTGAAGGTTGTGGAGGTTGGTTAACCATACTTCACCACGCTGGCCTCAGTGCGGCTTGGCCGATCATCTCTTACCCGTACCCGTACCCGGCCGCACCAGGGTCGCAAACAGGTACCCGTACCCTACCCGATACTCGGCTACCCGTACCCGGCCGGGTACGGGTAGGGTACGGGTATCGGGTACCTGATTGCGACCTCTGGGATGAAGCCATGTTGCAGGCGCGGGTGGGTTGATTCTAGGAACTTGAATTGTGAGAAGAGACAAGACGTTGGGAAATGAGTGACAAACGGTGACTCACCAGTGACTCACGGCCTACCCGTACCCGGCCACACCAGGGTCACAAACGGGTACCCGTACCCGGCTGGGTACGGGTAGCCGGGTATCGGGTATCGGGTACCCGGTTGCGACCTCTGGCGGGTGGCAAATCGCTGCCACCGCCCCCCTCCCCCGAACGTGATGAAGCAACGCAGGAAGAAGTAGCGCCATTGCTGATATAAAATTGGGGATTTGATTGTAAAGAGCCAAGCAAATAGAATCCAGTTTGGGCCTGACTACTGTTGGCCACGGCACTAAATACATATTACACAAAAAACAACTTACGCCCATCACAGACACAGGTACATACACATATGGATACACACACACACATGGATATAAGCACACATGCACACAGATACAAATACAAAGATCCCCCGTATAGAATTAACAGACTGTCGGGACAAGTGCTGTTCGCAAGCACACAGAGTACATACACACGGACACATGGATATAAGAACACATGTACACAGATACAAATACAAAGATCCCCCGTATAGAATTAACAGACTGTCGGGACAAGTGCTGTTCGCAAGCACACCGAGTACACACACACACGGACACGCGCACGCACACACACACAACCAAAATAAATCTGCCTGGTGAATTTTCTTGAGTTTGTTTATTTTTCAAGAACAAATCCAGGCTACAGTTTCGTGAGTTGCCCAGGCAACCAAACGGGGATGGTGGTGGTGGTGGGTGGGTGGCCGGGCTCTCAGTGTTCGACTGATTTTTTTTTCGACATTTTCCAGACAGATGTTTCCCCACGTCCCGTCCCCCGTCGCCTTCACGCGATTCGCTTTGGCGATCCTCACCTCCCCCCCTCATCCGTTGTTCACGGTTCGAATCCAGGTTCCGGGCGTGGGCTACCCACGCCTAAAAGGTCATCTGTGGAAAAAAAGAGCTTCATGGCTCATCGGATTCCTCCGGTATAAAGACATTCTGATGATACTTGCGGCGTGCGTCGTGTGTCAACCGTAATAAATACATAGACGAGTGCACTGCACGACTACGACTACTTTAAGCACGCGCACCGTTTTGTTTAGTTTCACGGTGGACGCTAGAGATCACGTGGGCCATCACCACGTGCTCAAATGTTTATAAAGATTACGTTGCAAATGTGCTCAATAGGGATCGTACAAAGACAAAGATCCCCCGTGTAGCCTTTAACAGACTGTTGGGGCAAGTGCTGTTCGCGAGGAGCACCCGATGCAGGATGGGACGGCACGACGCCCGACCACCTTTGTATCCCCAAGTGGCGATGTTGGCGCACCGCATCAGTTACTCGTTTGAGGCCGAGTCGACCTAGGGGAGGCGCAGGACCGGTTCAGGTAATCGTCGCCGGTGTTGGCGGCCGTGAGCGGGAATCGAACTCGGGTCGCCGGGTTCGTAGCGCAGCGTAGCGCTAACCGCTGCACCACCGCTCCCCATGTATACGCACACAGCGGCAGGATGATCATTGTCATCCCGTACCCACCGCTACTGCGGGGACCTGGCAGGAACCTCCTCGAACAGGAGGCTTGAGACTCACTGCCCTCGGTTTTGGTATAAAGGAGCAGCAGTTGAAACAATGGCAGCAAGAGTTAACTTCAATCCAACAACCAGCACCACCACCACCACCAATCTCCAGCACCTCCATTAACCAGCACCACCAACAACCTCCTCACTACCACCTCCTCCTTCACTACCACCTCCACTACCACCACCCAACCACCATCACTGATCAGAATATTTATTCGGACTGGAGGAATCCGATGAGTTCCTGAAGCTCGACTTCAGTGATGTCCAGTAGGGGGCGGGTCAGAAAGTCACAACAACAAACGACACGAAAACAACCGATAGGATTGCAAAGTATGGGAGAGGTAAGCAAGTAAATAAATAAAGTATGCGAGTGCAAATTGCAAAAGTTTATCAATTCCTGGCAATTTGTCAACAAAAAAGGCAAGCTTGGGCAAGACGGCAAAATAACAACAACAGTCCCAGACCACAGCAAGCGAACAACAACAACAACAACACCACGTTAAAATGACCACCACCACCAACCACCAACCATCACCAATCACCACCATCACCATCCACCAACACCATCCACCACCAACCACCACCACCAACCACCATCACCCACCACCACCAACCACCACCACCATCACCCACCACCACCATCACCACCCACCACCACCATCACCAACCACCACCACCATCACCACCAACCACCACCACCATCACCACCAACCACCACCATCCACCATCACCATCACCCACCACCACCATCACCACCCACCACCACCATCACCAACCACCACCACCCACCATCACCATCACCCACCACCACCATCACCACCCACCACCACCATCACCAACCACCATCACCACCAACCACCACCACCTCCCCCACTACTATTCTGGCACCGCTGCCAAACTCTCTGGCAGCCGGCACAGTAACACCCAAAGAGACAAAGATCCCCCGGATAGCCTTTAACAGACTGTTGGGGCAAGTGCTGTACTGTTAGCGAGCAACAAAGACAAAGATCCCCCAGATAGCCTTTAACAGACTGTTGGGGCAAGTGCTGTACTGTTAGCGAGCAACAAAGACAAAGATCCCCCAGATAGCCTTTAACAGACTGTTGGGGCAAGTGCTGCACTGTTAGCGAGCAACAAAGACAAAGATCCCCCGGATAGCCTTCAGCAGACTGTTGGGGCAAGTGCTGTACTGTTAGCGAGCAACAAAGATCCCCCAGATAGCCTTTAACAGACTCTTGGGGCAAGTGCTGTACTGTTAGCGAGCAACAAAGACAAAGATCCCCCGGATAGCCTTCAGCAGACCGTTGGGGCAAGTGCTGTTTGCGAGCAGCACCTATGAAGGTCGGAACGACACACAAGAGGGTGGGTGGCCAACACCACGCCCGGCCGCCTTTGTCTCCCCAGTTGCAACGTCAACACACCACTGGTCCAGGTACTCATTTGAGGCTGAGTCGACCTAGGGGAGGAGGCCCAGGACCGGTTCAGATATTCGTTGCCGGTGTTGGTGGCCGTGAGCGGGAATCGAACTCGGGAGTGGCCGGGTTCCTGGCGCAGCGTAGCGCTAACCGCCCTCCCACCGCTCCCTCGCACACGCCGCCACCACCACCACCTCTCTCTGCAATCCAAACAAACGGGCCCCTCGTTGTTTTGGCACTCACCCTCAGGATGAGACATCCAGACTAAGCTGGCGCAGTGCGTGGTGTGTCTGTGAGCATGGCATGTGGGCGCACATGGGCACACGTGGCTACACGTGTGTGCGCTGTGGGTCCCATTCTGGGGAGCGGTTAGCACAACCGTGAACCTGGTGGCCCGAGTTTGATTCCCACTCACGGCTGGCACCAGCACCACCAGCACCAAGGACGATTATCTGAACCGGTCCTGGGCCTCCCCGAGGTCGATTCCGCTCCGATTAGCACGGTTGGCTACGTACGGCGCGAAAGAAGTTCAACAGACATGCAACACAAATGAGTAGCAGTGGCGGTGTCAACATTCCCACTAGGGAGACGAAGGTGGATGGGGAGGTGCTGGCCACCCCCCCCCCCTCGTGTGCCGTGCTGGCCTTCTCCGTAGGTGTTAATCGCAAGCAACACTTGCTCCACAAGTCTCTGGAGGCTACACGGGGGATATTTGTCTCGTGTGCGGCGTCTGTATTATTTTAAAAGAAAAATTCCACCTCAAAAACCGCAACTTAAATAATCCCCACGCAAACCGCCCCGAACTGTACTGCATCAACACACACTGCCCCACAGTGACAGACAAGGAGCTCTCTAAAGAGGCGAGGGGACTTGTTTAAACACTCTTGCAAATAACATTTAGAAATCTTCTTGGTTCTTTCGGTAAAGTCACGTAGAATGGAAATAATAAAATAAAACATTATACAATTATTCTCACGACGTTTCGGCCACAACGCAAGCAGCCGTCCTCAGGTGAAGACCAGGTCTGTCGAGAAGACAGAGTCTGAATGTCTCCCCGACAGACCTGGTCTTCACCTGAGGACGGCTGCTTGCGTTGTGGCCGAAACGTCGTGAGAATTATTTTATTATGTTTTATTTTTATTATTTTATTATTTCCATTCTACGTGACCTTACCAAAAGAACCAAGAAGATGAATCCCTGCAGTCACGAAAGCTTTAAATCGAAATTTTATTATGTTTTATTTGTATTATTTTATCATTTCCCTTGTACGTGACTTTACCGAAAAAACCAAGAAGAGGAATCCCTGCAGTCACGAAAGCTTTAAATCGAAATTTAACATCTACAAAACTCCACCTCTGCCTTTCCTTGTCAAAATTCCAGTCTCTTTCTCGCTCTGCACTTTTGTGAGTAAGAGAGAGAGAGACAGCGTGATTGTGTTTCTCCGTGAAAAGAGCTTCATAGCTCATCGGATTCCTCCGGTATAAAAAAAGATTCTGAAATGAAAGTCCATCAGACGAGGTACGGTCGCAGCACCTGCAATATCTCGCTCGTGTCACTGCTAGTGAAAGGGCCTCCCACAACTTACAAACACTCCCCCATCCAACCTTTAGCACTGCAGATATTTTTGTCATTATTTATTACACGTTTTTTTTAAACTCACACTCTGTTGTATATCCTCAAATCTTGTAACTCAATTTTAACCCACTTCCCAATGTGCTATCGACTGCAAACTTGGTATAGGTGTGTCATACTGATGACAATACCATATTCTATCATTACAAAAATTATAATATTTTTAAACAATCTTTTTGACGGCTCTAACTGTCCACGCTCAACTCACGTTGCCTGTAAATCACCACGTGGTCCCTTACGTCACGGCAAGCCTCGGGGAGTGTGTAAACAACTTGGGGAAACAAAGGTGGCCGGGAAAGCGTGGTAGCTCGCCTCCCAGCACACACCCACACCTCCGTGTCGGCCTTCAAAGGTGCTCCAACAGTGCGGTAAAGGCGACACGGGGAGGGGGGGGGGGGACCTTTTGTCTTTTGTGCTCGTTTGTGTATTCGTGCCTCTCTCCTCCCTACGTGCCAGAAACGCGTCTCAATAAGTAATATTTAAAAAATACTTTTTTTAAAAACACACTTTAATGAAACGTACCGTGCGAATAATGGAAGAACTCCACGACTCCAGGACAATTAAACCCAAGCCGAAACATAACATATATAATATATGTTTAAATGTTTTTGTGATAGAATATAGTATTGTCATCAGTATGACATAAGTATACCAAGTTTGCAGTCGATACCACATTGGGAAGTGGGTTAAAATTGAGTTACACGATTTGAGGATACAACAACAACAACAGACGGAGTGAGTGAATAGAAAGCGTGTAAAATAATAAACAGACAAACGACCACTTTGTTGGGCATTGAATGAACGAGCTAAGTAAAACCATGCCAGATCGCGTTGTGTCCACGGAATTGTTTAAAAACAGAAATCATTCTTAACGAATGCATTGAAACCATTGGAACCTCATTTGCCAGAAGAAAAAATATGATAATTGTTTTTTTACCCTTTTATCTGGCAACAAAACTGACACCTTTTTTACAAGGAGTCATGTTTGCATAGACCACAATACCTGCAGTCATAATGCAAACAAAAAACATAACTCTGATAATGTATGCACTGTCCTTGAAATTGATTGGTCCACACACACACAACAAAGGGTAAAAACAATTATAATATTTTTTCTTCTGGCAAATGAGGTTCCAATGGTGTAAATGCTTACCCCGAGCTCTCATACTCTGATGGTGCATTGTCTTTGAGTTGTGCGCCTTTTGGCGTCATCTGGTCCAACACCATGTGAGACTAGGCTCTAAGGAAAGCTGTCTCGGGTGTGGACCAATCAACTTCAAGGACAGTGCACATTATCAGAGTTGTGTTTTTTGTTTGCATTCCGACAGCAGGTATTGTGGTCAATGCAAACATGACTCCTTGTAAAAAAAGGTGTCAGTTTTGTTGCCAGAAAAAAGGGTAAAAAAACAATTATCAAAGAAATAATTCTTACCGAATCCATTGAACTCGCACTGCCTACCAAGCAGACACTCAACGCGTTGATCGACGACACTGTCGCCTTTACGCAACGTTTCAGGCAACGGCCCTTCTTCACAGCACACCGAGAGGCCTTCTGTGAAGGAGCCATTGCCCGAAACGTCGCCGCTTATGTACTTTTTCTGCATTTTAAGGCAACAGTGTTGTTATTGACCTGTGTGTAAAGTGGTTGTTGTTATTATTTGCACACCACTGCCAACGCTGGCAGCAGCAGCACCACCACCAAGATGTTTTTGTGTGTTTAGTTTGTTGTCCATCCACGCACCACAGATGAGCACTGTTGGCTACGTACGGTGCAAAAGAAGTTCAACATGCATACGCATACAAGGGGATCCGCTGAAGAGCACAGACATCAAACACAAGGCTCCTCTTAATTCGCAGGACACTGGGACCAGCGCGTAACGCGCGTGGAAAGGGTGCCACACGGAATCACGTGTGCGCTCTATCCCAGCGCAGTGATGGCAGCAGCATGGTATCCATCCAGCAGCTACAACGCCAATGTCACCGTAGGTCTGCTGCTACTGCTGCTCACGACGAAGAGGGCTTCAGGAGCTACTACACCAGTCTCGTGCCGTTTTGCCGTTTCCTCCCCCTCCGACCCAGGCGCGGCGGTGTACGATAGAGGCACTAAGTGTGGAGTTGGCGAAGAAGCGTGGAGGAGAGGTGGACACGCATGAATGTCCACCGAGACCAGAGAACACGTGGGTCAGAGAGAGAACACGTGGGTCAGAGAGAGAACACGTGGGTCAGAGAGAGAACACGTGGGTCAGAGAGAGAACACGTGGGTCAGAGAGAGAACACGTGGGTCAGAGAGAGAACACGTGGGTCAGAGAGAGAACACGTGGGTCAGAGAGAGAACACGTGGGTCAGAGAGAGAACACGTGGGTCAGAGAGAGAACACGTGGGTCAGAGAGAGAACACGTGGGTCAGAGAGAGAACACGTGGGTCAGAGAGAGAACACGTGGGTCAGAGAGAGAACACGTGGGTCAGAGAGAGAACACGTGGGTCAGAGAGAGAACACGTGGGTCAGAGAGAGAACACGTGGGTCAGAGAGAGAACACGTGGGTCAGAGAGAGAACACGTTGGTCAGAGAGAGAACACGTGGGTCAGAGAGAGAACACGTGGGTCAGAGAGAGAACACGTGGGTCAGAGAGAGAACACGTGGGTCAGAGAGAGAACACGTGGGTCAGAGAGAGAACACGTGGGTCAGAGAGAGAACACGTGGGTCAGAGAGAGAACACGTGGGTCAGAGAGAGAACACGTGGGTCAGAGAGAGAACACGTGGGTCAGAGAGAGAACACGTGGGTCAGAGAGAGAACACGTGGGTCAGAGAGAGAACACGTGGGTCAGAGAGAGAACACGTGGGTCAGAGAGAGAACACGTGGGTCAGAGAGAGAACACGTGGGTCAGAGAGAGAACACGTGGGTCAGAGAGAGAACACGTTGGTCAGAGAGAGAACACGTGGGTCAGAGAGAGAACACGTGGGTCAGAGAGAGAACACGTGGGTCAGAGAGAGAACACGTGGGTCAGAGAGAGAACACGTGGGTCAGAGAGAGAACACGTGGGTCAGAGAGAGAACACGTGGGTCAGAGAGAGAACACGTGGGTCAGAGAGAGAACACGTGGGTCAGAGAGAGAACACGTGGGTCAGAGAGAGAACACGTGGGTCAGAGAGAGAACACGTGGGTCAGAGAGAGAACACGTGGGTCAGAGAGAGAACACGTGGGTCAGAGAGAGAACACGTGGGTCAGAGAGAGAACACGTGGGTCAGAGAGAGAACACGTGGGTCAGAGAGAGAACACGTGGGTCAGAGAGAGAACACGTGGGTCAGAGAGAGAACACGTGGGTCAGAGAGAGAACACGTGGGTCAGAGAGAGAACACGTGGGTCAGAGAGAGAACACGTGGGTCAGAGAGAGAACACGTGGGTCAGAGAGAGAACACGTGGGTCAGAGAACACGTGGGTCAGAGAACACGTGGGTCAGAGAACACGTGGGTCAGAGAACACGTGGGTCAGAGAACACGTGGGTCAGAGAACACGTGGGTCAGAGAACACGTGGGTCAGAGAACACGTGGGTCAGAGAACACGTGGGTCAGAGAACACGTGGGTCAGAGAACACGTGGGTCAGAGAACACACGCAAGTTGGCGAGACATCATATTGACGGCTAAGAAAAGTAAATGGACTTGTGGATGATGATGATGCTACGGAGTCTCAAGGTCATTAAGTCCTGATACATTGGGATGTATGACCAACGCCATGATAAACAAACAAAAAAACAAGAATTGATGCATTACAGTAACTATTTTTTTAAACTCAAATATTATGTTAAATGCACATCAAGGCACTTCGTGACGTTATAAATTGTTCATAAATTCCAGCCACGATCCATCCACTGCTGGATGAAGGCCTCCCACCACGCCACGCCGGTCATGGGGTGTTGTTGACCAGACCTCACCACGCTGGCAATCGATTATAGCTCAAAATCTGGTGGAGCGGTGGCGCCGCAGTTAGCGAAACTCGGCCACCTGAGTTTGAGTCCCCGCCACGGCCAACATCAGTGGCGTGCGATCTCTCTGAAGCTGTCACGGGTTTCCGCCCCACCTTCCCCCAACCCCCAGTGACCAGCGTGGTGAAGTATGGTCAATCCTCCCCAGTCGGCTGGACAAAGAGGCTATATTCAGTGTACAGTATCACATTACGGTACAGGCTGTAAATAGAAATCCAGTATGGAAGCATACTACGTCAGGGATTGTAAGTAGGTAATGCATTTGAGAAACTAACACTCCTCACAGCGTCTGCTTAACCAAGCGGGGTGGGGTGGTGCTGTTGAAAACCCTCTACCCGTGGTGGAAATTCCACATTACCATGACGGATTGGCACACAACTGCTGTTCCTCTTTAAAAAATGATTCCTAGTTTTATCCACCGCCAGGAGATGATGGCGAGAAGCTCTATAACGTGACCCCCTTTAACGTTATTAAATTTCAGTGTTCATCTATTACCAGCAAATACAAAAAAACTCAACTCTGACCTCTCATCGCATCCGCAGCTGTCAGCTTCGCTCGGCGCCAAACGAGAAATAAATAAATAAATCCAGCTCCGCGTTTTTTTTAAGCAACGACAAACATTTAAAAAAGAAACCCCGCGCAACTTCAAACGAAACCTCCCCGCCCGATAAACGACAAACAAATAAAAACTCTTAAATTAAATTTTAAACAAAATTCGCGACCGAATCGGCCACCACCTTCAACGCCTCCGCCGCCGCCGCCGCTTCTTGCTGCTCGCAGTCAACACGTGTCGGGCTGTGACGTCATCGACACGTGACGCAGGCATGGAGGCGGCCATCTTGGTAAGGGACGCACTGCCGCCGTTTCCAAGGCGACGGCACTTCGAATATTTTTGTTATTTGAGCTTTAAAGATCTTTATTTTTTGCTTTCGCCCAGGGGAAATCAACATGAGCTGTAATGCTCTTTATTTTTTGCTTTTACTCAGGGGAATCCTATGAGCTGTAAAGCTAAATTTCGATTTAAAGCTTCTTTCGTGACTGCAGGGATTCATCTTCTTGGTTCTTTCGGTAAAGTCACGTAGAAAGGAAATAATAAAATAATACAAATATAAAACAATACAATTTCTCACGACGTTTCCACTGCAACACAAGCAATCGTCATCAGGTGTGAAATCCACAGCTGTAAAACTCTTTATTTTTGCTTTCACCGAGGGAAATCCTATGAGCTGTAAACCTCTTTATTTCCCCCCCCCCCTGACACATCTGTCTGTCCGCCTGATGACGCTGGTTGCAATTACTGGCAAAACGTCGTTCTCGAATTGTAAAATGTTGTGGATTTGCTCTCCGACACGCCGGTTTAGTGCTGTGCTCGTCACGAATCGGCACGTTCTGTTGCCGTGACAACCCACATTAGTAATTGGCAGAGGTGTGGACTCGAGTCATGTGACTTGGACTCGAGTCAGACTCGAGTCATGAATTTGATGACTTGCGACTCGACTTGGACTTGCATAACAATGACTTTGTCCCACCTATGAGATGTGGACTCGAGTCATGTGACTTGGACTCGAGTCAGACTCGAGTCATGAATTTGATGACTTGCGACTCGACTTGGACTTGCATAACAATGACTTTGTCCCACCTATGAGATGTGGACTCGAGTCATGTGACTTGGACTCGAGTCAGACTCGAGTCATGAATTTGATGACTTGCGACTCGACTTGGACTTGCATAACAATGACTTTGTCCCACCTCTGGTAATTGGCTGTGTCGCCTGGTGGTGGCGGGTTTAACAACACATTAATATTCGTGCCATCTAACACAAAAAAAAAATTCACCCGTAAAAACAAAGTTTTTCACTATAAATCCTTTATATGCGTGGCATCGGTTTTATTTTATTATTCATTTCTGTTTTTCTTGAGTAAGAGTTTCATTTTTATCACATTGGTATTTTAAATAAAATATGAAAAAAAAAATTCCTAAAAAGTGGAAAATTTTGGAATTTTCACGAAAATAAATTGTCACGCACAACGAGTCTGTGTGCAAAATGTCAGCTCGATTGGATCACGGGAAGTGGGTTAAAAAACGACCGAAAGATTTGCACGGTCGTAAGCGCGCAAGCAAGTGAACTTAATGTAAAGGATTTAAAAACACTTGTATTATGAAAGCTATCTATGTTTTCCCTCCCACAAATGTTCCAGTCAGGGGGGGGTGGGGGGGCACGGGTTACAAACATGACAACACACAATAGCAGTGCCAAGTCTAGGAAAGGTAAGTTAAACAAGATATAGAAGCACAATATGTAGACTGCAGAAGGAAATCTGATGAGCTATGAAGCTCTTTCTCACCCACCCCCCCTCCCCACAGATGTCCAGTCGGGGGGCACGTGGTCAGAACATTTACAACAATACACAGCAGAAGTGCAAGGTATATTAAGGGTATCATATTGTTGGTTCTTTCGGTAAAGTCCCGTAGAAGGAAATTAAAAAAATAATATAAATATAAAGCACGTAGAAGGGAAATAATAAAATAATATTAATAAAAACAATATCTTCATTATTTTATTATTTCCCTTCTACGTGACTTTACCGAAAGAACCAAGAATATGAATCCCTGCAGTCACGAAAGCGTTAAATCAAAATTTATATTAAGGGTAAACAAAATAACTTTAAAAAAATATACAACTAATACTAAACTATTTCTTATTTTACCAGGCAAAGCCCCCTGAGCGATTAGCTTCTTTTTAAATCCTTTATATTAAGTTCACTTGCTTGCTTGCGCGCTTACAACCGTGCAAATCTTTCGGTCGTTTTTTAACCCACTTCCCGTGATCCAATCGAGCTGACATTTTGCACACAGACTCGTTGTGCGTGACAATTTATTTTCGTTAAAAAAAATTTCCATAACTTTACACTTTTTAGGATTTTTTTTTTTATATTTAATTACCAATTGCTTAATGGTGGCAGGCAATCATCTGACCCATAGGTGGCAGCCATCTCAAGCCAGAGGACGAGAGGACTCTAGCCGCCACGCATATAAAGGATTTATAGTGAAAAACTTTGTTTTTACGGGTTAATTTTTTCACAATCGACCTGGCCACGAATAACAGCTCAAAGAAGTGACTCATCGTGTGCAACTTTACAGCGGCGAAATAATATAAACTGTTTAATTTCAAGTTACTATAAGCACCGTGTCAATAAACGACACCATCTGAGCTGACACCCTTCCAGCACCAACCCTGACCCTTACTCACGACCAAGTCGCTCGCTCACCGGCACGTAGCCACCTCCTTATGACTCTTCTCTCGCTACGACCGTCATGGTGACTGTTCCATACCTCTTCTTGGTTCTTTCGGTAAAGTCACGTAGAAGGGAAATAATAAAATAATAAAAATAAAACATAATAAAATAATTCTCACGACGTTTCGGTCACAACGCAAGCAGCCGTCCTCAGGTGAAGAACAGTAGTGACTAATCCGATATTTGCATTTCCCATGAATATGCTAAATTCCTCTTGATATGCAAATTCATTTGTCAAGGCGCTCTTCCCCCTCCAACCCAGCTTAAATATACGCTGCCAAGCGTGGTGGTGTTCATTCAGACGCTGTCTTTCCGACAGCCCTGTTCTTCACCTGAGGACGGCTGCTTGCATTGTGGCCGAAACATCATGAGAATTATTTAATGTTTTATTTTTATTATTTTATTATTTCCCTTCTACGTGACTTTACCGAAAGAACCAAGAAAATGAATCCCTGCAGTCACGAAAGCTTTAAATCGAAATTGTTCCCAACCCCCTTAACACATTCCTGCTGCGGAGGGAGCTGGTAGGAACGTTGGGTTGCTCGGTCAATGGCCTGCAGGGTCAACGGCGGCGTGGTGTATTCCGCAAATATGGCCGACTGTGAGGGCGGGCACAAGCCGGCGTGAGTAGGTTAAACGTTGAGTTTTATAAGGGCACCACGGGGTGAGCAGACCCTCCCCACCCAGCCCCACCCCTACCCCCACCCTCCCCTCTCCACCCAGCCCCACCCCTCCCATTTTTGGATGCACGACGACACAATAATCCCCTGTGGGCTGGTGGAACCAGGAGGTTCCTACCAGTATCAGTGCCCTTACCTTATTACAGACCAAAGCAGAGATCTTACTGGTCACCCCGTGCCCTTATAAATCCCAACATTCATCTATACACTACCGTACACTACACTATACACTACCATACATTACACTATACACTACCATACACTACACTATACACTACCATACACTACACTATACACTGCACTACTACAAACCTGTCAACCCTCTTAGCAGTGCCCTTACCTTATGACAGACCAATGCAGATCTTACTGGTCACCCTGTGCCCTTATAAATCCCAACCTTCATCCTATACACTACACTATACACTACCATACACTACACTATACACTACCATACACTACACTATACACTACCATACCCTACACTATACACTACCGTACACTACACTATACACTACCATCATTAGACCTCCACTTTGCCAGTACCACAATATAATAATAGGGTTTTCCCCCCTTTTTTTCGTCCCAATTGGTGCTAGACCAGAGGACGCCAAAAGGCCAAAAGGCGCCCTCTGGTCGAGCACCAATTGAGACGAGGCTCAAAAGAAAGCCGTCTCTGGTGTAGACCAATCAGTTTCAAGGACAATGCATATATTATCAGTGTGTTTTTCGTTTGCATTTTGACCACAATACTTGACATGATTCCTCGTAAAAAGGTTTCAGTTTTGTTGCCAGAAAAACAGGTGGAAAACCCCTATTATTATACACTACCATACACTACACATTACACTCCACTATACACTGCACTATACACTACCATACACTACACTATACACTGCACTATACATACCTGTCAACCTCATTATCAGTACCCTTACCTTATTACAGACTGAGCCAGACCTTATTGGTAACCCTGTACCCTTATAAATCTCAACGTTCATCCCACAAAGTCCCATCGCAAGCGAGAAACACAAACAAATAGACACATTTTATATTTGTTCCCCGTATTGAAACGGTCGTACACCGTATGGATCTGAAAACTCAATTTCCCTGTACAAGAATACGGAGTAAACCGTGTGGGTTGACACGGTATGCTGTTCCCGTACGTATAGTACTATTCATAATCAACGTTTAGTACTATGTTGAACTTCTTTCGCACCGTACGTAGCAAACCGCGCGGGAGAAAGACACGAAAAGGTAGCCACTCTAAAGAAATGGGTTTACAATCTAGAAAACTGTGAGCGAGTTTTCTAGATTGGCTTGTGCCAGGCTAGGTGCACTTTGACGCCGTCACGTTCGCTGCTGACAGGAGGTCACGGAGCAGACCCAAGGTGCCATGGGGTTTAACCGACTGAGATGATGACTGGCAGATGCACCTCCTGTGCAAACTCGCTGCGTTTTATCCACCGGGCGCTCTGCTCGTTGTTGTGAGCGTCGCTCCTCCGCTGTTGACGGTGACTGCCTCCCACTGCACAGGAGCGTCCTTCACGAGCCACATCCACTCACTCAACTCACCCACTCACTCACCCACTCACTCACGCATTCACCCACTCACTCATGCACCCACTCACTCATCCATTCACTCACCCACTCACTCACCCACCCACTCACTCACCCACTCACTCACCCACTCACTCACTCACTCACCCACTCAATCATCCATTCACTCACCCATTCACTCAACTCACCCACTCATCCACTCACTCACCCACTCATTCACCCACCCACCCATCCACTCACCTCACCCACTCACTCACTCACCCATCCACTAACTCATCCACTCACCCATTCACCCACTCACTCACCCATTCACGCTCCCAGTCACTCACCCACTGACTCATCCACTCACTCACCCACCCACTCACTCTCCCACTCACCCACCCACTCACTCACCCATTCACTCAACCACCCACTCACTCACTCACCCACTCACTCATTCATTAACTCACCCACTCATTCATTCATTCACTCAACTCTCCCAATCACTCACCCATTCATCCACCCACTCACTCACCCACTCTCACTCACCCACTCACTCACCCACTCACTCACCCACTCACTCACTCACTCCACTCACTCATTCACTCACCCACTTACTCACCCACCCACTCACTCACCCACTCACTCACTCATTCATTAACTCACCCACTCATTCATTCACTCAACTCACCCACTCACTCACGCATTCATCCACCCACTCACTCACCCACTCACTCATCCACTCACTCATCCACTCACTCATTCATTCACTCACCCACTCATTCATTCACTCAACTCAACTCACCCACTCACTCACTCATTCACCCACCCACTCACTCACTCACTCACCCACCAACTCACTCACCCACTCACCCACCCACTCACCCACTCACCCACCCACTCACCCACTCACTCACCCACTCACCCACCCACTCACCCACTCACTCACCCACTCACCCACCCACCCACTCACCCACCCACTCACCCACCCACCCACTCACCCACCCACCCACCCACTCACCCACCCACCAACCCACTCACTCACCCACCCACCCACCCACTCACCCACCCACCCACCCACTCACCCACCCACCCACCCACTCACCCACCCACCCACCCACTCACCCACCCACCCACTCACCCACCCACCCACCCACTCACCCACCCACTCACTCACCCACCAACTTACCCACTCACTCATTCACCCATTCACCCACCCACTCACCCACCCACTCACTAACCCACCCATTAACCCACTCACTCACCCACCCATTAACCCACTCACTCACCCACCCATTACCCCACTCACCTCACTCACTCACCCACTCACTCACTCACCCACCCATTAACCCACTCACTCACCCACTCACCCACCCATTAACCCACTCACCTCACTCACTCACCCACCCACCCACTCATTCACTCACTCACCCACCAACTCACTCACCCACTCACCCACTCACCCACCCACTCACCCACTCACCCACCCACCCACCCACTCACCCACCCACCAACCCACTCACCCACCCACCAACCCACTCACCCACCCACCCACTCACCCACCCACTCACCCACCCACCCACTCACCTACCCACCCACCCACTCACCCACCCACCCACCCACTCACCCACCCACCCACCCACTCACCCACCCACCCACCCACTCACCCACCCACTCACTCACCCACCAACTTACCCACTCACTCATTCACCCATTCACCCACCCACTCACCCACCCACTCACTCACCCACCCATTAACCCACTCACTCACCCACCCATTAACCCACTCACTCACCCACCCATTAACCCACTCACCTCACTCACTCACCCACTCACTCACTCACCCACCCATTAACCCACTCACTCACCCACTCACCCACCCATTAACCCACTCACTCACCCACCCATTAACCCACTCACCTCACTCACTCACCCACTCACTCACCCACTCACCCACCCATTAACCCACTCACCTCACTCACTCACCCACGCACCCACTCATTCACCCACCCACTCACCTCACTCACCCACTCACCAACTCACCTCACCCACCCACTCCCCCACCCACTCACCCACCCACTCTTCAACTCACAAAACACCTCTTCACTGCTTCTTCCATCGCACTGCTTCACTCTTCCAATACCGACTTTGCTCAATTTCACACATCAGCTTCGCACGCTCTTCACCTTCAACGGTGCTGTTTGTTACTGGCCGTTTGGCGCATGCGCGGGGGGGGGGGTAACCATCCTCACCCACGATGGCGCGCACAGCGAAAACTAAACCCATTAAGTTTTGGTAATTAGCAGATAATTAAAAAACACGGATCTGGAGAAGATAAACAACACAAACTAGCCTCGCTATCCACGTGCTATGAAGAAGGGCCATTGACCGAAACGTCGCCTGTTATATATCCCCCCCAGCCCCCTCTCTTTTAAGTCCACACACATGCACAGTTGTTGTTGTTGTTGTTGTTGACAAGCAAGTCGCGTTTCGTGTTGCCACAACTGCTGAACGCAAACAAAACGCGAATAACTAAAAAAACACAAGTTTAGTTTTGGCAGAGCGGATAAACACGAGCGCAGCGGCCAATCCGCGCTGGGAAATCCAAAGTGCGGTGACGTCACCGCCGGCTATTTCCCCCCCCACCCCCCCTCCCCTCGGACCCCGCCACACAAATAAAAACCAAAACCCGGAGCGGATCGCAAAGCGGCCCCGGGGCGGCCGTGAAAAAAAGTGGCCGCGGATTCACGGCGGCGACAGTTGCCAGCGACTTGGCAAAGTGGAGCTTCTTTTTGTTGTTAAAATAAAAGAAACCATCGCGACTCGAACTTTACCTCTTAGGACGGGGACCCCCCTCCTCCTCGTGCCGTAGACGGATGGAGACTGACGAAACCCGCTTGTCTTAGCTTCCTCGCGACTACACAACAACAACAACACAACAACAACAATTAGTACCTCGGTTGCCTTGAACTCCTCGGTACTTTCACGCTCGACGCTCTTCGTTAACTTGGCTTTATACTTCCAACTCCTCGCTCTACTTTCCACACTCCACGCAACAAAATAAACCCTTTGACTCTTGTACGGCGGGTGAAACTATTCTCGCTTTAACAGATAACGGAGGGAGATGTTTAAAAAAGCAACCGCCACGTGAGGGAAATGAGAGACGGAGTGAGGATATAAGATTTCGAGTACGTACACAACGAGTAGAAGAAGAAAATAAAACAAAAACTGCGAGCTGACTGCGTTGTTTGGTCTCGCTCCGGCGGAGGGATACTTATTGTTGTTTTTGTGAGTGGTGCGGTCGTGACGTCACCGCAGCCCCGGCTCTCTGTAAACAAAAGGGGGCGCGTGACGCGTAAACAACGCGCATGTAGACACTCACACACACACTCACACACACAGTGGAGTTATACACACACACATGTAGACACACACACACACTCACACACACACACTCACACACTCACACACACACTCACACACACAGTGGAGTTATACACACATCACACACACTCACACACACACTCACACACACAGTGGAGTTATACACACACACACTCACACACACACTCACACACACAGTGGAGTTATACACACACACACTCACACACACACACTCACACACACAGTGGAGTTATACACACACACACTCACACACACACAGTGGAGTTATACACTCACACACACACTCACACAGTGGAGTTATACACTCACACACTCACACACACAGTGGAGTTATACACACACACACTCACACACACAGTGGAGTTATACACACACACTCACACACACACAGTGGAGTTATACACACACACTCACACACACACTCACACAGTGGAGTTATACACTCACACACTCACACACACAGTGGAGTTATACACACACACACTCACACACACAGTGGAGTTATACACACACACACTCACACACACAGTGGAGTTATACACACACACACTCACACACACAGTGGAGTTATACACACACTCACACACTCACACACACACAGTGGAGTTATACACACACACACGTAGACACTCACACACTCACACACACACAGTGGAGTTATACACACACACACATGTAGACACACACACTCACACACACAGTGTGGAGATACACACACACTCACACACACAGTGGAGATACACAGATACACACACACTCACACACATGTAGACACACACACTCACACACATAGTGTGGAGATACACACACACTCACACACACAGTGGAGATACACACACACTCACACACACAGTGGAGATACACACACACACACATGTAGACACACACACTCACACACACACAGTGGAGATACACACACACTCACACACACAGTGGAGATACACACACACACATGTAGACACACACACTCACACACACACATGTAGACACACACACTCACACACACACAGTGGAGATACACACACACTCACACATGTAGACACACACACTCACACACACACATGTAGACACACACACTCACACACACACAGTGGAGATACACACACATACACACACGTGTGTTAACATACACACAGTGGAGATACACTCACACACAGACAGTGGAGACACACACACACACTGTGTTAACACACACACTGTGTTAACACACACATAAACACACACACTGTGGTGAGATACACACGCACGTGTGTTAACACACACAGTGGAGATATACACACACACACACACGTGTTAACACACACACAGTGGTGAGATACACACACACACTGTGTTAACACACACACAGTGGAGATACACACACACACTGTGTTAACATACACACAGTGGAGATACACACACACACTGTGTTAACACACACACAGTGGAGATACACACACACAGTGTGTTAACATACACACAGTGGAGATACACACACACACACACTGTGTTAACACACACACAGTGGTGAGATACACACACACACTGTGTTAACATACACACAGTGGTGAGATACACACACATACACACGTGTGTGTTAACACGTACACACACACAATGGAGATACACACACACAGTGTGTTAACATACACACATACACACAGTGGAGATACACACACACACTGTGTTAACATACACACACACACTGTGTTAACATACACACATACACACAGTGGAGATACACACACACTGTGTTAACATACACACACACACTGTGTTAACATACACACAGTGGAGATACACTCACACACAGACAGTGGAGATACACACACACACTGTGTTAACACACACACAGTGGTGAGATACACACACACACTGTGTTAACATACACACAGTGGAGATACACACACACACTGTGTTAACATACACACAGTGGAGATACACACACACAGTGTGTTAACATACACTGAGATACACACACACACTGTTGAGACAGACACACACAGTGTGTTAACATACACTGAGATACACACACACACTGTTGAGACAGACACACACAGTGTGTTAACATACACTGAGATACACACACACTGTTGAGACAGACACGCACGTGTGTTAACATACACTGAGATACACACACACACTGTTGAGACAGACACACACAGTGTGTTAACATACACTGAGATATACACACACACACTGTTGAGACAGACACACACAGTGTGTTAACATACACTGAGATACACACACACTGTTGAGACAGACACGCACGTGTGTTAACATACACTGAGATACACACACACTGTTGAGACAGACACACACAGTGTGTTAACATACACTGAGATATACACACACACTGTTGAGACAGACACGCACGTGTGTTAACATACACTGAGATACACACACACTGTTGAGACAGACACGCACGTGTGTTAACATACACTGAGATACACACACACACTGTTGAGACAGACACACACAGTGTGTTAACATACACTGAGATATACACACACTGTTGAGACAGACACACACAGTGTGTTAACATACACTGAGATACACACACACACTGTTGAGACAGACACGCACGTGTGTTAACATACACTGAGATATACACACACACTGTTGAGACAGACACGCACGTGTGTTAACATACACTGAGATATACACACACACACTGTTGAGACAGACACACACAGTGTGTTAACATACACTGAGATACACACACACTGTTGAGACAGACACACACAGTGTGTTAACATACACTGAGATATACACACACACACTGTTGAGACAGACACACACAGTGTGTTAACATACACTGAGATACACACACACACTGTTGAGACAGACACACACAGTGTGTTAACATACACTGAGATACACACACACACTGTTGAGACAGACACACACAGTGTGTTAACATACACTGAGATACACACACACACTGTTGAGACAGACACACACAGTGTGTTAACATACACTGAGATACACACACACACTGTTGAGACAGACACACACAGTGTGTTAACATACACTGAGATATACACACACACACTGTTGAGACAGACACACACAGTGTGTTAACATACACTGAGATATACACACACACTGTTGAGACAGACACACACAGTGTGTTAACATACACTGAGATATACACACACACACTGTTGAGACAGACACACACAGTGTGTTAACATACACTGAGATATACACACACACTGTTGAGACAGACACACACAGTGTGTTAACATACACTGAGATACACACACACACTGTTGAGACAGACACACACAGTGTGTTAACATACACTGAGATACACACACACACTGTTGAGACAGACACACACAGTGTGTTAACATACACTGAGATATACACACACACACTGTTGAGACAGACACACACAGTGTGTTAACATACACTGAGATATACACACACACTGTTGAGACAGACACACACAGTGTGTTAACATACACTGAGATATACACACACACTGTTGAGACAGACACACACAGTGTGTTAACATACACTGAGATATACACACACACTGTTGAGACAGACACACACAGTGTGTTAACATACACTGAGATACACACACACACTGTTGAGACAGACACACACAGTGTGTTAACATACACTGAGATACACACACACACTGTTGAGACAGACACACACAGTGTGTTAACATACACTGAGATACACACACACACTGTTGAGACAGACACACACAGTGTGTTAACATACACTGAGATATTCACACACACTGTTGAGACAGACACACACAGTGTGTTAACATACACTGAGATACACACACACACTGTTGAGACAGACACACACAGTGTGTTAACATACACTGAGATACACACACACACTGTTGAGACAGACACACACAGTGTGTTAACATACACTGAGATACACACACACTGTTGAGACAGACACACACAGTGTGTTAACATACACTGAGATACACACACACACTGTTGAGACAGACACACACAGTGTGTTAACATACACTGAGATACACACACACACTGTTGAGACAGACACACACAGTGTGTTAACATACACTGAGATATACACACACACTGTTGAGACAGACACACACAGTGTGTTAACATACACTGAGATATACACACACACTGTTGAGACAGACACACACAGTGTGTTAACATACACTGAGATATTCACACACACTGTTGAGACAGACACACACAGTGTGTTAACATACACTGAGATATACACACACTGTTGAGGCAGACACACACAGTGTGTTAACATACACTGAGACACACACACACTGTTGAGACAGACACACACAGTGTGTTAACATACACTGAGATATACACACACTGTTGAGACAGACACACACAGTGTGTTAACATACACTGAGACACACACACACTGTTGAGACAGACACACACAGTGTGTTAACATACACTGAGATATACACACACTGTTGAGACAGACACACACAGTG
The DNA here is from genome assembly GCF_964198595.1 of Lampetra fluviatilis. NCBI lineage: Eukaryota > Metazoa > Chordata > Hyperoartia > Petromyzontiformes > Petromyzontidae > Lampetra > Lampetra fluviatilis. Next base: position 5,813,810 of record NC_136318.1, read on the forward strand.
TGTTAACATACACTGAGACACACACACACTGTTGAGACAGACACACACAGTGTGTTAACATACACTGAGATACACACACACACTGTTGAGACAGACACACACAGTGTGTTAACATACACTGAGATACACACACACACTGTTGAGACAGACACACACAGTGTGTTAACATACACTGAGATACACACACACACTGTTGAGACAGACACACACAGTGTGTTAACATACACTGAGATACACACACACACTGTTGAGACAGACACACACAGTGTGTTAACATACACTGAGATACACACACACACTGTTGAGACAGACACACACAGTGTGTTAACATACACTGAGATACACACACACACTGTTGAGACAGACACACACAGTGTGTTAACATACACTGAGATACACACACACACTGTTGAGACAGACACACACAGTGTGTTAACATACACTGAGATACACACACACACTGTTGAGACAGACACACACAGTGTGTTAACATACACTGAGATACACACACACACTGTTGAGACAGACACACACAGTGTGTTAACATACACTGAGATACACACACACACTGTTGAGACAGACACACACAGTGTGTTAACATACACTGAGATACACACACACACTGTTGAGACAGACACACACAGTGTGTTAACATACACTGAGATACACACACACACTGTTGAGACAGACACACACAGTGTGTTAACATACACTGAGATACACACACACACTGTTGAGACAGACACACACAGTGTGTTAACATACACTGAGATACACACACACACTGTTGAGACAGACACACACAGTGTGTTAACATACACTGAGATATACACACACACACTGTTGAGACAGACACACACAGTGTGTTAACATACACTGAGATACACACACACACACTGTTGAGACAGACACACACAGTGTGTTAACATACACTGAGATACACACACACTGTTGAGACAGACACACACAGTGTGTTAACATTCACTGAGATACACACACACACTGTTGAGACAGACACACACAGTGTGTTAACATACACTGAGATATACACACACACTGTTGAGACAGACACACACAGTGTGTTAACATACACTGAGATACACACACACACTGTTGAGACAGACACACACAGTGTGTTAACATACACTGAGATATACACACACACTGTTGAGACAGACACACACAGTGTGTTAACATACACTGAGATACACACACACACTGTTGAGACAGACACACACAGTGTGTTAACATACACTGAGATATACACACACACTGTTGAGACAGACACACACAGTGTGTTAACATACACTGAGATACACACACACACTGTTGAGACAGACACACACAGTGTGTTAACATACACTGAGATACACACACACACTGTTGAGACAGACACACACAGTGTGTTAACATACACTGAGATACACACACACACTGTTGAGACAGACACACACAGTGTGTTAACATACACTGAGATACACACACACACTGTTGAGACAGACACACACAGTGTGTTAACATACACTGAGATACACACACACACTGTTGAGACAGACACACACAGTGTGTTAACATACACTGAGATACACACACACACTGTTGAGACAGACACACACAGTGTGTTAACATACACTGAGATACACACACACACACTGTTGAGACAGACACACACAGTGTGTTAACATACACTGAGATACACACACACACTGTTGAGACAGACACACACAGTGTGTTAACATACACTGAGATACACACACACACTGTTGAGACAGACACACACAGTGTGTTAACATACACTGAGATACACACACACACTGTTGAGACAGACACACACAGTGTGTTAACATACACTGAGATATACATACACGTGTGTTAACATACATGCACGTGCTACTGAGATAAGCATACACGCGTGTTCAAATACACACACTACTTGAGATATCGGAATCTTCATTTATCCTGGAGAAATCCGAAAAGCTATGAAGCTCATTCTCACAGATTGTCCACATGAACAACACACGTGTTTCTATAGCTGCCACACAAGACACAAAACCCCCGTATAGCCTTCACAGACTGTCGGGGCAAGTGCTGTTTAGCAGCAACACTGAGCACCCCGCCCGGGCGACTTTGTCTTCCCCAGTGGCCAGATCGAGCACTAATTTGAGTCTGAGTCGACCTAGGGGGAGGCCCACTGACCCCAATCGCTCCATCAGAAGAGGGTTTCCGTGCGTCGTCAATTCGAGTCGAAACAACACAAATCTGAAGTTGCCACCTGCGTTTCGTTTGACGCGTCTCCGCGTGACATCGGATGGGATTTTACCAAGTTGCACTCTGTTAAATCTATTAACGTATTTATTGTTATTGTTGTGAAATTTGACATTTTTGAAAGGCTGCCAACCCCACGTCGTATGTCACGGTGACCTTTCACTTTAGACAAAGACAAAGATCCCCCGTACAGCCCTAACAGACAATGCAGAATGTAGGGGCAAGTGCTGTTAGCGAGCACCTGTGAAGGCCGGCACAGCACACGAGGGGGGTGGGGTGGTCAACACCACGCCCGGCCGCCTTTGTCTCCCCAGTGGCGATGTTTACACACCGCACCAGGTACTAATTTGAGGTTGAGTCTACATAGGGGAGGCCCAGGATCGGTTCAGATAATCGTCACTGGATGTTGGCCGTGAGTGGGTATCGAATAGCGCAGCACAGCGCTAACCGCTGCGCCACCGCTCCCCACGCAGTGTTTGCAAAGACAAAGATCCCCCGTATAGCCTTTAACTGACCATTGGGGCAAGTGCTGTTAGCGAGTAGCACCTATGAAGGCCGGCACACGAGGGGGTGGGGTGGCCAGCACCACGCCCGGCCGCCTTTGCCTCCCCAGTGGCGATGTCCACACACCAGGCACTCATTTGAGGCTGAGTCGACCTAGGGGAGACCGTGAGGCGGAATCGAACCGGGGTGGTCAGGTTCATAGTGCAGTAATCGCTCTCCACTTTGCACACACGCACATTCATATTTTGTCGAACTTGTGAATGTATTATTCGTTTAATCACGGAATTTTTTTTTTTATATACATAGCCATGGCAATCCACTGCTGGATGAATGCCTCCACCCCCGTGTCTGTCAGAACACGGGAGGTTGGGATTGGGGTTTTTTGTGTGTGCCATACTTCACCACAATGGTCACTGCTGGTTGGTGAAGTTTTTTTTGGGGGGGGGGTGCAGGGGAGAGCAGCCACCGATTTTTCTGTGCTGCCCTCTGCTGCCCGCAGCAGCCTGGAGCAGCCGTCTCTCGCGCGTGACGGGGGGAGTCGGCCATGCCAAGCACTGTCCACAATCACAATGTTTGTTTTGTTTGTACACTATCATATTGTTTATACCACCAGGTAAGATCCCTGTAGAGTCATCTTCTTGGTTCTTTCGGTAAAGTCACGTAGAAGGGAAGTAATACAATAATACAAATAAAACATAATAAAATAATTCTCACGACGTTTCGGCCACAACGCAAGCAGCCGTCCACCTGACGGCTGCTTGCGTTGCTTGCGTTGTGGCCGAAACGTCGTGAGAATTGTATTTTATTATGTTTTATTTTTATTATTTTATTATTTCCATTTTACGTGACCTTACCAAAAGAACCAAGAAGATGAATCCCTGCAGTCACGAAAGCTTTAAATCGAAATTGTATTATGTTTTATTTTTATTATTTTATTATTTCCCTTCTACGTGACTTTACCGAAAGAACCAAGAAGATGAATCCCTGCAGTCACGAAAGCTTTAAATCGAAAGAATCCCTGTAGAGCTCACTGAGTTATATAGGGGGCTATATAGCCCACCTTTTTTTCAGAAGCGACTTGGCTAATCACCACTCACCCACCAACCCACCAACCCACTACCCACCCACCCACCACACACTACCCACCAACCCACCACACACCAACCCACCACCCACCCACCACCCACCCACCAACCCACCACACACCAACCCACCACACACCAACCACCCATCCACCATCCACCAACCCACCACCCACCCACCACCACACACCACACACCAACCCACCACCCACCCACCAACCGACCAACCACCCACCCATCAACCCACCACCCACCCACCCACCCACCAACCCACCCACCCACCAACCCAAGCACCCACCCACTACCCACCCACCACCCACCCACCGCTCCACTCTGGAATTCCCATCCTCCCATCATCATCATCGCCATCGCCTCTCATCCCGAGCCCTGAACAACGATCATCCCTCGCTCAGCTACAAATGTTCCTGTTGCTCCTCTCTCATCCGCTCCAACATCGATCCCCCGTGCTGTGCCTGTGGTCGGTCCCCATCACTTTAAAGGTCCCGAAAACACAATCCAACCTTTACGACCTTTTCCGAGATGTCGTGGATCGGACCCTAGTCCAGCAGTGGATTCACAAACCCCGGGCCGCGTGTGTCCCGCACACCCCGAGGGCAAATCGCACGACCACCCCCACCGGCTGCACGCACAAACACAAACATCCCCGTACACAATGGAGCCTCTGTTTTTATTTATGTTTACCGAAGATAAGCATCTGCTGAAGGCACAACACGGCACAAACAAACCAGGGGTGGGACTGGGCCGGAATGAGCCGGTTGGTGGTGATTTTGTTTGATGGTCTGAGTGAAGAATCTGAGAAAGACGAGCCTGTTAGTCCCAGGGTCGCGAGCGTAGCTAGCGGCGGGTCGTGGTCGATTGAAACTGGTGGAGGCCAATCTGTTTCAAAATGTATAATAATCAGGGCATGTTCGCTTGCACGTTCACCACAAGTACGTGCCGTTAATGCAGACGCGAATTGCCCGATGATGCTGGATGCAATTACCAGCGAAACGTCGTACAACTCAAATTGTAAATGTTGTGGTTTCACGCTTCAACACTGCACCGGTGGGCTAAAGCAGTGAACTATTTGTCTTTTGTCAACGTGACACTTTTTTTACTGATTGGCCGTGTCGGGTGGTGGAGGGTTACGACACATTTGTAAATAACGCGATCTAAACCCAAAAACGTTGATTATGAATAATATTGGTCGCGAAAGCCTACGTGTTAAACTGACCTCTGTGTTGTTGCCAGAAAGTGTAAAACCAGTGCCGGAATAAGCTAGTGCAGGGTCTGTAACGTATGGTATAAAGGGGTCCTAAATAATAAATAAATAACCCATACAATTTAAAACACTAAATGTTTAACTTGCACAGTAAATTGTATTTTTTCGTTTGCTATACAACCAGATAATACGGCAAATCGCTAACTTTAAACACCCAGTCGTTCATACAAGTTGAAGGCAGTATAGTACTATAGTAATAGAGCAAGTGCAGAATCACTGAACCGGAATTGGCAGCGTGAAAGCATTTAGCGCGGGGCCCTTGAAAGTGTGGGACCTGTAGCATGTGTAGCTACTTGTGCTACTGGGATAATCCGGCACTGGGTAAGACCTCTTCTTATATATTATTAAAATAAATCGATTGCAACTATTAAACTATGTAGCTCTTTTTCGCAAGCGACCTGGCCACATATGATAGCTCAACGAAGCGGCTCATCGTGTGGAAATGCATAGCAGTGAAATACCCCTCACACATGTTCATTCTAAACGCTGGAGGGGAGGGGGGGAAAAAACCGGAAAACCAACGTGACCACGAGGAGATAGACACCGCAAACTCCAAATACACAGCAGCAGGCATCAAAGGGTCGGGATCGAACTGACGACCATGTGAGTAACAGGCGAGTGGAGTTAACATCTCCTAGCCACCGCTAGGAGGACGCGTGGCTAGGAGGAACGTTTGGTGTGGTCATATTGTGTGAGGGTTTCCCAAACTCCAGTCCACGCCACCCTCCACCACGGCCACCACCACGCGCGTTTACCAATGTACTCCTCTCGTTCAAAGACAAATGAACTCGCTCCACGCTACGCGCGCCCGATGATTGTCAAACACCTCGCACGTGACGCGCCGAGCGATTGACGGTGTCTGCAACACGTGGAACGCGTGCGCACACACACGCTGATCACGTGTTCACACACACTGGTCACGTGTTCACACACACATTGGTCACGTGTACACATACTGTTCACGTGTTCACACGCACGCCGATCACGTGTTCACACACACACACTGATCACGTGTTCACACACACGCCGATCACATGTTCACACACACGCCGATCACGTGTTCACACACACGCCGATCACGTGTTCACACACACTGGTCACGTGTTCACACACACATTGGTCACGTGTTCACGCACACACTGGTCACGTGTTCACACACACACTAATCACGTGTTCACATGCACGTTGATCACGTGTACACACACGCATGTTGATCACGTGTTCACACACACTCCGATCACGTGTTCACACACACTCTGATCCCACGTTCACACACACACACATACACGCTGATCACGTGTCCACACACGTTGATCACGTGTACACACACACTGATCACGTGTTCACACACACACTGGTCACGTGTTCACACACACAATCTGATCACGTGTTCACACACACACTGGTCACGTGTTCACACACGCTGATCACGTGTCCACACACGTTGATCACGTGTACACACACACTGATCTCGTGTTCACACACACACACTGGTCACGTGTTCACACACACAATCTGATCACGTGTTCACACACACACTGGTCACGTGTTCACACACACTGATCACGTGTACACGCATGCACGTTCCGGGTTCACTGGTTTCCTGCCATCGCTAAAACAACAACAACAAAACCCCCTACAGACTGTGACTTGGTGTTGACCAATACTACTTCCACGCTGAAACGGTGACCTGCGAGTTCGTAACGAGGAACGCCGACACCGGCATTCACAATTCTGGCAAATCGCGCGCTGAAGCTGGTTGTGATCACCGGCGAAGCGTCGTCCTCAGATTGTGAGAGTCGTGGGTTTACTCTCCAGCACACCGATGTGCTGAGATCGTCACTAATTGGCACGTTTTGTTGACGTGACAAACCCTACTAATTGGTCGTGTCGGGTGGTGGTGGTGGGTTAAACACATTGTCCTGCGGAGGGAGCTGGTAGGAACGTTGGGCTGCTCGGTCAATGGCCAGGGTCAACGGCGGCGTGGTGTATTCCGCAAATATGGCCGACTGTGAGGGCGGGCACAAGCCGGCGTGAGTAGGTTAAACGTTGAGTTTTACAAGGGCACCACGGGGTGACCAGCCCCTCCCCACCCAGCCCCACCCCTCCCACCCCCCACCCAGCCCCACCCCACCCAGCCCCACCCCTCCCACCCCCCACCCAGCCCATCCCCATCCAGCGCCTCCCTCCCCACCCAGCCCATCTTCACGACGGACGGACGGACACAATAATCCCCTGTGGGCTGGTGTAACCAGAAGGTTCCTACCAGTATGATACATTTATATTGACGCGATCATACCCCTCCCCAAACCCCCCCCCCCCTTCCTTTATTGTGAATAACATTGAACGCGAAAGCTTTACTAGGTGTTCAGCTCATACCTGTCAACCCTGTATCAGTGCCCGACCTGATAACAGACCAACTCAGACCTTCTTGGTCACCCCGTGCCCCTAATAAATGTCAACGTTCATCCCGCAAAGTCTCATCATCACAAGGGAGAAACACAAACAAATAAACACATTTATATTTTTTTCCCCCGTATTGAAACGGTTGTGCGCCGTATGGGCCTGAAAACTCAATTTCCCTGCACAAGCATACGGGCTAAACCGTCTGGCTTGACGCGGTTGTAGCGAACGTAATGAGTCCAACGTAGATTTGACACGGGTGGAAAAAAAAGATTTTTCCAGCGGCAGGCATCGGGTTTTTTCTTTAATACAATTAAACCCGATTTCGGTGATTTAAAACCTGGTTTCATGAATACGAAGCTCTGATCCAAGGCTTAGGCTGCTTCCTCGTCGGTGCTGCTATCGTACTCGGGGGGGGGGGGGCGTCGGGCACGGGGTAGTCGTAGAATGCGGCGGGCAGGTTGGTCGCGATGAACACGAGCTTCTCCTCCACAATCGTGGGCACCGCCAGTGAGTTCCTTAGCTTGGAATGGATTCAAGTTCATGTATTAGGTGTAGCCCTGTGAGCCATTCGGCTCTTGAATCGGGTGCAACCGCAACAAACAGAAAACAAAAACATGAAGTGAATATGTGCAAACATAAAATCCAAGAAAAGACAGCAAAATATTGCAGAAAAAGCACCGTACACCAACGCTGTGTTTGCAAAAATCCCAGTGGGATGCAAGTCAAACAACAACAACCACAAGACAACTCAGATGAAGCTCATCGTTGAGAAGTTCCTCTCGGATGCCGCAATTAGAACCAATTAAACCGGATTTCCCCCAATCTCAGATGATCGGGTTTCATATTAAAAGACAATTAAACCCGATTGTAAAAATCCCGACTGTGCCACCTTTGACATTTGACCCCCTTCCTGCAAGCGACCTCGGCGAATTGCAACTCGCGGTGGCGCCTCCCTGTGGACAGGATGCGGTACCGCGCCAAGACGAGGCCCTCTGGGCAGAGGTGGCAACCGGGTACCCGATACCCGTACCCTACCCGATACCCGGCTACCCGTACCCGGCCAGGTACGGGTACGGGTAGCCGTTTGCGACCCTGGTGCGGCCGGGTACGGGTACGGGTAGGCCGTGAGTCACTGGTGGGTAACCGTTTGTCACTCATTTCCCAACGTCTTGTCTCTTCTCACAATTCAAGTTCCTAGAATGAACCCACCCGCGCCTGCAACATGGCTTCATCCCAGAGGTCGCAATCAGGTACCCGATACCCGTACCCTACCCGTACCCAGGGTACGGGTAGGGTACGGGTACGGCCGGGTACGGGTACCCATTTGCGACCCTGGTGCGGCCGGGTACGGGTAAGGAATCAAAACCCGTTTGCGACCTCTGCCTCTGGGTCCTGGGTGGGCCCATCTCAGTGGAGGAGGCCCGTGAAGGACGCTACGTGGGGGGGGAGAGGAGAGGGCGGATGAGTTGGAGGCAGTCGCCCTCCATCAGCAACGGAGGGCGGAGGAGCGACGCTCACAACAGCGAGCGGAGCGCCGGGTGGTTTGAAATGCAGCGAGTTGGCACGGTATGGGGCCGTCCATAAATGACGTCACGCACCTGGGGAAGGGGGGGGGGTCAGACATTTGTGACGATGTGTGATGAGGGGGGGGGGGTTGAGAAATGTGGCGTCACATCAAAATGCGCAACTTTAAATAAATATAGACAACACGTTCTACTTAATTAAATAGACGTTTTAATAAATGTTTTCTCGTACAACATCAGAGTGCAGCGCCACATTAAATACGCACTACAATGACAATAGTGCATACATTATCAAGGACAGTGCATACATTATCAGAGTTGTGTTTTTTGTTTGCATTCCGACCGCAGGTATTGTGGTCAATGCAAACATGACTCCTTGTAAAAAAGAAAGGTGTCAGTTTTGTTGCCAGATAAAAGGGTAAAAAAACAATTCTCATATTTTGCTACTGGCAAAGGAGGTTCCAATGGTAGAATGACAATAGTTTAAAGCGATTTGAAGCATGTTTTTTTGGGGGGGGGGGGGGGAGAGCTTTGTGACGTCATATTTGAGGGGAGGGGGCTGACTTTTTGTGACGCCGTGTGACGAAGGGGGGGGGTGGGGGGTCAAAAATCGTCCAAAATCGCGTGACGTCATTTATGGACGGCCCCTATGGGGCACAGGTGTTGGCATCTGACAAGTCGTCTCAGGTCAGTCAACCCACGGGGCACCTGGGTCTGTCCCGTGACCTCCTGTCAGCAACGAGCTTTCGACACTTCACGTGGCCTCAAGGTGCACCTAGCCTGGCACAGGCGCCGTGGGGACGTCACCACCACTCTGTGGTGGAATGGCGGTCGTTGTTGTTGTTGTGTTTGTCAGCCACTAGAGGCCGCTGTTCAACCACAGGGCGCTACCTCCTTCCATGAGGGAGAGATAAGCCAGCCAGAGAAACCGCGTGGATTCAGACTCACACAGAGACTCATAGACTCACATAGATACCCAGAGACTCACATAGAGACCCATAGACCTTACATAGAGATCAACAGACTCACATCGAGACCCAACGACTCACACAGAGACCCATAGACTCACACAGAGACCCATAGACTCACACACACAGAGATCCATAGACTCACACATAGAGACCCATAGACTCACACATAGAGACCCATAGACTCACACAGAGACTCACAGACTCACATAGAGACCCATAGACTCACATAGAGCACAGAGACCCATATACACACATAGATATCCGTAGACTCACCTATAGAGACTCATAGACTCATACAGAGACCCGTAGACTCACAGAGACCCATAGACTCGCACCTCTTTGCAATATTGCGTTAACCTCTCATCAAATGACTATAAAATGTGCAACGTAATTGAAAGCATTTTCATGAAAACAAATCGATTTAAACCGCGTCTTAAATACGCGTGTGTTGTCTGTGTGTTGTTCTTTGACACTGTTGTTGAAAACACATTTCCAAAGCTGTCAACCCATACGGTTTACCCCGTATTCTTGTGCAGGGAAATTGAGTTTTCATGTCCTTACGGCGTACAGACGTTTCGATGCGGGGCAACACATTTCTTGTCTGTTTGTTTGTGTTTCTCCCTTGAGATGATGGGGCTTTGTAGGATGAACGTTGAGCATTGTTCATAAATGACGTCACGCGATTTTGGACAATTTTTGACCCCCCCCCCCCCCTTCGTCATACGACGTCACAAAAAGTCAGACCCCCCCTCAAACATGACGTCACAAAGCTCTGCCCCCCCCCCCAAAATATAAAACATGCTTCAAATCGCTTTAAACTATTGATATTGTAGTGCGTATTTAATGTGGCGCTGCACTCTGATGTTGTAGGAGAAAACATTTATTAAAAAGTCAATTTAACTAAGTAGAACGTGTTGTCTATATTTCGATGTAAAGCTTTCGTGACTGCAGGGATTCATCTTCTTGGTTCTTTCGGTAAAGTCACGTAGAAGGGAAATAATAAAATAATAAAAATAAAACATAATAAAATAATTCTCACGACGTTTCGGCCACAACGCAAGCAGCCGTCATCAGGTGAAGAACAGGTCTGTAGGAAAGACAGTGTCTGAAACACTGTCTTTCCGACAGACCTGTTCTTGTGGCCGAAACGTCGTGAGAATTATTTTATTATGTTTTATTATTATTATCATTTTATTATTTCCCTTCTACGTTCTACGTGACTTTACCGAAAGAACCAAGAACGTGTTGTCTATATTCATTTAAAGTTACGCATTTTTACGTGACGTCACATTTCTCAAACCCCCCCCCCCCTCGTCACACATCGTCACAAATGTCTGACCCCCCCCCCCCTAGGTGCGTGACGTCATTTACGAACGGCCCCAAGGGGCACGGGCTGACCAACAAGGTCTGACTTTCTCCGCAGCAAAGGGACCGCTAAAGGTGTTGTCAAAGGGGGGCCTAACTCGTAGCTTTGGCCGCCAACAGTGGAGGGGGGGGCAAGGCACCCCCTCCCTCGTTACCCCACTGAGCCGTGCCACGTCCTGCGTGTTTGAGGTGGGGGGGGTGGTGGTGGCGTTGGGGGTTCAACTCCGGGCGAGGGTTTGGAATGTGCGCCCATGTTCGTGGCGCTGCGACGAGAGGCGATGAGTGGTGGTGGGGTTAGCGATCGTGTCACGGTGTGGGGTGGGTGGGTGGGGGTTGTCTCATGGTGACTGATGGCCTCCGATGGATGCTGATGAACTCGATATGGGCGTGCGAGTGCGAGCGGTGGCGCAACGGTTAGCACCTATGAAGGCCGGCACGGCACACGAGGGAGTGGGTGGCCAACACCACGCCCGGCCGCCTTTGTCTCCCTGAGTGGCGATGTTTTTACACACCGCACCCCAGGTACTCATTTGAGGCTGAGTCCACCCAGGGGAGGCCCCTCACCGCTTTGTGGGTCACCCAGAAAGGACCGTAACGACACGATGCCCCCATCCACAAATACGAAGACGGAGACGTCATCACGGCGATGACGATGTGGTGGGGGGCGGGTGGTGGGGGGCTGGGGGGGGGCAGGGTGGTAGGGGGCGGGGGGGGGGGGTGATGGGAGCGGGGGGGGGCGTGGTGGTGGGGGGCGGGGGGGGGCGGGGTGGTGGTGGACGGGGGGCCGGATGGTGGGGGGTGAGCGGGGTGGGGCAGAACGGGGGGGGCGGGGTAGTGGGGGGCGGGGGGGGGTGTCGAAGTGGTGGGTGGTGGGGGGGCGAGGTGGTGGGGGACGGGGTGGTGGGGGACGGGGGGGCGGGGTGGTGTTGGACGGGGGGGGCGGGGTGGTGGGGGCCGGGTGGGGGGTCGAAGTGGTGGGGGGGGGGGCGAGGTGGTTTTGGACGGGGGGGGCGGGGTGGTGGGGGGGGGGCACGTGGTAGGGGGGGGGGCACGTGGGGGGGGGGGGGCACGTGGTAGGGGGGGGGCACGTGGGGGGGGGGGGCACGTGGTAGGGGGGGGGGCACGTGGGGGGGGGGCACGTGGGGGGGGGGGGGCACGTGGGGGGGGGGGGGGCACGTGGTAGGGGGGGGGGCACGTGGGGGGGGGGGGGAATCACGACGCGAGTTCAATTCGTGATTCTAATCCCCGGCCTGTAGAGCCGACTCAGCTGCGCGCGCGCGTTCGTTTGTTTGGCGTTCCACGACGGGCACGCGGAATGCGCGCGCCTGTGCCGCTATTGTCTCGCTGTCGCCTCTGCTGATGCTGCTGATGATGATGCTGATGGTGGTGGTCGTGCTCCCGGTGACGAGGGTGCACTATTATTCAGGATAAACATCAACATCGCCATCAGCGAGTGCGAATCGTTACAGGGATTGTTATTGCAATCTAACATTAATATAAGCATCATCATCACCTTTTTATTATTTACCATTGTCCATCATCATCAACATCAACACGGCCATTAGTATTCATCATAGTAAAGTATTACTATTATGATTACCATCATTACCATTCATTCATCATCATCATCGCAATCCTCACCAATAAACTTAACTGCCCGATGATGCTGGTTGTATCTACCCGCGAAACGTCGGACTACCCATCCAGCATCAACACAAACAACACCAACAACAACACCAACAACACCAACAACAACACCAACAACAACAACATCATCACCACCACCACCACCGCTGCTGCCGCTGCTGCAATAAATTGGCCACGGTGGCTCACGTGACCACTTCGTTGGTTGTCTTTGTCGGGTGGAGAAGGGCCGTGACGACACACAGTGGCGTACACGAGGGGAGACAAAGGCGGCCGCGCTCGGTTTCTGTCGGCGCCGGCCTTCATGGGTGCGACTCGCTCGCAGCACTTGACCCAACAGTCTGTTGAGGCTACACGGGGAGGGGGGGATCTTTGTCTTTGTAAGAGTGGGGGGAGCGGTGGTGCAGCGGTTAGCGCTACGCTGCGCTATGAACCTGGCGAACCGGGTTCGAATCTCGCTCACGGCCAACACCCAGTGACGATTATTTGAACCGGTCTTGGGCCTCGCCTAGGTCGACTCAGCCTCAACATGAGAACCTTGTGCGGTGCGTCAACATCGCCACTGGGGAGACAAAGGCGGCCGGGCGTGGTGCTGATCACTCACCCCCTCGTGTGCCGTGCCGGCCTTCATAGGTGCTACTCGCTAACGGCACTTGCCCCAACAGTCTGTTAGGGGTATACGGGGGATCTTTATCTTTGTGTAACGTGTGTGTGTGTGGGTGGTGATCATGGTTTGTGTCTGGTGAGACGTGAGTGGGTTGTGGGTTGGGGCCAGGCCATCTCCTCGACACAAACACGTGGCCTCATACCTCACTCACTCACCCCTTGATCCTCACCCTCACCCCTCTCCACCACTCACCCCTCTAATCATCACCCTCACTTCTTCTCTCTCTCAACCGCTCTCTCTTTTCTTGACGATCAGAGGGAACAAGACGATGCTGGGTGTAGTCGGCACTTTGCTTCGTTCATCGTTTTTTTGTTTTTTCAATGCTTTGCTTTATGTGCCCCCCCTTGTTTAAATGAAATATTTCACGAAATATGTCACGCTCTGCCATCACTCTCCCTCTCTCTCACAGATGGAGCAGGTGGAGGAACTCGCGTTTGCTGTTGCGCCTCCTCCACGCGTCTCTTCCTCGACATCCACAGGAATGCGCCTGACACATCATCACCATCACCACCACCATCACCACCACCACCACCACCATCACCACCACCACCACCACCATCACCACCATCACCACCACCATCACCACCATCACCACCATCACCACCATCACCACCACCATCACCACCACCACCACCACCATCACCACCACCACCACCACCATCACCACCATCACCACCACCATCACCACCATCACCACCACCACCACCACCTTCTGTGCGTGATCCACCAACCCTCGCTACTGCCTCAACAGCGCCGGGTCGCATTCGTTCATCCCGAGTGTTCATCGCAGGTGTTTATAGCGGGTGACATAGCAGGTGACATAGCGGGTGACATAGCAGGTGACATAGCAGGTGACATAGCGGGTGACATAGCAGGTGACATAGCGGGTGACATAGCAGGTGACATAGCAGGTGTTCATATTTTTTTGTTCTTTCGGTAAAGTGACGTAGACAGAAAAATTAGAATAAAAAATTAAGTGAATAAAAATAATAAAAAATAAATAATTAATAAACTTTCCTTTTTATATTTCTACCTATCCATCTACTTGACTTTTCCGAAAGAACCAAAAAATATGAACACCTGTAGTCACGAAAGTTTTAAGTCGAGACCTCGCAGATGTTCATGGTAGGTGTTCATCGCGGGCGTTCATGGTAGGTGTGTATCACTGCAGATGTTCATGGTAGGTGTGTATCACTGCAGATGTTCATGGTAGGTGTGTATCACTGCAGGTGTTCATGGTAGGTGTGTATCACTGCAGATGTTCATGGTAGGTGTTCATCATCACCATAGCCACCACTTAACTGCTTCCTCTGCACACACCTCGGGTGAGAGGGGGGGGGGTCACGCGAGTCAGTGCGTGCGCGTGGCGCGCGTGGTGGTGGTGGTGAATTCTTCCGTGACACACGGAGAGAGAGGAGAGTGATGGGGGGGGGGTTAGAGGTGAGAGAGGGAGGGGGAGAGATGAGAGAGGGGGAGAGGGTGATGTGTGTGTATGTGTGTGTGGATGTTGATGTGTGTGTGTGTTGATGTGTGTGTATGTTGATATACGTGTGTGTATGTTGATGTGTGTGTGTGTATGTTGATGTGTGTATGTGTTGATGTGTGTGTATGTTGATGTGTGTGTATGCTGATGTGTGTGTGTATGTTGGTGTGTATGTTGATGTGTGTGTATGTTGATGTGTGTGTATGTTGATGTGTGAATGTTGAACTTCTTTTGCGCCGTACTTAGCCGACCGTGCTAATCGGAGGTGCGGTTCAGACGCTCAGTCGGGTAGCACGTGGTGGTGGTGGTGGTGGGGTACAATGTGGGTAGCATCCACGTCTTCCAAGACGCCCTGGCCAGTGTGGAAGAGTAGGCCAAATACCATTTAGAGGCAGCTCTCCAGAGCTCACGTTTTTTCCGAACCACGGTGATTACTTTAAATAAATAAAGAAGGAAAAAAACCGTGCAAATGCGTGAGATTCTCAAAACCTTTTTTCCCCACACGTTTTTCTTGCCCTTGCAAGCACCGTGCACTCCAAGTATTCGTGGTATTGTATAACGCGTTGCGTTGTAGCTGCGATGACAGACACAGCGAACGGAGATGGGCGCTCGGAAACACACCGAGACAGAAAGAGGAACGCGCGGATTAGAGGGCGCACGCAGGTCCGTGACATCATCGTTCAAACTGTGAGTCAGAGTCAGAGTGTTTATTTATACTTCGAGGAATCCGATGAGCTACAAAGCTCTTTGCCACAGGTGAGTGAGTGGGGGGGGGGGGTTGGGCAGGGACGCGTCACGGCCAGAAGGGGCCCGATGGCCGTGGCCGAGACTCATCACGGAGTTGGCAGCCGAGGGATGGAACGCGCCCGAGAGGGGAACGTCCACGGAGGGGAGATGGAGCGATGGTTCGATCGGCTTCGTGTGGGCACGGGTGCTGGGCGGATTGATTTATTTTATACATCGCCGGATTGCGATAGACGGCGTTTTTTTGTGGGTGGGGCCTTCATCCCAGCAGTGGGATTGATCGTGGTGAGGGTTTAGAATCCGATGGATGATACCAGAAGGGCTTCGTACAGAGGGGGAACGACTCAAGAGGTCGATCTACAGGCGAGCGTGAAGGCAAGCGGCAGCAGCGGCCACGCGGTGAGGCGACGTTACCAACAACTGCCCGAGCTCTGCGCTCCCCTACATGTGAAGGTGTTCTCGGCCGATTAGTGAGGTTTCATTCAGCTGCGCGAGGGAAAACCCAGACGTGCGCGCGTGCGTGCGAGGGGGGAACCCTCGATCTCGGCGTTCTCCATTGCAAGGCCATGCGGGCCGCTGGTGGCCCTTTAGTGCGGCCCCTGAGAACACGTGACACGTGACAACACGGAACACGTGACAACGCGCGACACGTGACAACACGGGACACGTGACAACGCGCTGCACGTGACAACGCGCGACACGTGACAACACGGGACACGTGACAACACGGAACACGTGACAACGCGCGACACGTGACAACACGGGACACGTGACAACGCGTTGCACGTGACAACGCGCGACACGTGACAACACGGGACACGTGACAACACGGGACACGTGACAACGCGCTGCACGTGCCAACGCGCTGCACGTGACAACACGGGACACGTGACAACACGGGACACGTGACAACACGGGACACGTGACAATGCGCTGCACGTGACAACGCGCGACACGTGACAACACGGGACACGTGACAACGCGCGACACGTGACAACACGGGACACGTGCCAACGCGCTGCACGTGACAACGCGCGACACGTGACAACGCGCTGCACGTGACAACGCGCGACACGTGACAACACGGGACACGTGCCAACGCGCTGCACGTGACAACGCGCTGCACGTGACAACGCGCTGCACGTGACAACGCGCGACACGTGACAACGCGCGACACGTGACAACGCGCTGCACGTGACAACGCGCTGCACGTGACAACGCGCTGCACGTGACAACGCGCTGCACGTGACAACGCGCTGCACGTGACAACGCGCTGCACGTGACAACGCGCTGCACGTGACAACGCGCTGCACGTGACAACAGCCCTCATTAGCACCATCATCATCATCGTCGTGCTGCTGTCAAATCCCACAATGGTTTCAAATGGTGTGGCGCACCTCACAACTGATGATGTCTTGGTCGGCGAAAGTGGAGCCCCCTCTGAAAATTATTGAAGATCACTGCACGATCGCAAACAGACGGAGCAGGTGGAGTCCGAGTCAGTGGTAAAACGGCACCCCCTCGACTCCCACGAGAAATGAGTTGCAACAGATGGAGATCACACCGTTGGAACCTCATTTGCCAGTCGAAAGATATGATAATTTGTTTTTTACCCTTTTATCTGGCAACAAAACTGACACCTTTTTTTTACAAGGAGTCATGTTTGCATAAAGCATGTGAGACTAGGCTCTAAGGAAAGCTGTCTCGGGTGTGGACCAATCAACTTCAAGGACAGTGCATACATTATCAGAGTTATGTTTTTTGTTTGCATTATGGCTGCAGGTATTGTGGTCTATGCAAACATGACTCCTTGTAAAAAAAAGGTGTCAGTTTTGTTGCCAGATAAAAAGGATAAAAAAACAATCATCATATTTTTTACTGGCAAATGAGGTTCCAATGGTGTAAATGCTTAACCCGAGCTCTCATACTCTGATGGTGCATTGTCTTTGAGTTGTGCGCCTTTTGGCGTCATCTGGTCCAACACCATGTGAGACTAGGCTCTAAGGAAAGCTGTCTCGGGTGTGGACCAATCCATTTCAAGGACAGTGCATACATTATCAGAGTTGTGTTTTTGGTTTGCATTACGACTGCAGGTATTGTGGTCAATGCAAACATTACTCCTTGTAAAAAAAGGTGTCAGTTTTGTTGCCAGATAAAAGGGTAAAAACCCAATTATCAGATGGAGATTCGTTTTCACTTTGCTGTACGTCCTTTTCCTGCCGGAGCCAGGGGTAGAGTGGAAACCTCCCCTCGACTATCACCCCCAGGGGAAGGGAGTTTCCACAACATCTGTGCGCTAATCCACCGTCTCACGATGTAACACGATTTTTGTTCCTGGGTAGTAAGTGTTATTTTCTAATTGGTTACGCTTCAAAAGTATAGAAATTGGCTGTTATTCCCCACAAACTTTGCTTTTGTGATCAGGACTTTATGTGATAGGAATGACGCAAATGCACACCGCGTTTTTTCATTGAAAATAGGTACATTTCAAAATATCACTGTCCTGGTCACAAAAGCAAAGTTTGTGGGCAATAATAGCCATTTTCTGTACTTTTGAGGCATAAGCAATTAGAAAATAACACTTACCACCCAGGGACAGAAAAAAGGTATGTTTTTGTTACACTGATAATCACAGCCAGCTACGAGGCAGCAGCGGAACCACCACCACCAACACCACCACCACCACTACCACCACCGCCACTGCCACCACCACCACTACCACCGCCAACATCACCACTGTCACCACCGCCACCACCACCGCCACCACTACGACCACCACCACTGCCACCACCGCCACCACCACCACCACTGCCACCACCACTGCCACCACCACCGCCACCACTACCACCACCACCGCCACCACCACCACCGCCACCACCACCACGAGGACGACGAGTATCAATTTCGGTGTGGCGACTCCAAGAGGGAGACGATCTCACCTTCGTGTGCGGAGCGAGATAAACAATGGGGGGCCTTGTTGGACAGCCGAGGGCTTTGGGGAGGTTCTAAGGTCGCTTGACATTTCGCGAAAATATATGAGACCCCAAAATGTTTCCTTTTTAGGGGGGAAAATAATATTCTTGGCAAAATAGAGTGAAAAGTACCCAGACCTTAAAATAGACCTTGTGCGAAAAATAAAAAAAATGTAAATCATATAAATAATTCGCTCGTGTTTTTTTTTGCCAATTCTTTGGGGACGAACGAAACACGGCAACCTTCAGACTCAGGACGGCGTGGGGGCAGTAAGCAACACACAGCCGTCTTTGTCTCCCCAGCGTTCGTGTTGACACACTCACGTCAACTCGTACTGTACACGCTGCCATACAAAGATAAATGTCCAGGCGTGTTGCCCGCGACTGTAGGGGCAAGTGCTGTTAGCGAGCAGCACCCTATGAAGGCCGGCACGGCACACGAGGTGGTGAGTGGGTGGCCAGCAACCACGGCCCGGCCGCCTTTGTCTCCCCTGTGGCGATGTTTACTACACACACACCGCACCAGGTACTCATTTGAGGCTGAGTCGACCTAGGGGAGGCCCACGACCGGTTTATCGTCACTACTGGTGTTGACCGTGAGCGGGAATGGAACTCGGCTCGCGAGGTTCGTAGCGCTACGCTACCGCACCCCGCAAAGACAAAGGTCCCCCAGGTAGCCTTATCAGACTCTCACACACACACAGGTGTGTGCTCAGGTGTGTGCTCAGATGTGTGTGCAGGTGTGTGTGTGTAGAGGTGTGTGTACAGGTGTGTGTACAGGTGTGTGTGCAGGTGTGTGTGCAGGTGTGAGAACAGGTGTGTTTACACACAGGTGTGTGTACACAGTTGTTGTTGATGTTGTTGATGTTGTTGATGTTGTTGTTGATGTTGCTGATGATGTTGTTGATGTTGTTGTTGATGTTGTTGTTGATGTTGTTGATGTTGTTGATGTTGTTGTTGATGTTGTTGATATTGTTGTTGATGTTGTTGTTGTTGATGTTGTTGTTGATGTTGTTGTTGATGTTGTTGTTGATGTTGTTGTTGTTGATGTTGTTGTTGATGTTCGCGTTCAACTTTCCACTGCCTCAGAGTCAAGGCGGGAGGGAAGCGCGCGCCGCTCGCGCTGCTGCCACGGGGCGCGGGTAAACACGCGGGTCGCCATGGAGACGCGGAGAGAGCGGGAGAGGGGGGCGGGGGGGAGAGGGGGGGAGAGGGGGACGGGGGGAGAGGGGGAAGGGGGGGAGGGGAGAGGGGGAAAGAGGGGGGAGGGGAGAGGGAGGAGAGGAGGGGAGGGGGGGGAGAGGGGGGAGAGGGGGGGAGAGGGGGGAGGGGAGAGGGGGAAAGAGGGGGGAGGGGAGAGGGGGGAGAGGAGGGGAGGGGGGGGAGAGGGGGGAGAGGGGGGGGAGAGGGGGGAGGGGAGAGGGGGAAAGAGGGGGGAGGGGAGAGGGGGGAGAGGGGGGGGAGAGGGGGGAGAGGGGGGAGGGGAGAGGGGGGAGAGGGGGGGGGAGAGGGGGGAGGGGAGAGGGGGGAGAGGGGGGGGGAGAGGGGGGAGAGGGGGGAGGGGAGAGGGGGGAGAGGGGGGGAGGGGGGGAGGGGAGAGGGGGAAAGAGGGGGGAGGGGAGAGGGAGGAGAGGAGGGGAGGGGGGGGAGAGGGGGGAGAGGGGGGGAGAGGGGGGAGGGGAGAGGGGGAAAGAGGGGGGAGGGGAGAGGGGGGAGAGGGGGGGGAGAGGGGGGAGAGGGGGGAGGGGAGAGGGGGGAGAGGGGGGAGGGGAGAGGGGGGAGAGGAGGGGAGGGGGGGGAGAGGGGGGAGAGGGGGGGGAGAGGGGGGGAGGGGAGAGGGGGAAAGAGGGGGGAGGGGAGAGGGGGGAGAGGGGGGGGAGAGGGGGGAGAGGGGGGAGGGGAGAGGGGGGAGAGGGGGGGGAGAGGGGGGAGGGGAGAGGGGGGAGAGGGGGGGGAGAGGGGGGAGAGGGGGGAGGGGAGAGGGGGGAGAGGGGGGGGAGGGGGGGGAGGGGAGAGGGGGAAAGAGGGGGGAGGGGAGAGGGAGGAGAGGAGGGGAGGGGGGGGAGAGGGGGGAGAGGGGGGGAGAGGGGGGAGGGGAGAGGGGGAAAGAGGGGGGAGGGGGAGAGGGGGGAGAGGGGGGGGAGAGGGGGGAGAGGGGGGAGGGGAGAGGGGGGAGAGGGGGGGGAGAGGGGGGAGGGGAGAGGGGGGAGAGGGGGGGGAGAGGGGGGAGAGGGGGGAGGGGAGAGGGGGGAGAGGGGGGGAGAGGGGGGGAGGGGAGAGGGGGAAAGAGGGGGGAGGGGAGAGGGGGGAGAGGGGGGGGAGAGGGGGGAGAGGGGGGAGGGGAGAGGGGGGAGAGGGGGGGGAGAGGGGGGAGAGGGGGGAGGGGAGAGGGGGAAAGAGGGGGGAGGGGGGAGAGGGGGTGAGAGAGGGAGGGGGGAGAGGGGGTGGGAGAGCACGAGGAAAGCGGCTGCCAGGAATTCCCCATCACTCGCCAAGAATGGTGGCACACGCGGTGTGGTGGGGAGGGTTGGAATGGAGGGGTGAGGGGTGGGGTGAGGGGCTGGTGAGGGGTTAAGGGGGTGAGGTGAGTGACGGGTGAGGAGAGGGAAGGGCGACGGGGATGATGCTGGGAAGGGTGAGGAGTGGAGGAGCGAGCGGTGTGGTGGTGGTGGGCAGTGCGGACTTCGAGAGCTTGTGCAAGTGGGGTTAGGAGGGGAGATGGGAGGGTGCGGTGATGGGTGTGGAGGGGTTGTGAGCTGAGTGGTGAGCGGAGAGGATGATGGGGCCTGTGGATGTTCAAGGATGGATTCCCCAAGCCCTCGCCATCGCGGATGAGCGAGGAATTTCACGCGAACATTGCGCAATTATAACTCGAACGTGGGTCGCGGCCCTGGCACATTCACACGGTGCACCCATTGAACACAGTGTAGCCATTTAACACAATGCACCCATTGAACACAGTGTAGCCATTTAACACAATGCACCCATTTAACACTGCGCATCCATTCAACACAGCGCATCCATTTAACACAATGTACCCAATGAGAACAGCGCACCCATTTAACACAATGTACCCATTCAACACAGCGCACCCATTTAACACAATGTACCCAATGAACACAGCGCACCCATTTAACACAATGTACCCATTCAACACAGCGCACTCATTTAACACAATGTACCCATTTAACACAGCGCACCCATTTAACACAGCGCACCCATGACCCTACGGCCCGTGACCAATTCGCCCAGGACATTCGCTCGATCTCTCAGATACCCGAAGCTACGCAAAGGCTTGAGCCGGGTTGGCTCGAGGCTGGAATGTGAAGGTCGTCATCCAGCAGTCGATAGAGCCTCGCCCGCGATGAATTATCCACCCTCCATTCATAATTGGGTTTTTTTACCCTTCTATCTGGCAACAAAACTGACGTCTTTTTACAAGGAGTCATGTTTGCATAGACCACAATACCTGCAGTCATAATGCAAATAAAAAACACAACTCTGATAATGTATGCACTGTCCTTGAAGTTGATTGGTCCACACCCGAGACAGCTTTCCTTAGAGCCTAGTCTCACATGGGTTGGACCAGATGACGCCAAAAGGTGCACACAACACCCACCATTCACTTACAAACCGCGACCAACATCCCACGCAAGCCATGCTCGTCCCGAGGCACGGGAACGTACAGCCACTTTGTCAATCCACTGCTGGATGGAGCAGAAGGAGGAGGGGGGGAGGGGGGGATTGTTTGACCATACTTCACCACTCTCGTCTCAGTGCAAGGCAGATGCATCAATCGCCGCCGGCGCGTTCGCTTGGCCGGAATTGCCACCGTTATGTTGTTTTAGTCGATTCTAGATTTGAAGCTTTCGTGACTGCAAGGATTCATACTCTTAGTTTTTTCGGTAAAGTCACGTTGGTAAACATTTTAAATCATCATTACTTGATCAAGTAATGATACAGCAATCGTGCTGTGACGGTTCCACCTGAAGACGGAAGCTTGTGTTGCCTCCGAAACGTCGTAATTTTATTTTACTTTTATAAATTTTGATCAAGTAATGATACAGCAATCGTGCTATGACGGTTCCACCTGAAGACGGAAGCTTGTGTTGCCTCCGAAACGTCGTAATTTTATTTTACTTTTATAAATTTTGATCAAGTAATGATACAGCAATCGTGCTGCGACGGTTCCACCTGAAGACGGAAGCTTGTGTTGCCTCCGAAACGTCGTAATTTTATTTTACTTTTATAAATTTTGATCAAGTAATGATACAGCAATCGTGCTGTGACGGTTCCACCTGAAGACGGAAGCTTGTGTTGCCTCCGAAACGTCGTAATTTTATTTTACTTTTATAAATTTTTATCAAGTAATGATACAGCAATCGTGCTATGACGGTTCCACCTGAAGACGGAAGCTTGTGTTGCCTCCGAAACGTCGTGATTTTTATTTTACTTTTATTAATTTTCATTTGATTTTTTACCTACGTGACTTTACCGAAAAAACCTAACAGCATCGTGCTGAATTCTCACACATCTTGGGTGTGAGCGGCGGGGGGGGGGGGTGGCAGTGGTTCGTACACCATGCTGCGATGCCATCGCGCCTGACTTAAGCTCGACTTTCTCGCACCCGGCTGACATCAGTGGCGAGTTTAGTGGACGTCTGTGGAACAAACAAACAAACACAAAAAGAGAATAATAGGTTTGCAGATCATCGAATTCCTCGGGTGTGAATGAATATTCCGACTGCTGAGTTTGCATCGGAACGCGACCATGGCCGACACGGCGTGCCGGAAGCCTTTCATTCCAGCAGCGGATTGACAAAGAGGAACGTGAAGGCTACACGGGGGAGCTTTGTCTTTGTGCGTCACAGTGGGTTCAGCAGCACTGCGACTACGAACCTGGCTAACGGCAGTGGCCAGTGATGTCGGGAGTCGGTCTTTGGGTGATCCCACCTAGGTAGACTCGGCCCTTGAAGATATATATCAGATAGCCGCGCGTGTATTTGATAACACTGGTCAACACACTTTTTCTGGCATTAGGTATTCCAACGATTTGAAGGTAAGCTCGGGGTGCTGATTCCAAATCTGACATCAGTTTTTGAGATGTCAAATATTGCATTTTCAATAAAAACTGCAGAAGAAAAATATTAAATAAATGTGGATATCTACATAAAATTATATTATAAACACACTATCCTAAAAATACAGCGCCATATTTTAACACTAAAGCAGTCACTGACTCGCAACAACTTGCAATCATAAGTGACAGAGTTAATTTCGGGTAAAATCAATGAAAACGGGGTATACCGATAGCATAAAAATGAGATGTGATAAAGCAAATCTGAGATCAGATTTGGAATCAGCACCCTGAAATTAGTCTAAAACAGTTGCAAAAGTCCAGGCCAGAATTTTTTTTGTGGACCAGTGTAATCACTTACGTTGGCACCCCCCCCCCCCTCTCATCCCAGACACGCACAAAACCGCCGTGTGATGTGGCTCAGAGAAGTGGCGGCGCTTGGCAGTAGCAAGTCGAGCAACAGCGGAAGGGGACCCAAGTAGCGCAAAGTCGGGGTAGCAGATGAAATCGTGAACAAAAAATAAAACACAACAACAGGGGGCACGTCACGTTAACTGCATAGCTCAGGCAGCTCAAGCATCCCGTCAATCACGTGACTTCCCTGTAGCCACACCCACTCTGAACCCCTCCCCACGTGACTCCCTGTGACCACACCCACTCTGAACCCCTCCCCACGTGACTTCCTGTGACCACACCCACTCTGAACCCCTCCCCACGTGACTTCCTGTGACCACACCCACTCTGAACCCCTCCCCACGTGACTCCCTGTGACCACACCCACTCTGAACCCCTCCCCACGTGACTCCCTGTGACCACACCCACTCTGAACCCCTCCCCACGTGACTTCCTGTGACCACAACCACTCTGAACCCCTCCCCACGTGACTCCCTGTGACCACACCCACTCTGAACCCCTCCCCACGTGACTTCCTGTGACCACACCCACTCTGAACCCCTCCCCACGTGACTTCCTGTGACCACACCCACTCTGAACCCCTCCCCACGTGACTCCCTGTGACCACATCCACTCTGAACCCCTGTCCCCGCCCGCTGTGTAAACAGACGCCGATCCCGCTCCGTGCAGCAGCAGCAGCGTCGATCCTCTGACGCAGCTTCTTCCTCCTGCGCCCTCTCACATCTCTCCTCACCCCTCTGCTCCCGTTTCTCCGTTCCTTCTCCACCCCTCTCCCACTGAGCTCACATTCACTCCAATTATCTCTTCCCTCTCTCGTTCCTCTTTCTCTCCCCCCACCCCACGCCACGCGTTACATCCTGGACTCAACTCCCTTCCCCGTGGTGCAGCCACTACGGTTACGCGCTAAAAGCATTTCTTCCTACGCGACCCATTAGCCACACGCCCTTCTGGGGAGTGGCATCATTTCAGCAGCATCGGTTCGACACAAGTAATCTCTGGACCGGTTTAAACATCCACAGTCTCATCAGCAGGGGCAGGCTTTTGCTTGAACCATTGTTTCAACGCGGGCAAAACTCCGGGTGGGTTTCGACACTCGATGCATCATCAGCAGCGCGATGCTCGAATCGGACCGAAACCGGCGAACTGCCCAGATGCGTTTGTAATATGAGGATATATCCGGCTCACTGACGTATCACAACTCGTCATGGTGATTGGCTCTGCCGGTCCTGGTTTACAGCCAATGAGGGGAAGCCTGGGGGCGTGGCCCTGACGTGATGGAAAGGTGACAACTATAAGGATTGGTTCTGCTGGCTTTGGCCACAGCCAATGGGGAGATGAGTCAGGGGCGTGGTCCCGGGAGCTGACGAGGGAGCCTGGAAGTTTCCACGCAGGCTAACGAGGATTGGCGGAAACGTACCACGTGACCCGGGCATTAAATAGGGGTGGAGACGAACGACACGTGGTCAGAACGGGAACGAACAAAGGAAGGGGGCCACGCGGGAGCGGGGCTCCGAGTTGCCACGTGGCAGTGCGTCTCTCTCTGTCTATCTGTCCCTCTCACGCTGCCTATCAGCAGCGTGAAGTAACTGTAACATAAGTTGAATAAAAGACGGATTCCAGAAGTCGCCTCAACGAGCTTCATTACACGTTCACGGGCAAAGCCGCTGTTGGGCGTGGGTCCACCAACACCCACAGCAGCAGAGTGGCGGGGCCGTTGTGTTCACGGTGCGAGTCTGGAAACAATGAGGGCGTTGGTGTTGTCCCCACTGAGAGAGAAGGGAACAGTTGAGGCATAGGAAGTAGGGGAAAAAGCCTTTTAATTATTACGCACGCACAAAGACAAAGATCGCCCGTATAGCTTTAGCAGGCTGTTTGGGGGCAAGTGGTTTTAGCGAGCAGCACCTATGAAGGCCGGCACGGCACACGAGGGGGTGGGTGGCCAGCACCGGGCCCGACCGCCTTTGTCTCCCCAGTGGTGATGTCTATTCACCGCACAAGGTACTCATTTGAGGCTGAGTCGACCTAGGGGAGGCCCAGTAGCGGTTTAGATCATCGTCACTGGGTGTTGGCCGCGAGCGGGAATAGAACTCGGTGCGCCGGGTTCGTAGCGCAGCGTAGTGCAGCGTAGCGCTAACCACTGCACCACCGCTCCCCTTACGCGTGTACACACACGTGGTGTGTGTGTGTGTACGCTGTGTGTGTGTGTACGCTGTGTGTGTGTGTGCGAACCTGGCGATCCGGGTTTGATTCCCGCTCACGGCCAACACCGGCGACGATTATCTGAACCGGTCCCGGGCGTCCCCTCGGTCGACTCAGCCTCAAATGAGTAGCTGGTGCGGTGTGTAGTAAACATCGCCACTGGGGGAGACAAAGGCGGTCGGGCGTGGTTCTGGCCACACCACGGACTCACTCGCCGTCTGTGAGGATGAGTCCGAGCTGAAGATGTCACGTCTCCACTCACGGCTCACAACAACGAGCAGAGCGCCGTGGCGGATAAAATCAACACACCACGATGACGCGATGGTAAACCTATACCAATCAATTTCCAGTCATCGCCATCATCGAGAGCCATCGTCAATCCACTGCTGGATCAATAACCGTGGTCGCCACCAGTTCATGGATTTCCACCAGCATCGAGACAGTCTTCACCACGTCTACGCGACCTCAAGTTAGGCGAACCTAGCCTGGCACAGTCAGTGGGGCACAACGGCATCGAGGGGGTGGGGGGAGGTTTAGCCATGTTTGTTTGTTGTAGTACAGAGTTAGACTGATGGCCTTAATCTAAGTTGTCTTGTGGTTGTTGTTGTTGTTTGACTTGCATCCCACTGGGATTTTTGCACACAGCGTTGGTGTACGGTGATTTTTCTGCAACATTTTGCTGTCTTTTCTTGGATTTTCTGTTTGCACTCAGTCACATATTCACTTTAAGATGTTTTTTTGTTCATGTTTTTGTTTTTTGTTTGTTGCGGTTGCACCCGATTCAAGAGCCGAATGGCTCACAGGGCTATCCCTAATACATGAACTTGAACTTGAACCTCCGCGGATTTCTGTGACCACACGTGGTTTGTGTAAATGTTGGGGGCCATCGGCCTGCGGCTTGACACGTGGCCCCCTCTCACTGTAGTCTTATGGGGCTGATTAATCCCACTGATGGCTCTCTGTCTGTGCAGGGCTGTGTACAATTCGCTCCGTCTGGCGACCACATCACAGGGTTTCGTGACCTGTCTCTCATATTTCCTCCAGCTGAACTAAAGCTATACTCTGAACGACGTACGATTTTGTAGTTTTTACTTTGCTTATTTTTGTTCATGTTTTTTTTTTGTACCAGGTAAGGCTAGAAACAGAAAAAAAATATATCCCAGAAATGATTACTCGACGAAATGGCTTTTCATCACGTGGACATTTATAGCAGGCAAATATCCTAAACGCGTGATGTTCATTCTAAACGTGGAGGACCCGGAGGAAACCCCACGCAACCACGGGGGGGGGGGGGCGGGGGGGTGGAGAACACACAAACACACGACCTCCTGTACACCAGGCGAGGTAATTAACATCTCCTAGCCACCGTGATGATGATGATGAGAGAGACACGCAAACTCCAAATATACAGCAGCAGCAGGCGTCAAGGTCGGGATCGAACCCACGACCTCCCGTATACCGGGCGAGGAAGTTAACATCTCAGTTTAACACATAGCAGGTTTTCGCGACCAATATCATCCACAATACAGTTTTTTTTGGGTTAGATCGCGTAGATATATAAATGTGTCGTTAAAACCCGCAACCACCCGACACAGCCAACTAGTAAGGGTTGTCACGTAAACAGAACGTGGCCAATTCGTCACTAGTACAGCACTAGTGTGTAGTGTAGTGTATAGTAGTGTAGTGTGTAGTGTAGTGTATAGTAGTGTGTAGTAGTGTAGTGTGTAGTGTATAGTGTAGTGTATAGTAGTATAGTGTATAGTGTAGTGTTTAGTGTAGTGTATAGTGTAGTGTATAGTAGTGTGTATAGTAGTGTAGTGTATAGTAGTGTAGTGTGTAGTGTAGTGTATAGTAGTGTATAATGTAGTGTATAGTGTAGTGTATAGTAGTGTAGTGTATCATGTAGTGTTTAGTGTAGTGTATAGTGGTGTAGTGTATCATGTAGTGTATAGTGTAGTGTATAGTAGTGTAGTGTATAGTGTAGTGTAGAGTAGTGTATAGTAGTGTAGTGTATAGTAGTGTAGTGTATAATGTAGTGTATAGTAGTGTAGTGTATAGTAGTGTAGTGTACAGTAGTGTAGTGTATAATGTAGTGTATAGTGTAGTGTATAGTAGTGTAGTGTATAATGTAGTGTATAGTAGTGTAGTGTATCATGTAGTGTATAGTGTAGTGTAGTGTATAGTCGTGTAGTGTATAATGTAGTGTGTAGTGTAGTGTATAGTAGTGTAGTGTATAGTAGTGTAGTGTATAATGTAGTGTATAGTGTAGTGTATAGTAGTGTAGTGTATAGTAGTGTAGTGTATCATGTAGTGTACAGTGTAGTGTATAGTAGTGTAGTGTATAATGTAGTGTATAGTAGTGTAGTGTATCATGTAGTGTATAGTGTAGTGTATAGAGTGTAGTGTATAATGTAGTGTATAGTGTAGTGTATAGTGGTGTAGTGTATAGTGTAGTGTATAGTAGTGTAGTGTATCATGTAGTGTATAGTGTAGTGTATAGTAGTGTAGTGTATCATGTAGTGTAGAGTGTATTATACTAGTCCAGCACTAACCGGTGTGTTGGAGAGAGCCAAGCCACAACATTTACAATCCGAGTACGACGTTTCGCCAGTAATTATAATTAGCTTCACCAGGCGACAGCCAGATTTTGTTGAGAACTATCGGACAAAATTGCTTAAATGCCCGAACAACTCACAGCGCCTTCCAGGACATCTCAAACATGCCCAATTCTCGAACGCACTCGATCCCAAGGGCACCCTCCCAGTGTCCCTGTGCGCCACGCGCCCACAGCACCACACCCGGCCGCCTTTGTCTTCCCAGTGGCGATATTTACACATCGCGTCGGGTACTAGTTTGAGGCTGAATCGACCTAGGGGGATACCCAAAACCGGTTCAGATAATCTCCACCGGTGTCGTTGGTGGCCGTGAGCGAGACGCGAACTCGGGGCCGCTGAGTTCGCAAGCGCAGCGCGCTAACCGCTGCGCCACCGCTCCTCGCAAGGATTTCACCACCACCACCACCGGCTTGGTTGCGAGGTGGCCGGGAGCAGATTCATGGATCCGTCTGTGTGGACACTTGAGCGTTGCCCGGCTCTGATTAGCACGGTTGGGCCCGTACGTCAGCGTGCGTACAAATAACAACCGCGCTCATTGTGCTGCTGCTGCTGCTAAATGTGGAACTGGTCAAACATCAGCAGTAGCAGGCAAGGACCCTCCTGCCAAATACAGTCGCAGAATACTGATGTGCACTGGATAAAATCCTATGAGCTGTAAAGCTCTTTTTAAAATCGTCTCGAAACTCAGTGAGGCTTGCAGCTTAGCAGTTGCTATTATCGTAGTTGTATTGTGGCGAATTGAGATTGTCGTATCTGGCGGTAACGGACGCCTGTAGGTGCTTCCGCGGATCTCTACCAGTCCGAAGCATGCACGTTGTAAGGCGGAGGAAACATGCTGTCGCTTCCTCGGATTTCTACCGGCGGGGTCGCTGTGCTTTCTTTTATATTAAGAAGAATGGACAACGCAAGTGCTTCCGCGGATGTCTACCCTCATTTGACAAACCTCGCTTTGAGCGCTTCCGCGGATGTCTACCTTACCTGCGCGTGCTCACTTGCAAGTTGCTTCCGCGGATTTCTAAACTTCCGAGGCACGCTCGCTGTTTGAGTGAGAGCTTCCGCGGATGTCTGCACAGCCTTCGCGTGTTCACTCATACGTGCTTCCGCGGATTTCTAAACTTCCGAGGCACGCTCTCTGTCTTCGTGAGAGCTTCCGCGGATGTCTGCACAGCCTTCGCGTGTTCACTCGCAAGTGCTTCCGCGGATTTCTAAACTTCCGAGGCACGCTCGCTGTATTAGTGAGAGCTTCCGCGGATTTCTAAACTTCCGAGGCACGCTCGCTGTATTACTGCGAGCTTCCGCGGATGTCTGCAGATCAATGCTCACTAATTGGCACGACCGCGGGGGTCGATTACTCGTTATGAGCGGGCGAGTGCGAGTCGGGGGGGCGCAACAGACGATGATCTGAACCGATCCTGGGGACTCCCCTAGATTGACTCAGCCATAAGTCAGTACCCTTGTGCGATGTGGAAAAAAACATCGCCACCGGGGAGACAAAGGCGGATGGGCGTGGTGTTGGCCACCCACTCCCCTCGAGTGCCTTCCTGGCCTTAATAGGTGCTCGCTAACAGCACTGCCCCCCCCCCCCCCAGAATATGTTAAGGCTATAGAGGAGATTTTTGTCGTTGGTGGTGGTGAAGTTTGGTGGTAAGCCGGTGACAGCGGACAACAACAACTTGGTGGGGGGGGAGCATGGGAGTAGAGTACAACAGTGAGTTGGCTGGGGGGTGTGGGGCAGAGTCGCTTCAAGAGGCGGGTGACGGACGGCGAGAGTGCTGACGCAGTGCGCGGGTCACGTGGCCGCATTCCGACTCACACACACACATACACACATATACATACACACACACATACACACACATACACACACACACATACACACATACATCACACACATCACACACATACACACATACACACACATACACACACACACGTACACACATACATCACACACATCACACACATACACACATACACACACATACACACACACACGTACACACATACATCACACACATCACACACATACACACATACACACACATACACACATCACATACACACACATACATACACACACATACATACACACACATACACAACAACAACAACCGCCATTCGCCACTAAGTGGCGGTGACGTCACCACGACGCTTGTGCCAGGCCATGTGCACCTTGAGGCCACGTGAAGTGTCGAACGCCCGCTGGCAGGAGGTCACGGGGCAGACCCAGGTGCCACGGGTCGACTGACCGAGATGACCGAGATGACTGGCTGATGCACCACCTGTGCCCCCTACTGTGCCAACTTGCTGTGCTTTAGCCACCCGGCGCTCCGCTCGTTGTTGTGAGCGTCGCTCCTCCGCCCTCCGTTGTTGTTGGAGGGCGACTGCCTCCAACTGCCCAGTAGCGTCCTTCACGAGCCTCCTCCACTGAGGCCGATCTTGACACCGCTGGTACCAGTCATCGGCAAGTCCACTCAGCTCCACGTCCTCCTGTACCACATCACTCCATCTCTTCTCTAGCCCGTGCCGCGCCCGTTTAGCCCCCTCGATCCGGCCGAACAAAAGCTGTTTAGGCATGCGGTGGCTGGGCATGCGGGCTACATGACCCAGCCAACGCAGCCTTGCCTGCCGGAGGAGCTCACTGATGGGACTTTGCCCAGATCTTTCAAGGACTTGTGAGCTCCTCACACAATCCAGCCTGGTTAAACCCAGGATGGATCGTAGGCAGGCCAGCCTAAATGTTTCCAACCGGCGAAGATGCTCCACTAGGGGGGTCCACGTTTCGCAAGCATAGAGAAGGGAGGGAATGACCGTGGCCGAGAAGACCTGAAGCTTCGTGCGGAGCGACAGACCAGGTAGCTTCCACACAGCGTTACGCAACCGATGAAAAGATATTGCCGCTCGACTGATTCGGAGTGAGACCTCTGCTGATAAACTGGAGCCGGTCATGAGCACACTGCCCAGGTATGGGAAACTCTCTACTCTCTCCACAACTGCCCCATCACCGATTGGGAGTTGTGGGGGCGGAGTGCCCGATGGTACAAAATACCCAGGCAGGTGCTTAGTTTTGGTGGGGCTGATGGTAAGGCCCCACCTCTTAGTGGCACGCTCCAGTCTCAGCAGCAGCGTCTCCAACTCCTCTTCTGAATGAGCAGCTATTACCAAATCATCGGCATACATAACGTGGTTGACCAATAGGGAGCCATCCCTTGATCGCACCCGGGCGTCGATCAGCCTCCCATTGTATCTGTACCAAATGGTAATTCCCCCGGTACAGCTATTGAAGGCTTCACGAACTACGCAGTCGAAATAGATGTTAAATAATGTGGGAGCCAGAGGACATCCCTGTCGCACCCCAAGGTGTACAGGGAAAGGCTCCGACTCCCGGCCACGTAGTTTTACCCGGGCCCGCTCACCATCATGAAGGTCCTTAATGATCGTGAGCAGAGGGTCAGGGACTCCGAAAGCACGAAGAACAACCCAGAGCCCAGTCCTACTGATGGTATCATAGGCCTTGACCAGGTCAATAAAGCAGAGATGTAGGTCTTTTTGGAATTCCCTACACCTCTGCTGTAGCAGACGGACAGAAAATATGGCATCTGTGCAGGACCGCCCTTTCCTGAAACCACATTGGGGCTCCGCAAGCCTCTCCTCAGCATGCCTAGCAAGGCGATGTTGAATAATCCTTGCCAGGACCTTACCCGGCACACTGAGGAGTGAGATGCCCCTGTAGTTGTTACAGTCGGTACGGTCCCCCTTCTTAAAGAGGGGGACCACCAGGGCATCCTTCCAGTCCTGCGGAACCCGTCCAGTGGTCCAGACTGTTGTTATGATGTCATATAGGGCAGTCTGTGCACAAACGCCACCCTCCCTCAGCATTTCGCCTGGGAGATCATCTCTGCCCGGTGCCTTCCCTGGTCTCAGACTCCGGATCGCCCTCAGTACTTCCTCAACAGCCGGTACCTCAGCCAGCCACTCACAGGGGGTGACCTCTTCCAATATTTGAGGCACCGCAGCCTCAGCAGGGTTATCCCCACTTTGTGCCATTATGTTTTCCTGGCTGAGAGATTTTCCCTCCCCCAGGACCTCACAGAAATGCTCAGCAAATCTGCAAACCTGTTCCTGGGGGTCGGAGATTGGATCACCGTTTTTTCCTCTAATGATGGTAATAGGTGTGGCGCTGCAGGTTACTTTTTTGATGGAGTTAAATAGTGATTTGTGATCGCGGGCCACTGAGGCAGACTCCATCTCCTCAGCAACCCGCGACCACCACCCATCCTTACAGCGCCTCACGGCTCTCCGAACCTCCGAGCGAAGACTGCGGTAAACCTCCTCATTCTCTGACGTGGGATGCTGTAGGCGATGAGAGTGGGCCTGTCGCTTTTTCTCAATTAACCTGAACACCTCCTCCGTCAGCCAGGGTTCCCGGGGAGGTCTGGACCGCGTACCCAAAGCAGCCATTGCAGCTGCATGAGTCACAGTCTTAAACCTCGCCCATTTACCCTCGACATCAGGTGGAGTGGGGGACGATGCCAACCCCAGCTGCAAGCGATGATGAAATTCTCGCTTGCAACTTTCATCAGCTAACTTAGACCAGGCCACTTTTGGTTGGAATGGGATCCTGGGTGTACACCCACCACCGGAGTGGAAGAATGGCAGGCGCATCTTACAGATGACTAGTCGATGGTCAGAGGGCAGATCAGCTCCACGGTAGGTCCTGGTGTCAAGGACATGGGCTCGCATCCGCTGGTCCGTCACTACGTAGTCCAGCAGATGTTCTTGCTTGGACCCGGCATGCATCCATGATGTTGTGTGGATGCGCCGATGCCGGAAGAGCGTGTTGGTAATTACAAGCCCATGGGCTGCACAAAAATCTAGCAGCCTCCTACCGTTATTATTGAGCTGATCTGGCCCATGCCTTCCAATCACTCCAGACCAGGTGCCAGTATCATGACCAACTCGGGCATTGAAGTCACCCAACAAGATGACTCTGTCCCGAGTGGCCACTTTAGCCAGCACCTGTGACAGGAGGTCATAGAAAGCGTCCGACTCATCGGCTTTGCCTGCATCCCTCCACAGATGTTCGTCTTCGGTGGGGGCATAAGTAACCACGACCACCACTCCTCGCCTCTGGTTGATGGGAAGGCGAGCCCAAAGTATCCTGGGGCTTACAGCTTCCCACACCTCACCGCCACGCTCCCACGCCCCCTTCATTCTTTTGTTCAGAAGAAGAGCCACACCCTGTTGTTTGGCAGTCTCCTGCCCCGAGTAGAGGACTGTCCACCCCTCATGGTGGCAGGAGCCAGAACCGGTCCACCGGACCTCCTGAATGCCACAGAGATCCAGGCGGTACCGGTCCAGCTCCCGACAGAGGAGTGGCAGCCTCTCCTCCGCAGTGAGCGTTCGAACATTCCACGTGGCATACACACACATACACATACATACACACACATACACACATCACACATACATCACACATACACACATCACATACACACACATACACACACACATATACACATCACACATACATCACACATACACACATCACATACACACACATATACGTACATACACATACACACATACATACACACACATATACACACATACATACACACACACATCACACACATACACACACAGACACACGCATCACACACATCACACATACATCACACATACACATCACACATACACACACACTCATCTCACACATACATACACACACATACACATAC
Source organism: Lampetra fluviatilis (assembly GCF_964198595.1). Classification (NCBI taxonomy): domain Eukaryota; kingdom Metazoa; phylum Chordata; class Hyperoartia; order Petromyzontiformes; family Petromyzontidae; genus Lampetra; species Lampetra fluviatilis. Next base: position 5,848,763 of record NC_136318.1, read on the forward strand.
ACACATCACACATACACACACACACATCACACACACATCACACACACACATACACACACATACAAACACACATCACACACATACACACACACACATCACACACACCCACACATACACACACACACATACACACATACACACATACACACACACACATACACACACACACATCACATACACACACACATACACACACATCACACACACACACATACACACATACACACACACATACACACACACATCACACATACACACATACACACATACACATACACACATACACACACACACATACACACACACACATCACATACACACACACATACACACACATCACACACACACACATACACACATACACACACACATACACACACACATCACACACACACACATACACACATACACACACACATACACACACACATCACACATACACACACACTCATCTCACACATACACACACGCATCACACACACATACACACACATCACACACTCATCTCACACATACACACATACACACAGGCATCATACACACACACATACACACACATACACACACATACACACATATACATACACACACACACATCACACACACATACACACACACATACACACACACACATACACACACATCACACCCATACACACACATACACACATCACATACACATACACACATCACACTCATCTCACACACACACATCACACACATACACACACACATCCCACACACACACGCATCACACACACACAGCACACATACACACATCACACACATCACACACGCATCACACACACACACATCACACACACATCACACACACACGCATCACACGCATCACACACACATCACACACACACACGCATCACACACACACACGGGAGATGTTGAAAACATCGACGCACACAGACACACAACAAGGACAAAGATCCCCCGTATAGCCTTAACAGACTGTAGGGGCAAGTGCTGTTAGCGAGCACCTATGAAGGCCGGCACGGCACACGAGGGGGTGGGTGGCCGGCACCACGCACACACACAACGTACACACTTTCACATATTTATACACACACATACACACACACACTACGTACACACTTACATGTATATACACACACACACAGACACTACTTACACACTTACACATACACACACACTACGTACACACTTACACACTTACACACACACAGACACACTACATACACACTTACACACACATACACACACTACATACACACTTACACACACACACCTAGACACACATTTTTCCGATCTTTGAAGGTCTGGGAACGGAAAATATAAAAAAAAGCAAATCTCCGAAAACCACTTACAGACGCATACAAAGACAAAACCCCCCCGTATAGCCTACAGAGGCTGTTGGGGCAAGCCCATGTGAGGGTGGTGTTGTCAACGCCACGCCCGGCCGCATTTCTCTCCCCAGTACTGATATTTTATACACCGCATCAGACACTAATTTAAGGCTGAGTCGACGTAGGGAAGGCCCAGTAACTATTCAATTATTCGCAGCTGTGATTGGAGGTGTTAACTACCTCGCCTGGTATACAGGAGGTCGTGGGTTCGATCCCGACTCTGATGCCTGCTGCTGTATATTTGGAATTTGTGTGTCTCTCTCTCAACATCATCACGGTGGCTAAGATATGTTAACTACCTCGCCTGGTATACAGGGGTCGTGGGTTCGATCCCGACCCTGACGCCTGCTGCTGTATATTGGAGTTTGCGTGTCTCTCTCATCATCTTCATCATCACGGTGGCTAGGATATGTTAACTACCTCGCCTGGTATACAAGAGGTCGTGGGTTCGATCCCGAACCTGACGCCTGCTGCTGTATATTTGGAGTTTGTGTGTCTCTCTCATCTTCATCATCACGGTGGCTAGGAGATGTTAACTACCTCGCTTGGTATACAGGAGGTCGTGAGTTCGATCCCGACCCTGACGCCTGCTGCTGTACATTTGGAGTTTGCGTGTCTCTCTCCCCGTGGTCGTGTGGATTTTTCTCCGGAACCTCCGGTTTTCCCCCTCCACATAAAATAAAAATCACCACGCGTTCACAGTATTTGGCTGCTACAAATACCCACGTTACAATCCATTTCGTTGAGCTATCAAAAACATAGCTACACAGCTCAGCAGTGGGCCCTTACCTGGTCAAAAAAAAAGTCTCGTTTTAGTTATCGTATGGAGTGACGGACCAGACAGTTCGAACGGCCGATGAAAAGATAATGCCGCTCCACTGATTCGAAGCGAAATTTCTGCTGTGCCAAGACCCCGAGATGAGCACGAACGCACCCCTGCCCCAGGAAAAGTGAAAACCCCCTCCACCTACACTCCACAACTGCCCCATCACTCACGCGGAGCCGACGGGATGGAGTGGTGGCGGTGGTGGTAGTAGTGGTGGTGGTGGTCTTGACGACACATCATGCCGAAGGGGGGTTCTTTGTTTTGGTTTGGGGGCCGATGGTCAGGCCCCCCACCACTCTCTCTCGCCTCTTCGTGGCACGCTCAAGCTTCTCCCTCCCCCCGACTCCGGCAATTAGCAGATCTGTCAGCGCAAATCACGCGGTTTCACACGGAGGCGGCTTTCGCGAACAATAACACTGGTCAACAAAATAAATAAATTCTGGCCTGGACTTTTTCAGCTGTTTTAAACTAATTGCAGGGTGCTGATTCCAAATCTGATCTCAGATTTGCTCTATCACATCTCATTTTTATGCTATCGGCATACCCCATTTTCATTGATTTTACCCGAAATTAACTCTGTCACTTATGATTGCAAGTTGTTGCGAGTCAGTGACTGCTTTAGTGTTAAAATATGGTGCTGTATTTTTAGGATAGTGTGTTTATAATATCATTTTATGTAGATATCTACATTTATTTAATATTTTTCTTCTGCAATTTTTTATTGAAAATGCAATATTTGATATCTCAAAAACCTGATGTGATAGACAAAAACTGATGCCAGATTTGGAATCAGCACCCCAAAATTACCTTAAAACCGTTGGAATACCTTATGCCAGAAAAGTGTGTTGACCAGTGCAATAGAGGGTTTTTTTTGTGGGTTAGATCGCGTAAATATATAAATGTGTCGTTAAACCGGCCACCACCCGACACAGCCAACTAGTAAGGGTTGTCACGTGAACAGAACGTGGCCAATTCGTCACTAGTCCAGCACTAGTGTGTAGTGTAGTAGTGTAGTGTATAGTAGTGTAGTGTATAATGTAGTGTATAGTGTAGTGTATAGTAGTGTAGTGTATCATGTAGTGTATAGTGTAGTGTATAGTAGTGTAGTGTATAATGTAGTGTATAGTGTAGTGTATAGTAGTGTAGTGTATAATGTAGTGTATAGTGTAGTGTATAGTAGTGTAGTGTATAATGTAGTGTATAGTGTAGTGTATAGTAGTGTAGTGTATCATGTAGTGTATAGTGTAGTGTATAGTAGTGTAGTGTATCATGTAGTGTATAGTGTAGTGTATAGTAGTCTAGTGTATCATGTAGTGTATAGTGTAGTGTATAGTGTAGTGTATCATGTAGTGTATAGTGTAGTGTATAGTAGTGTAGTGTATCATGTAGTGTATAGTGTAGTGTATAGTAGTGTAGTGTATCATGTAGTGTATAGTGTAGTGTAGTGTATAGTAGTGTAGTGTATCATGTAGTGTATAGTGTAGTGTATAGTGTAGTGTATCATGTAGTGTATAGTGTAGTGTATAGTAGTGTAGTGTATCATGTAGTGTATAGTGTAGTGTATAGTAGTGTAGTGTATCATGTAGTGTATAGTGTAGTGTATAGTGTAGTGTATCATGTAGTGTATAGTGTAGTGTATAGTAGTGTAGTGTATCATGTAGTGTATAGTGTAGTGTATAGTAGTGTAGTGTATCATGTAGTGTATAGTGTAGTGTATAGTGTAGTGTATCATGTAGTGTATAGTGTAGTGTATAGTAGTGTAGTGTATCATGTAGTGTATAGTGTAGTGTATAGTGTAGTGTATCATGTAGTGTATAGTGTAGTGTATAGTAGTGTAGTGTATCATGTAGTGTAGAGTGTAGTATACTAGTCCAGCACTAACCGGTATGTTGGAGAGCCAAGCCACGACGTTTACAATCCGGGTCCGACGTTTCGCCAGTAATTACAACCAGCTTCATCAGGCGACCGATAAGGGGAGCCCGTCCCGCTTGACCGCACCCCGCGCACGCCTCTCCCGCTCGCAGCGGTGACCAGATGGACATTCCGCTGCTCACAGACACGCAGAGGTGTACGCGCATACATACACACACATACACACCAGAGGTGGGACAAAGTCATTGTTATGCAAGTCCAAGTCGAGTCGCAAGTCATCAAATTCATGACTCGAGTCTGACTCGAGTCCAAGTCACATGACTCGAGTCCACATCTCATAGGTGGGACAAAGTCATTGTTATGCAAGTCCAAGTCGAGTCGCAAGTCATCAAATTCATGACTCGAGTCTGACTCGAGTCCAAGTCACATGACTCGAGTCCACACCTCTGATACACACACATACACACATACACACACATACACATACATACACATACACACATACACACACATACATACACATACATACACACACATACACACATACACACACATACATACACATACATACATACACACATACACACACATACACACACATACACATACACACATACACACACATACATACACATACATACACACACATACACACACACGCACATACACACATACAAACACACATACACATACATACATACACACATACATACACACACATACACACACACACCGCTGTACCACCACCGCTCCCCCCCGCTCCCCCCCCACGCACACACCCCACGCACATTCCCTCGCTCACACGCATCCATACCTCAACACACCATGACACGTGGTTACACACACACACTGACTCTACTTGTATGAGACACACACACACAGTGACACACACACACACTGACTCTACTTGTATGAGACACACACACAGTGACACACACACACACTGACTCTACTTGTATGAGACACACACACACAGTGACACACACACACAGTGACACACACACACACGGACTCTACTTGTATGAGACACACACACACAGTGACACACACACACACGGACTCTACTTGTATGAGACACACACACACAGTGACACACACACACAGTGACACACACACACACTGACTCTACTTGTATGAGACACACACACACAGTGACACACACACACACAGATACATACACATCCTGGATTGACACGCTTACACACGCACACTCACACACTCTTACACACACTCACACACTTACATAAACACACATTAACACCCTTACACACGCACACTCACACACGCTTACACACACACTTACATTAACACACATTCCCACACTTACACACGCACACGCTTTGTCTTTTACACACACACTCTCTCATCCCGAAACACACACACGCACACTCTCTAACACACACTCCTTGTTTCACACACGCTCTCACTTACACACACACCCACCCACTAAACATAAACATACACACACGTACACAAACTCTCTCACACACTCACACACACTCACCCACACGCTCACACACACACTCACACACTCACACACACTCACACACACACTCACACACACACTCACACACACTCACACACTCTCACACACTCACACACACTCACACACACAGTCACACACTCTCACACACACTCTCATCCCGAAACACACACACGCACACTCTCTAACACGCACTCCTTGTTTCACACACGCTCTCACTTACACACACACCCACCCACTAAACATAAACATACACACACGTACACAAACTCTCTCACACACTCACACACACTCACCCACACGCTCACACACACACTCACACACTCACACACACTCACACACACACTCACACACACACTCACACACACTCACACACACACTCACACACACTCACACACACTCACACACTCTCACACACTCACACACACTCACACACTCACACACACACTCACACACACACTCACACACACACACTCACACACACACACTCTCACACACTCACACACACTCACACACACTCGCACACACACTCACACACTCACACACACTCACACACACACACTCACACACACACTCACACACACAGTCACACACTCACACACACACTCTCATCCCGAAACACACACACGCACACTCTCTAACACACACTCCTTGTTTCACACACGCTCTCACTTACACACACCCACTAAACATAAACATACACACGTACACAAACTCTCTCACACACTCACTCTTTGTCTCACATACACACACGCTCATACACACGCTCACACACACTCTCACACACTCTCACACACTCTCACACAAATATAACAAAGACCCCCTCTATAGCACCACGCCCGGCCGCCTTTGTCTCCCCAGTGGCAATGTTTACACGTCGGACCAGGTACTCATTTGAGGCTGAGTCGACCTAGGGGAGGCCCGAGACCGGTTCAGATAATCGTCACTGGTGTTGGCCGTGAGCGGGAATCGAACTCGGGTCGCCGGGATCGTAGCGCAGCGTAGCGCTGACCGCTACACACACACACAATAACACACACAATAACACACACAATAACACACACACAATAACACACACACTAACACACACACAATAACACACACACTAACACACACACACAATAACACACACAATAACACACACACAATAACACACACACAATAACACACGCACAATAACACACACACAATAACACGCACACAATAACACACACACAATAACACACACACTAACACACACACTAACACACACACACACACAATAACACACACACTAACACACACACACACAATAACACGCACACAATAACACACACACAATAACACACGCACAATAACACACACACAATAACACACACACAATAACACACACAATAACACACACACTAACACACACACACACAATAACACGCACACAATAACACACACACAATAACACACACACAATAACACACACACTAACACACACACAATAACACACACACAATAACACACACACAATAACACACACACAATAACACACACACAATAACACACACACTATAACACGCACACAATAACACACACACAATAACACACACACAATAACACACACACTAACACACACGCACAATAACACGCACACAATAACACACACACAATAACACACACACAATAACACACACACTAACACACACACAATAACACGCACACAATAACACACACACAATAACACACACACAATAACACGCACACAATAACACACACACAATAACACACACACAATAACACGCACACAATAACACACACACTAACACACACGCACAATAACACGCACACAATAACACACACACTAACACACACACACACTAACACACACACACACTAACACACACACACACTAACACACACACTAACACACACGCACAATAACACACACACACTAACACACACACTAACACACACACACAATAACACACACACAATAACACGCACACAATAACACACACACTAACACACACGCACAATAACACACACACAATAACACACACACTAACACACACACACACTAACACACACACACACTAACACACACACACACTAACACACACACACACTAACACACACACTAACACACACACTAACACACACACACACACAATAACACACACAATAACACACACACAATAACACACACACTAACACACACACAATAACACACACACTAACACACACACAATAACACACACACGCAATAACACGCACACAATAACACGCACACAATAACACACACACAATAACACACACACACACAATAACACACACACAATAACACACACACTAACACACACACAATAACACACACACAATAACACACACACACACAATAACACACACACAATAACACACACACACACAATAACACACACACGCCGACACGCTTACACTAACACACACGCACACGCTTACACTAACACACACGCACACGCTTACACCAGCACACACGCACACGCTTACACTAACACACACACTGACACGCATAAACACACACCCCCACCCCCTGCCCGCCACTGGGAGTGGTCAAGAGACACGGGGAGAGGCACAGAGACTCGAGCCAGAGACGCGGAGACTCGAACAGAGACACGCAGACACAGAGACACACACGCAGAGACAGAGACACACACACAAAGACAGAGACACACACACAGAGACAGAGACACACACACAGAGACAGACACAGAGACTCACACACAGACACAGAGACAGAGACACAGAGACACACACACAGAGACACACACACAGACACAGAGACTCACACACAGACACAGAGACACAGAGACACACACACAGAGACAGACACAGAGACTCACACACAGAGACTCACACACAGAGACTCACACACAGACAGAGACTCACACACAGAGACACACACACAGAGACACACACAAAGAGACAGAGACACAGACAGAGACACAGACAGAGACTCACACACAGAGAGAGACACGCAGACTCACACACAGACACAGAGGCTCACACACAGACACAGAGACTCACACGCAGACACAGAGACACACACACAGAGACACACACACAGAGACAGAGACTCACACACAGAGACACACACACAGAGACTCACACACAGACACAGAGACAGAGACTCACACACAGACAGAGACTCACACACAGAGACTCACACAACACACAGACACAGAGACTCACACACAGACACAGAGACTCACACACAGAGACACACACACAGAGACACACACAGAGAGAGAGACACACGCAGACAGACACACACAGAGACACACACACAGAGACTCACACAGACAGAGACTCACACACAGAGACTCACACACAGAGACTCACAACACAGAGATAGAGAGACATAATCACAGACACACACAGACACACAGAGACAGAGAGATAGAATCACAGGCACAGAGAGACAACAGCAGAGAGACAGGCGGAGCCGTTACCCCCAGGACGCAATGGATGCACAGGTACGTGGGTACGTCGGTTCGGATCAGACGGGATCGGATTGAGTGAAATGGGATCGTGTATCGGATCTGATCAGACGGGATCGGATTGAATGAAATGGGATCGTGTATCGGATTTGATCAGATGGGATCGGATTGAATGAAATGGGACCGTGTATCGGATCTGATCAGACGGGATCGGATTGAATGAAATGGGATCGTGTATCGGATCTGATCAGACGGGATCGGATTGAATGAAATGGGATCGTGTATCGGATTTGATCAGATGGGATCGGATTGAATGAAATGGGACCGTGTATCGGATCTGATCAGACGGGATCGGATTGAATGAAATGGGACCGTGTATCGGATTTGATCAGATGGGATCGGATTGAATGAAATGGGACCGTGTATCGGATCTGATCAGATGGGATCGGATCCGTCCACAGTGGAGGCGAACCCCGAGTCGCCTCGCCGCCGTTACGCCCCAGAGGTCTTAACGCTGCGGTGGACTCGACCTCGGTAAGAAGCGGCAATTCCACGTTTCTATGGACGAGGCCAAGTTCGTTGATCCGTAAGACGAGCCCTGTTGACATCGCACGAAGTGGTACGGATTAGGAATTTTGTCGGTCGCGAAAGGATCGTGGTGATGGTGGTCGTGATGCTGATGATAGAGATAGTGATGGTGATGATGTCGGTGGTGATGATGGTGGTGATGATGATGATGGTGGTGGTAGTGACAGTGGTGGTGGTAGTGATGATGATGGTAGTGGTGGTGATGATGGTGGTGATGGGAGTGGTAGTGATGATGGTGGTAGTGACGATGGTGGTGGTGGTGATGATGATGGCGGTGGTAGTGATGATGATGGTGGTGATGATGGTGGTGGTAGTGATGATGATGGCGGTGGTAGTGATGATGATGGTGGTGATGATGATGGTGGTGATGATGGTGGTATTGACGATGGTGATGGTGGAGATGATGGCGGTGGTAGTGCTGATGACAATGGTGGATCATGATGATGATGATGGTGGTGATGGTGGTAGTGCTGATGACAATGGTGGATCATGATGATGATGGTGGTGAAAGTGACGATGGCCACAATGAATGGAACGCCGCCGTGATCAGCAGCAGCAGCGTTCGGCTTGAGCCAGCCAGCCAGGCAGCCAGCCAGCCAGCCCAGCCAGCCAGTCAGTCAGCCAGCCAGGCAGCCAGCCAGCCAGCAAGCCAGCCAGTCAGCCAGCCAGCCAGGCAGCCAGCCAGCCAGGCAGCCAGGCAGCCAGCCAGGCAGGCAGCCAGCAGTCAACCAGCCAGCCAGGCAGCCAGCCAGCCAGGCAGCCAGCAAGTCAACCAGCCAGCCAGCCAGTCAGCCAGCCAGTCAGCCAGCCAGACAGCCAGGCAGCCAGCCAGCCAGTCAGCCAGCCAGACAGCCAGCCAGTCAGCCAGCCAGTCAGCCAGCCAGACAGCCAGGCAGCCAGCCAGCCAGTCAGCCAGCCAGTCAGCCAGCCAGACAGCCAGGCAGCCAGCAGCCAGCCACCCAGTCAGCCAGCCAGCCAGCCAGCAGCCAGCCAGTCAGCCAGCCAGCCAGTCAGCCAGCCAGCCAGTCAGCCAACCAGCCAGCCAGTCAGCCAGTCAGCCAGCCAGCCAGTCAGTCAGCCAGTCAGCCAGCCAGCCAGCCAGGCAGGCAGCCAGCAGTCAACCAGCCAGCCAGCCAGGCAGCCAGCCAGCCAGGCAGCCAGCCAGTCAACCAGCCAGCCAGTCAGCCAGCCAGTCAGCCAGACAGCCAGGCAGCCAGCCAGCCAGTCAGCCAGCCAGCCAGGCAGCCAGCCAGCCAGCCAGCAGCCAGCCAGTCAGCCAGCCAGCCAGCCAGTCAGCCAGCCAGCCAGTCAGCCAACCAGCCAGCCAGTCAGCCAGTCAGCCAGCCAGCCAGTCAGTCAGCCAGTCAGCCAGCCAGCCAGGCAGGCAGCCAGCAGTCAACCAGCCAGCCAGCCAGGCAGCCAGCCAGCCAGGCAGCCAGCCAGTCAACCAGCCAGCCAGTCAGCCAGCCAGTCAGCCAGACAGCCAGGCAGCCAGCCAGCCAGTCAGCCAGCCAGCCAGCCAGGCAGCCAGCCAGCCAGGTAGCCAGCCAGTCAGCCAGCCAGCCAGCCAGCCAGCAGCCAGCCACCCAGTCAGCCAGCCAGCCAGCAGCCAGTCAGCCAGCCAGCCAGCCAGCCAGTCAGTCAGTCAGTCAACCAGCCAGCCAGGCAGCCAGCCAGCCAGCCAGTTAGCCAACCAGCCAGCCAGTCAGCCAGTCAGCCAGCCAGTCAGTCAGCCAGTCAGCCAGCCAGCCAGTCAGCCAGGCAGTCAGCCAGCCAGGCAGCCAGCCAGCCAGCCAGCCAGGCAGCCAGTCAGCCAGCCAGCCAGTCAGCCAGGCAGCCAGCCAGCCAGCCAGCAGCCAGCCAGCCAGTCAGCCAGCCAGCCAGCCAGCCAGGCAGCCAGCCAGCCAGCCAGGCAGCCAGCCAGCCAGCCAGGCAGCCAGCCAGCCAGTCAGCCAGTCAGCCAGCCAGTCAGTCAGCCAGTCAGCCAGCCAGCCAGCCAGTCAGCTAGGCAGCCAGCCAGCCAGGCAGCCAGCCAGCCAGGCAGCCAGCCAGCCAGCCAGGCAGCCAGTCAGCCAGCCAGCCAGTCAGCCAGGCAGCCAGCCAGCCAGTCAGCCAGGCAGCCAGCCAGCCAGGCAGCCAGCCAGCCAGCCAGCCAGCCAGTCAGCCAGTCAGCCAGCCAGTCAGTCAGCCAGTCAGCCAGGCAGCCAGCCAGTCAGCCAGGCAGCCAGCCAGCCAGCCAGGCAGCCAGCCAGCCAGCCAGCCAGGCAGCCAGCCAGCCAGGCAGCCAGTCAGCCAGGCAGCCAGCCAGGCAGCCAGCCAGCCAGCCAGCCAGTCAGTCAGCCAGGCAGCCAGCCAGCCAGCCAGTCAGCCAGGCAGCCAGCCAGTCAGCCAGGCAGCCAGCCAGCCAGCCAGGCAGCCAGTCAGCCAGCCAGCCAGCCCAGAGTGCCACCATCTGAGTCCACCTCCCGGCACAGCAGAATTGGGACAATGGGGCCCAAATTCTCTCCAACCTTCAAAGTTCAAGTTCATGTATTAGGTATATAGCCCTGTGAGCCATTCGGCTCTTGAATCGGGTGCAACCGCAACAAACCAACAAAAAAACATGAACAAGAAAACATCTTAAAGTGACTGTGTGCAAACAGAAAATCCAAGAAAAGACAGCAAAATATTGCAGAAAAAAATCACCGTACACCAACGCGCTGCGTGCAAATATCCCCGTCTCAGTCCGCCCAGCATCGGTCTGTTACAGCGGTTCAGTCTGCCGTGAGTTCGCGTGCGCTCGGGGCAAAGTGCTCGGTGGCTTCCCACCTACAACCCAGATCGTGTGGCACAGCCCTTCCACCGGCGGCGTCCATAAATGACGTCACGCGATTTTGGACGATTTTTGACCACCCCCCCCCGCCCAGCCTGGTCACACGGCGTCACAAAAAGTCAGAACCCCCCCCCCCCTCAAATATGACGTCACAAAACTCTGCCCCCCCCCCCAATTTTTTTTAAAACATGCTTCGAATCGCTTCAAACTATTGTCATTGAAGTGCGTATTTAATGTGGCGCTGCACTCTGATGTTGTAGGAGAAAACATTTATTAAAAAGTCTATTTAATTAAGTAGAACGTGTTGTCTATATTTATTTAAAGTTGCGCATTTTGATGCGACGTCACATTTCTCAAACCCCCCCCCCCCTCGTCACACATCGTCACAAATGTCTGACCCCCCTCCCCCCCCCCCTAAGTGCGTGACGTCATTTATGGACGACGGCCCCTTACACAAAACAGTACCTGTACTGTAGCACAAACGGCACGTGTTGTTGTTGTGTGTCGTTACGCGTGGGGGAGCAGTAGCCTAGTGCGTGGCGCGCTGCGCTGATAACCCGACCACCCGAGTTCGATTCGCGCTCAGGGCCACCAGCAGCGGTGACGATCATCATCTGAACCGGTCCCAGATAATTATCGACTCAAATGAGAACCCGAGGCGCGGTGGTGTGGTCAACATCGCCGCTGGGGAGACAAAGGCGGTGGAGCGTGGTGCTGGCCACCCACCCCCTCGTGTGCTAACAGCACTTGCCCCAACAGTCTGTTGAGGCTACACGGGTGGGATCTTTGTCTTTGTAATGTTGTCCACTGAACTACTTAGCCGGGGAGCGGTGGGAGTGGTGGTGGCGGCATCGCTGCTGCAACGTGGGTGTCTAAGTCTGTGTGTGTCTGTGTCTGTGTGTGTCTGCGTGTGTGTCTGTGTGTGTCTGTGTGTGTCTGTGTGTGTCTGTCTGTGGGTGTCTGTGGGTGTCTGAGTCTGTGGGTGTCTGTGTCTGTGGGTGTCTGCGTCTGTGGGTGTCTGTGTCTGTGGGTGTCTGTGTCTGTGGGTGTCTGTGTCTGTGGGTGTCTGTGTCTGTGTGTGTCTGTGTGTGTCTGTGAGTGTCTGTGTATGTCTATGTCTGTGTGTGTCTATGTCTGTGTGTGTCTGTGTGTGTCTGTCTATGTCTGTGTGTGTCTGTGTGTGTCTGTGTGTGTCTGTGTGTGTCTATGCCTGTGTGTCTGTGTGTGTCTATGCCTGTGTGTCTGTGTGTGTCTATGCCTGTGTGTCTGTGTGTGTCTGTGTGTGTCTGTGTGTGTTTGTGTCTGTGTCTGTGTGTGTGTGTCTGTGGGTTTCTATGTATGTGGGTTTCTATGTCTGTGGGTTTCTACGTGAGCATGTGGGTTTCTATGTGAGCCTGTGGGTTTCTATATGACCCTGTGGGTTTCTGAGTCTGTGCGTGTATATCCGAGCCTGTGGGTTTTTTTCATTTTCCGTGAAACTTGTGGGTCTCAACTGCACGTGGGTTTCGAGGAGGTGCCATATAGCATCCTGGCTCGCCCGGAGAAGGCGGCACAGCAACAGACCGTGTGCACCACCCGCTCCGTCTGCCTGGGATAGAGCGTTGCCCCCTCGCACGGACGCACACGCGCGCGTGGGTTTTCCCACGCTCTGGTTTCTCTCCCGCTTCGGGCGACGCTCATCAATCGGCCGGCAACGCCCCCCATACGCGGAGGAGCGCCAGAGCTCGGGCAAATTGCTGTCGCCGGCTTCTCACCACGTGGCTGCTGATGCTACCCTTCCCGCTCCCTCGCCTGCGGTTTAGTTCCAACAAGGAGCCACATCGATTTGTTCACCTTTCCGTTCGCTTCGCACTGCTCATCGTGTTTTTGCATTGTTTGTTTGTTTGTTGTTGTCACGTTCCGACCCCGTGCCGCGACTGGACGTCTGCGACAAAGAGCTTCGTGGCTCGTCAGATTCCCCCCCCCTCCCCGTCCCCCCCCCCGTGCACTGCAGATAAACACTCCGAGCCGTCCTCTCTGGGCGAGAGCGAGGCAGCGTCGGCGCGTCACAAGTTTACGTTAGTGGGGGGATCCTTGTCTTAGTCGTGCGAACACGCACGCGCGTCTTCGCCCGCGTGGGTTCACGCGAGCGTGCGCGTACACCCGTCCGCCCGCGTGTCCACCCGCGTGTCCACCCACGTGTCCACCCACGCGTCCACCCACGTGTCCACCCACGTGTTCACCCACGTGTCCACCCGCGTGTCCACCCACGTGTCCACCCACGCGTCCACCCACGTGTCCACCCGCGTGTCCACCCACGTGTCCACCCACGCGTCCACCCACGTGTCCACCCGCGTGTCCGCCCCGCGTGTCCACCCCGCGTGTCCACCCACGCGTCCACCCACGTGTCCACCCACGTGTTCACCCGCGTGTCCGCCCCGCGTGTCCACCCCGCGTGTCCACCCCACGTGTCCACCCACGTGTCCACCCACGTGTCCACCCACGTGTTCACCCGCGTGTCCGCCCCGCGTGTCCACCCCGCGTGTCCACCCCGCGTGTCCGCCCGCAGACCACCAGCCCGCTACGCGACGAGGGCAACATCTACCGACCGCAGAACCGCGGCGTCACGACGCTGGAGGACGTGAGCCCCACGGCGGCGCTGAACGGAGACACGGCGGGCCGCGTGGTAGACGCACACACGCGGGAGATCGACCTCGTGCAGAGGGACCCCCGCGACCTCAACCGCGACGTCGTCCGGGTGCGGTGCTCGCCTCGCGCGACCTCGGATGACCTCGGCTGATCTCGCTTGACCTCGCCTGACCTCGCCCGCCATATCACCTTGACCTCACCGGACCGCACCTGATTTGTCACCTGACCTCACCTGACCCCACGTGACCTTGTCTGAACCCCGCACCTGACCCCACTTGACCCCAGCACGCCTATAATCCAGCACTGCGGAGGCGGCGAGGGTTGGCGGATCGTGGGCGTAGAGGAGTGTGGACTAATCTCCATCTACACTATGAGACATCTCCTTTACCAGTGGCAAAATATAGTGATAGGTTTTTACACTTTCAACTGGTACAACAACTGACACCTTTATACAAGGCATCATGTTCGCAATAACCACAACACAAGCAGTCAAAATGCAAACAAAAAGAAACAACTCTGATGATGATAATGATATGCACTGTCCTTGAAGTTGATTGGTCCACACCCGAGACAGCTTTTCTTAGAGCCTAGTCTCCATTGGTGTTGGACCAGATGACGCCAAAAGGCGCACAACTCAAAGACAGCGCACTATCAGAGTATTGAGAGCTCGGGTTAAGCATTTACACTATGAGACATCTTCTTTACCTCCAAACATGATACCTTGTATAAAGGTGTCAGTTTTTGTACCAGTTGAAAGGGTAAAAACCTATTACTGTAATCTCCATCTGTCCCATCTGTACGGGGGTAGAGTCGTTGCGTGGGTTTCCTGCGAGCTCTCTGGTTTACTCTCAGACGTATTCACTCCTTAATTGGGCTGAAAGCATCACGGTGGTGAGACGTTAACTACCTCGCCTGGCGTACAGGATGTCGTGGGTTAAACCCGGACCATCACGCCTGCTGCTGTATATTTGGAGTTTGCGTGTCTCTCTCTCTCTCGTCATCATCATCACGGTGGCTAGGAGATGTTAACTACCTCGCCTGGTATGGAGGAGGCCGTGGGTTCGATCCCGACCCTGACGCCTGCTGCTGTATATTTGGAGTTTGCGTGTCTCTCTCTCTCTCTCATCGTCATCATCACGGTGGCTAGGAGATGTTAACTACCTCGCCTGGCATACAGGATGTCGTGGGTTAAACCCGGACCCTGACGCCTGCTGCTGCTGTATATTTGGAGTTTACGTGTCTCTCTCATCATCATCATCACGGTGGCTAGGAGATTTTAACTACCTCGCCTGGTGTACAGGATGTCGTGGGTTCAATCCCGACCCTGACGCCTGCTGTATATTTGGAGTTTGCGTGTCTCTCTCTCCCCGTGGTCGCGTGGATTTTTCTCCGGGTCCTCCGGTTTTCCCCCTCCACGTTAAGAATCAACGTCACGCGTTTAGAGTTATTTGGCCGCTCTAAATGTCCACGCGACGATCAGCCACTTTGTTGAGCCGTCGTTTGTGGTAGCCAGGTCGCTTCTGACAAAAGAGCTGGTATAAAAATATGAAGAGAAACGCAGAGCTTGGGCAATTGTTGCGTGTGCCGGCTCCCCGCCTGGCTGCTGCTGCTGCCTGGCGGATCGTGTCTGTGATTCCTCAACGATTGCGGGAGATGCACTTTGCATGGACGTGGCATATGATAATAACATCATATAACTAAATCAACATTCAACATGCTCTGCCTCTACCCTATCCACATTAACAACACATGACCTCGCTTGACCTGACCTAAACGAATCCAATCTGACCTAACTGGACTCTATCTGACTCACTCTCGTATGTTGCTGGGCTATTGATGTGGTTCATAATGGCCAGTCCCACCAACATAATCACCACCACAACCACCACAACTACCACCAACACCACCGCTACAAAAAACAACACCATCACCACTAGAAACACCACAACCACCACCACCAAATACACCAAAACCAAAACACTATCACAACCACCACCATCACAACTACCACCACCACCAAAAACATCACCACCACCAAAAACACCATCAACACAGCCACCAAAACACCACCACCACTACCACTACAAACATCATCACCACCACTAAAATCACCACCACCACTAAAAATATCACCACCACCACCACTAAAAACACCATCACCACCACCACAACTAAAAACACCATCACCACCACCAAAAACATTACCACTACCACTAAAAACACTACCACCACCACTACAAACATCATCACCACCACTAAAAACATCACCACCACCACCAAAAACACCACCACCACCACTACAAACATCACCACCACAAAAAACACCATCACCACCACTACAAATATCACCACCACCACTACAAACATCACCACCACCACCAAAAACACCACCACCACCACTACAAATATCACCACCACCACTACAAACATCACCACCACCAAAAACACCACCACCACCACTACAAATATCACCACCACCACTACAAACACCATCACCACCACTACAAACACCACCACCACTACAAACACCATCACCAACAACATCACCACCACCAACAACATCACCACCACCACTACCACCAACAACATCACCACCACCACTAAAAACACCACCACCACCACCACCACTACAAACACCACCACAACCACTACAAACACCACCACCACTACAAACACCACCACTACAAACACCACCACCACTACCACCACCACACCCATGCATGGTGCCGCTACCGTTCGCGGCTCCCCGCCCGTGTGGAGTGGTCGCGTGATCGCGATCTCCGAGCCGAGGGCGCAGGAAGTTGGGGAAATCCCGGCGCGGAATTCCTAATCCGCGGATTCCGGAACGATCAATGAGACGAAGACACCTCTCCCCCCTCCACGTATGGGAGAGGAGGATTTGGGGGGGGGGGTAGAGGGAGTGGTGGTTGGGGGGAGTCATTAATCCAGAACAAAGCACGGAGCTAGCGTCAAAATGTGGAAAGTTTGAATAATGTTGTGCATGTGGAGGGTGGGGGGTGTGGGAAGGAGCGGTGGTACAGTGGTTAGCGCGCTGCGCTATGAACCCGGCCACCCGAGTTCAAGTCCCGCTCACGGCCACCAGTGACGATTATCTGAACCGGTGCTGGGCGTCCCCTAGGTCGACTCAGCCTCAAATGAGTATCTGGTGCGGTGTGTAAGCATCGCCACTGGGGAGACAAAGGCGGCCGGGCGTGGTGCTGTCCACCCACCCCCTCGTGTGCCGTGCCGGTCTTCATAGGTGCTCGCTAGCAGCACTTGCCCCAACAGTCTGTTCAGGCTATACGGGTGGGGGACCTTTGTCTTTGTCTTTGTGTATTGTGTGTGTGTAAGTTAAACAAATGCAGCACTGGACACTACAAAGGGGGCAAATAATGTAACGGAAATCTGGCGTGGCCCGATAAAATTGTGTCGCGGGAAGGTTACAGGAGGCGTTGGAAAATGAAGGCAGCTGTCAAAATAATAACAACAGCAATAGGCACAATGGCCTTTATTAATCCACTAAAACCCTCACTGAGTCTCTAGACTGCTCTTCAGGTGGATCCTGCCACGGTACGCACGGCTCCTGCTGCTGCTGATGCTACCCGGCGCGGCATTTGAAGCCATTGGCAGGTTTCTTAAATCGTATCCCACTGATGGATGCTATTTAATTTCTGGCGTGGTGGGGTAAAGAGTGGGTACTCTTATCAAGGACGTTGGATGATGAGGCTACCCACGGCAGCTCCCTCGAGTCGAGGTCCTCTTCCGCCAGCGGTGGCGTGAGCAGGACATTGCGGGGCTGCGCTTTCATCGCTCTCTAATTTTTTTGGTTTTCACTTGGTTGCGTGAGAAAACCCATCACGAGGGAACAACACACTCGAGGGGAGGGGCTGGGTGGGGAGGGTGGAGAGGGGCTGGGTGGGGAGGGTGGGGAGGGGCTGGGTGGAGGGTGGGGAGGGGCTGGGTGGGGAGGGTGGGGAGGGTGGGGAGGGTGGGAGGGGCTGGGTGGGGCGGATGGGGCTAGTTGGATGGAGGGAGGGGTGGGGCTGGGTGGGGAGGGGCTGGTCACTCCGTGGTGCCCTTATAAAACTCTACGTTTAACCTACTCACGCCGGCTTGTGCCCGCCCTCACAGTCGGGCATATTTGCGGAATACACCACGCCGCCGTTGACCCTGGCCATTGACCGAGCAACCCAACGTTCCTACCAGCTCCCTCCGCAGGAATGTGTTAATTAGGATTTTCTTAATGTGTTCTTTTTATCACGTCTTTGCTACAAATTTGTTACAACGTGATTTAATTTGGCCTACAATTTCACTTCTATTGTTCGTGCCTTTAAAAGCACTATATATTTAATTTTTGTTGCACAAATAGTACGGTAGAAATAAAGTTTGATTGATGAAGGCCGGCACGGCACACGACGGATTGTGGGTGTCCAGCACCACGCCCGGCCGCCTTTGTCTGCCCAGTGGCGACTTTTACACATTGAGGCTGAGTCGACCCAGGCGAGGGAGAGGGGCGAGGGGGATTGCAGAGAACCGATTCAGATGAATCGCCACTCCGATGCAACCTCGTGCACGGCGCGGACAGCACCACGCGCGGCTGCGTAGCCTCACGTCGCCCATTCGTGGAGCGATGGGTGACTCTGTCGACACGACGGCCGCCACGTGTCGACTCATTTTAAGTGGAATTCGCGCGGGTCCACCACTAAGTGTTCAGCTAAGTTCATCCAAGTGGCCTGCAGCTTCTCTCCTGCGCCCGAAGCGTCTCGGTCTCAACCGGTGGTTCTTCTTCTTAGCCTGGGGCAGTGTCGGATCGAGCGAAGTGCGGGACCTGTAGCATATGTTGTTATAATTGGACCTTAATTTAAAAAAAAAACATAAATATTAAAACACAATTTTTTTACTTGCATAGTAAAGTAATTCTATTTTTTCATTTGCTACACAGCCCAGATAATACGACAAATCGCTGACCTTAAACACCCAGTCGTTCATGAAAATTGAAAGCGGTATAGTACTATAGTAATAGAGCAAGTGCAGAATCACTGAACTGGAATTGATAGCTTCAAAGCGTTTAGAGCGGGGCCCTTTAAAGTGCGGGGCCCGAAGCTACTACTAGCTAGTACTAACTACTGCTAGTAGTAGCTACTACACGTGTAGTAGTAGCTACTACACGTGTAGTAGTAGTAGCTACTACACGTGTAGTAGTAGTAGCACGTGTAGTAGCTACTACATATGTGTAGCCACTACACGTGTAGCTGCTTGTGCATGAGGGTAATCCGGCTCTGGCCTGGGGTGCACACACAACCCCGCTGGGGGTGCTAGACATGTCCAGATTGCGTGTTATTTTTTTTAGAAGGTAACTCATCGAAACGCAAATTAAACACGGGGGCACGTAAGTTACAACTTTGTTTCATCAACCCCCGATGTATTTATATACATTGTGAAAAAAACATTTACGATTGAGAATCGAAGGGGTTCAAAGTCTGCAGTAAAGGTGAAGAGCCACTGATCTAGAGACTCACAACACGAAGCATCATCACGGAGATTAGCGCTGTCGAATAGGTACGGTGCGAAAGAAGTTCAACATCCATCCATACACGATGCACCGCTCCTGCCTGTCAAATCATCGCACCCGACACCCGACCTGCCTGCAGAATGATTGCAGAGTAAACACAATGCGTCTTGACTCAAGTGATCTTAAAAGACAAACCACTGCTACACTAAATAGCACAGTCGGCTACGTACGGTGCGAAAGAAGTTCAACGTACGTACATCAACGTAGGACACGGGGGGGGGGTGTGGGGGGGGTCATGGTTGTATAACGCAACCGCGAGAGAGCGATGATCCGAGACTTAACCCCATCGGCGTTTCCAGATGTCTCGAATTTCTCAAATTGTTTCAATTCCAAGGGCAGAAGTGGGGGGGGGGGCGATTCCAGGGTTGTTTTGATGGTGGTGGGGTATAAGGGGGGGGGGGCCCGTGGGGGGATTATCTTGGTATGGGGAGCGGTGGCGTAGCGGTTAGATAGTGTGCGTTGCATTTCTCTAGAGCATGTAATGTTTTTTTTATAGAGAGAGCTGTTTTCAAGTGAGTGTGTGCTTTCCACGTGTTTCCTGAGTGTGTGTGTGTTGAAGAGTGTGTGGCACGTGTGTCAACGGCCACCAACACCAATGGCGATAATCTGAACCGGTCCTGGGCCTCCCTTGGGTCGACTAAGCCTCAAACGAGTACCTTGGGTGCGGTGCGTAAAAACATCACCACTGGGGGGAGACAAAGGCGCGCGGGCGTGGTGCTCGCCACACCCATCCCCCTCGTGTGACCGTTGCGGCCTTCATAGGTGCTGTCGGCTCACCGCACTTGCCCCAGCAGTGTGTAAAGGCTATACGGGGGATCTTTGCCTGTTTTTTTTTTTAAAGATTGTCTCGGTGAATCAAAGCGCCGTCTGGAAATTCCACCGTTTCATCCTCCGTACCGCATCACTCTCCTCCTCCACCCCCTTCCACAATCGCTCATTTCGTAGCACCGACCACGAAAACCCGCCGCTTGCGAACCGCGTCACCCAGAGAGGGGCGCCAGGGACCATCTCTCCTGGCGTGAGTGGCGACACTTCTCCGTAGCTGCTGCTGCTGCTACACTCCTGGCAGCAGCAGCAGCAGCCGTCTGGAACTCTCTCTCTCTCTGTGTGTTTTTTATTTCACCAGGTCAGGCCCACTGAGCTATCCGGCTCTTTGTCAGAAGCCACGAATGACACCGCTCAGCGGAAGTGGCTTCTCAACGTGGGATATTCATAGCAGCAGCTAAATATTAAATAATTACTCGCCTTTTGCCCGTCCAAAGACGGGCGTATTGCAGTTAATCTGAAACTTACAAGTGAAAAGCAGCCCACGACGTCATATCCACTGCATCAATTCGTGTGCAATTAGTAAGGCCGCGGTGACACAGACTTATATCATTTAACGGTTATAATCCCTTGTTCATCGTGACGTCCTTTTTACTTTGATGTCTCAACAGCGCTACGGAGACCACGTGACGTGAGGGTTCTGCCTTTGCAGTGAGGGTTGTGAGTTGACGCCGAGGAGGGGGCAGGAGCCGCCTCGCCCCCCCCCCCATGTGGAGTGACGTCACCAGCTAATTATTATTAACGAGGGGGAGTGTCCATTTGGAGGACGTCACTTGCTCATTAATATTAATGAGGGGGGCTGGTCGATGTGGAGTGACGTCACTTACGCATGATTATTGGTGAGGGGGGGTGGGGGGTGTCCATTTGGAGGACGTCACTTGCTCATGAATATTAATGACGGGGGCTGATCGATGTGGAGTGACGTCACGAGCGTTAAGGACAGACATTCCTGGGTGATTATAGTAGGTAGACCCTCCTTCTCCTCACCACCACCTCCTCCTCCTCGCGCCTAACCCTCGCTCCTTCTCCTCGTCCGCGCACCTGCGTCCGGCAGGTGGAGTTCGAGGACGTGATCGCAGAGCCGGACAGCGCCCACAGCTTCGACGGCGTGTGGAAGGCCAGCTTCACGGCCTTCACCGTCTCCAAGTACTGGAGCTACCGCATCCTCACGGCGCTTGTCGGCGTGCCCCTGGCGCTGGCCTGGGGCGTCGTCTTCGCGCTGCTCACCTTCCTGCACATCTGGGCCGTGGTGCCCTTCGTGCGGAGCTTCCTCATCGAGATCCAGGCCGTGAGCCGCGTGTACGGCGTGTGCGTGCGCGCCTTCCTCGATCCGCTCTTCCAGGCCGTCGGCAAGGTCCTCTCGGGCATCCACGTCGTCCGCCGCAAGGAGGTCGAGTGACCCCCCCCGACGGACCCGTGACGACCGCCCGCCCGCCCTCCCGCCGTAGCGATGCCGGAGTCGATGGGAGGGGGACGTCCTGCTCACTCGGTCGCTCGCTCGGTCGATTAATTGGTTGAGCGATTGGATTGCTCCGATCAACTGACTGACCCGCTCGATGGACAACCCCGATCGCTCGCGCACCTTCAGTCCGGGACATCTTGCCGCATGGCCGCCACCATTCATGCGACCAAACGAGCGAGCGAGCGAGCGACCTTCGGTGGAGTTGACCGCCCCACTCGCTCCGTCAACCAACCGCTCGCCCGTTCTGTCCATTCCCTGCCCAGTTGACCCTCCGCACCCACGAATGACGATACTCCTTCGCTCACTCACTCACCCGCTCGCTCGCTCGCTCGATTGCTTCACCAAGCAGCTACTTAACCTCGCTCACCGCTGGCCCACTCGCTCGCTCTTACTCAGCAAAGTGTGGTACAGCGAGTGACAGCTTACTCGGCAGAGTGTTTCTTTGATTTGCTGTTTGCCCGCCCGATCAACTGCACCGCTTGTGCGGGTTGACAGAATCACCCGTGCGGTCGACCGCTCGTTTGAATGCTCGCTCGATTGATTGACGAGTCGACCGACCACTCGCTCAGTCAACCACCGGCTCAGTTGCTCGACCCAACCATTCAACCGCTCAATTGATCATGCATTCAGTGAAACGCTCGACAATTTCAGCCGCTCGCTCAGTCAACCACTCACTCAACCACTCACTCAACCACTCACTCAATGGCTCGTCCATTCAATGACTCACTCAGCCACTCAATCAACCACTCACTCAGCCACTCGATCAACCACTCACTCAACGGCTCGTCCATTCAACCACTCGCTCAGCCACTCACTCAGCCACTCACTCAACGGCTCATCTATTCAACCACTTGCTCAGCCACTCAATCAACCACTCACTCAACGGCTCGTTCATTCAACCACTCGCTCAGCCACTCACTCAGCCACTCACTCAGCCACTCACTCAACGGCTCATCTATTCAACCACTCGCTCAGCCACTCACTCAGCCACTCACTCAACGGCTCATCTATTCAACCACTTGCTCAGCAACTCACTCAGCCACTCACTCAACGGCTCATCTATTCAACCACTTGCTCAGCCACTCAATCAACCACTCACTCAACGGCTCGTCCATTCAACCACTCGCTCAGCCACTCACTCAGCCACTCACTCAGCCACTCACTCAACGGCTCATCTATTCAACCACTTGCTCAGCCACTCACTCAGCCACTCACTCAACGGCTCATCTATTCAACCACTTGCTCAGCCACTCAATCAACCACTCACTCAACGGCTCGTCCATTCAACCACTCGCTCAGCCACTCACTCAGCCACTCACTCAGCCACTCACTCAACGGCTCATCTATTCAACCACTCGCTCAGCCACTCACTCAACGGCTCATCTATTCAACCACTTGCTCAGCCACTCAATCAACCACTCACTCAACGGCTCATCTATTCAACCACTTGCTCAGCCACTCACTCAGCCACTCACTCAACGGCTCATCTATTCAACCACTTGCTCAGCCACTCAATCAACCACTCACTCAACGGCTCGTCCATTCAACCACTCGCTCAGCCACTCACTCAGCCACTCACTCAGCCACTCACTCAACGGCTCATCTATTCAACCACTTGCTCAGCCACTCACTCAGCCACTCACTCAACGGCTCATCTATTCAACCACTTGCTCAGCCACTCAATCAACCACTCACTCAACGGCTCGTCCATTCAACCACTCGCTCAGCCACTCACTCAGCCACTCACTCAGCCACTCACTCAACGGCTCATCTATTCAACCACTTGCTCAGCCACTCACTCAGCCACTCACTCAACGGCTCATCTATTCAACCACTTGCTCAGCCACTCAATCAACCACTCACTCAACGGCTCGTCCATTCAACCACTCGCTCAGCCACTCACTCAGCCACTCACTCAGCCACTCACTCAACGGCTCATCTATTCAACCACTCGCTCAGCCACTCACTCAACGGCTCATCTAT
Organism: Lampetra fluviatilis; assembly: GCF_964198595.1. Taxonomy (NCBI): domain Eukaryota; kingdom Metazoa; phylum Chordata; class Hyperoartia; order Petromyzontiformes; family Petromyzontidae; genus Lampetra; species Lampetra fluviatilis. The sequence goes on from NC_136318.1 coordinate 5,873,639, forward strand.
TCAACCACTTGCTCAGCCACTCAATCAACCACTCACTCAACGGCTCATCTATTCAACCACTTGCTCAGCCACTCACTCAGCCACTCACTCAACGGCTCATCTATTCAACCACTTGCTCAGCCACTCAATCAACCACTCACTCAACGGCTCGTCCATTCAACCACTCGCTCAGCCACTCACTCAGCCACTCACTCAGTCACTCACTCAACGGCTCATCTATTCAACCACTTGCTCAGCCACTCACTCAGCCACTCACTCAACGGCTCATCTATTCAACCACTTGCTCAGCCACTCAATCAACCACTCACTCAACGGCTCGTCCATTCAACCACTCGCTCAGCCACTCACTCAGCCACTCACTCAGCCACTCACTCAGCCACTCACTCAACGGCTCATCTAGTCAACCACGCGCTCAGCCACTCACTCAGCCACTCACTCAACGGCTCATCTAGTCAACCACGCGCTCAGCCACTCACTCAGCCACTCACTCAACGGCTAATTTACTCCACCACTCGCTCAGCCACTCAATGAGCCACCACACTTAACAGCTCAACTCAATCACCCACTCAAGCAACCGACTGCTCACTTAACCAATCGTTCCAACCACCGCTCACTCACCCAACCCACTCGCCCGACTGCTCGACGCTCAACTACGCAGCCAGCTTCACGGCTGGGGAGAAGGAGGGGGGGGGTCTTGGTTTGCTTTGGGAGCGACGTCGTTTGGGACCTGACGTGCTGTAGCCCAGCGCTTAGTTAACGCGTGCACAGATAATCACGCGAAGCCGTTGGGAAACGCATCGAGATATTCGCCACGTGGCGTCAATTGAGTGTCATTACAGAGTAAACGCAACGCCGTCTTGACTAAAGTGAGCTTGAACGACGCACAACTGGATACCAACGCACTGTCATGCGTTAGCCATGCAGCTGCCCGCTCACTCCTCGATGTCAGCGTTGTGGACGATTCTGAACCTAAAAAAAACGCTGATGGAAATTCCACATTCCTAGGCCGAGGACCAGTACATCCACATGACAAAAACAAATATATGTAACGTTTTACTTCACTCACAAGTGGTGCAAGCACAACACTCGAATCCACAGAGGGACGATGCCGATGCCGACGATGACGCTCGTGATGGTGGTGAGAATGGGCTCGGGTAACAAAAAAATAAGTAATATAATAAAAAAAACTTTTTTAAAAGACACGCTTTTATGAAATGTACTAGTCATGGAAGAACTCCACGACTCCAGGAAGTGGCCCCGAAGCTTGCCACAACGTAAGGGGCTCCGTGGCCAATTACAGCCAACGTCAGTTGACCACGGACAATTCGAGCCAAGCCGAAACATAACATATAAAAAAGAATGTTTAAAAAAATATATATTTTATGATAGAATATAGTATTGTCATCGGTATGACATAAGTATACCAAGTTTGCAGTCGATACCACATTGGGAAGTGGGTTAAAATTGAGTTCCAAGATTTGAGGATACGACAACAACAACAACCGAGTGAGTTAATCGAAAGCGTGTAGTAGTAATACTAATGATGGTGATGTCAAAGACGAGGATTAGGGGGCCCCCAGGGTCGAGGGTTAGGGGGCCCGTGGGGTCGAGGGTTAGGGGGGTCGTGGGGTCGAGGGTTAGGGGGGTCGTGGGGTCGAGGGTTAGGGGGGTCGTGGGGTCGAGGGTTAGGGGGGTCGTGGGGTCGAGGGTTAGGGGGGTCGTGGGGTCGAGGGTTAGGGGGGTCGTGGGGTCGAGGGTTAGGGGGGTCGTGGGGTCGAGGGTTAGGGGGGTCGTGGGGTCGAGGGTTAGGGGGGTCGTGGGGTCGAGGGTTAGGGGGGTCGTGGGGTCGAGGGTTAGGGGGGTCGTGGGGTCGAGGGTTAGGGGGCCCGTGGGGTCGAGGGTTAGGGGGGTCGTGGGGTCGAGAGTTAGGGGGGTCGTGGGGTCGAGGGTTAGGGGTTCGTGGGGTCGAGGGTTAGGGGGGTCGTGGGGTCGAGGGTTAGGGGGGTCGTGAGGTCGAGGGTTAGGGGGGTCGTGGGGTCGAGGGTTAGGGGGGTCGTGGGGTCGAGGGTTAGGGGGGTCGTGAGGTCGAGGGTTAGGGGGGTCGTGGGGTCGAGGGTTAGGGGGGTCGTGGGGTCGAGGGTTAGGGGGGTCGTGGGGTCGAGGGTTAGGGGGGTCGTGGGGTCGAGGGTTAGGGGGGTCGTGGGGTCGAGGGTTAGGGGGGTCGTGGGGTGGGTGTCTCGCGGTAGAAACGAGATCTCCGCCTCCACTTGCTATTTGACAATTATTGCATCTCTACTGTAGGTTCAACAGGAGTGGATGTTGAGCACTGGCCTTTAATTGCAGAATTATGTTTGCTTATTAGATACGTAAATATACATATATATACGCGCACCTGCGAGACAATGCATGCATTCACAGTTGTACACGTTTCACTTTAAAGACAAAGATCTCCCGTATAGCCTCTGCAGACTGTTGGGGCAAGGGGCCGTCTATAAATGACGTCACGCACCTGGGGGGGGGGTCAGACATTTGTGACGATGTGTGACGAGGGGAGTTTGAAAAACGTGACGTCACATCAAAATGCGCAACTTTAAATACATAAAGACAACACGTTCTACTTAATTAAATAGACTTTTTGCTAAATGTTTTCTCCTACAACATCAGAGTGCAGCGCCACATTAAATACGCACTACAATGACAATAGCTTAAAGCGATTTGAAGCATGTTTTATTTTGGGGGGGGGGGGGCAGAGCTTTGTGACGTCACATTTGAGGGGGTTCTGACTTTTTGTGACACCTTGTGACGAGTGGGGGGGGGGGGGTCAAAAATCGTCCAAAATCGCGTGACGTCATTTATGGACGGTCCCAAAGTGCTTCGCACGATATCTTGACCCGACATCCTGTCAGGGCTATCGAGCGGGACTTTTATGTCGAGCCAGCCTTAAATGAGTGATTGCTATGGTGCGTACAACTTACACTGGTCAACAAATAAAAATCATTTTTTTCTGGCCTGGACTTTTGCAGCTGTTCTAGACTAATTTCAGGGTGCTGATTCCAAATCTGATCTCAGATTTGCTCTATCACATCTCATTTTTATGCTATCGGCATAGCCAATTTTCATTGATTTTACCCAAAATTAACTCTTGTCACTTATGATTGCAAGTTGTTGCGAGTCAGTGACTGCTTTAGTGTTAAAATATGGTGCTGTATTTTTAGGATAGTGTGTTTATAATATCATTTTAATGTAGATATCCACATTTATTTAATATTTTTCTTCTGCAGTTTTTATTGAAAATCTCAAAAACCTGATGTGATAGACAAAAACTGATGCCAGATTTGGAATCAGCACCCCAAAATTACCTTAAACCAGTTGGAATACCTTATGCCAGAAAAAGTGTGTTGACCAGTGTAATCGGCACTGGGAAGACAAAGGCGTTCGGGGCTTTGTTCTGGCCCCACCACCAACCCATCGTGCGCTGTGACGGCCTTAATAGGTGCTCGCTAATAACATTGCAACAACAACAATCGCCGTTCGCCACTCAGTGGCCGTGACATCAGCACGGCGCTTGTGCCAGGCTAGGTGCATCTTGAGGCCACACACACACACAAGACCATACCTCATTACAAATACGAACACACGTACCGTACAATCACACATCTCATAGATGATTACATGACGACAACATGTATGTATTAAGCCTGACAACTCATATCAATGTAGCATACATAGATATATTTATGTACACATTCGTGCTATCTGCAATGGCATTCTGAATTTAGTGGCATTTGTTTTCGATGTGTAAATCCACGTACAGCCTTTATAAAGTCAATCCACTGGCGGACGAAGGCCAATCCCGTGCCATGCGGATCATAGGGGATGTTTTGACCATACTTCACCACCCGGGTCAGTGCGCGTTGGTGAAGGCAGGGAGCACAGAACGTGGCACCACGGTACAGTACAACAATTTACACTTCATAATTGTTTTTTTACCCTTCTATCTGGCAACAAAACTGACACCTTTTTATTACAAGGAGTCATGTTTGCATAGACCACAATACCTGCGGCCGTAATGTAAACAAAAAACACAACTCTGATAATGTATGCACTGTCCTTGAAGTTGATTGGTCCACACCCGAGACAGCTTTCCTTAGAGCCTAGTCTCACATGGTGTTGGACCAGACGGTTAAAGTCACGTGGGTATCAAATAAAATAAATGACGACGTTTCAAGGCGCAATACGTGCTTCTCCACCTGATGATGGACGCTGCTGTTGCGCCCGAAACGTCGTCATTTATTTTATTTTATACCCACGTGACTTTACCGAAAGAACCAAAAAGCATGCATTCCTGCAGTCACGAAAGCTTCACATCAATTTCAATTTCGATGCACTGCCCTCTACTGCCCACAGCGTGGCCGGGCAGCAGCCTATAACACCTGGTGTGCATGGCCGTCACCCCAAGGCCGTAATTATAATATAAATATTGGGGGGGACACGTCCCAATATTCAAATATGCTAAAAATGCCCCCCCCCCCCAATATATTGCTATACAAAAAGAAATACTATGCTATGTAAATAAAAACAACAATTTGCTAAACCTTGGCCACAATATCTGAACTTGTCTTCATATAAATCAATGCATAGATTTCTGTTTATATGATTGTGGTTATGGTTGTACTTTATTCATCACTAATCTTTGCCATTACATACAATGAAACAAGAAATGGTAAAAAAAAATAAAAACAGAGCAATGTAATACAATACACTATTAGGCATTATTGTAAAACATAAATGAAAAGTCCATCCGATGTGTTAGTGAATTTTGTAATATTTTAGGCAGGAAATTAGTTTTCAAATTTAGATTTTTTTTCTGGGTTGGGACCCCCCCAATGTTGACTCCATGGCTACGGCCTTTGGGTCACCCCATCCACGCACTAACCAGGCCCAATTCTGCTTAGCTTTCGAGATCGAGCCCATTCCGCGTTATTTAGAGATTACGTTACAAGCTTACATTTTAATGGCTGGGAGCTAATATATGACCAAAGCAATAGCTTTTGTTAACTAATTTTGCAGAACAATGAACTTAACAGATGTAGATTACACACATTGTACTCTGTGTGTGTGCGTGTAAATATATGAAATGCTATTCATTGGTCATTATTCAATTTGTGCAGTGGAAATTCCACGTTCATATGGCCCGAGCCAGTCCATCCGTAGGACAACTGCCATTCATTGACTCCCTCCCCCCCTTGAGTGGCACATTCCTGCCAACTGTGTGCTCATTTTATCCACCCGAGATGATGATGATGGTGATGATGATGCTTTACAAAATGCCATTTCACTCTTAACCATCGTCAAAAAACGCTTCTGTAAATTAAAATGTGCTTGTGTGCTCCCTACGATGGTTAAATAAAGGATTTTTTGAATGCCATCATCATGTTGTTGTTGCTGTGCTTTCAAAGCACCTCGTGTGCTGGTTGTGAAGGCCAGGCTCACAGCGGATTGCAACCCGATTGCGTGCTACCAGGTGGCGTGCAACTGATTGCAACCCGATTGCGTGCAACTGAATCGCAATCGGTTGCACGCAACCGAATCGCAATCAGTTGCGTGCAACCCAGTTGCGTGCAACATAACCGCAACCGGTTGCGTGCGTGCAACTGAGTAGCAATCGGTCGCTCGGTTTCCCGAACAGCTGACAACTGGCTTCTAATCCAGTGTTCAGTCGCCTGTGATCAAACCGGATTCTCGAGTGCGGTGAAAGTCGATGGTGTCAGCCAAAGCACCAAAATTAAACTTCAAAGTTATCCATTTGGTCCTGCACTTAAATGCCGTGTTGGCTAAGAGGGGAGGCGCTTACCAATAGCGTGTGGTAGTACAATGGGTACCGTAACTGCAGGCTTCATACCGCACTTGCAAGCCTGTGACGAGGCATTTATCCAGCAGTGGATTGACGGAAGGGGTCGTGAAAACTGACTGTACGTGTGCAACAATCTCGTTTACGGAGTGGCAGGGCTTTTGCTGACGTATCTCGGGTTAAAGTTCAACATTCAGGTTAATGATTAAACACGTTGCTAATTACCGAGGTCAGACTGTACACGCTACGTATAATATACATGAGACAGAACTCTGTTTTTCTGTATATCCACATATAATAAGAATTAAACAATATATTTCATTTTCAATCCCATACTTTTTGAGGACTAAAGAAGGCTTTGTCTGTTACCCAAGAGCTCCTCTTGGCGAAACTATTCGCACGCCCTATTTACAAAAAATCCGCCCGTCAGAAAACATTTCTCAACTGTAACGAACAACCCCAATATTCAAATATGCTCAAAATGTCCCCCCAAATATATTGCTATAAAATAGATTCATGTTGATATGATTGTGGTTATGGTTGTACTTTATTAATCCCCAATCTCTGCCATTACATACATGAAACAAGAAAAGGTAAAAAAGAAAAAACAGAGCAATGTAATACAATACACTAGTAGACATTATTGTAAAAAAATAAATAAAAAGTCCGTCCCATGTGTTAGTGAAATTTGTTAAATATCTTAGGCAGGAAATGGCATGAAATTCGTTTTAAAGTTTAGATTTGGTTCAATCTTAATCTTGGTGATATCTGTCTGCTAATATGTCTGTCTATAGTTTTCTGGTTAGATTTTTTTGTTGCTATTTCATTAATACCTGATGATGATTGCTTGTGTTGCAATCGAAACGTCGTATGCTATTATTTAATTTATGATTTTATCTTTATACGTGACTTTACCGAAAGAACCAAAGAATTTAGATTTGGTCCCCCCCCAATGTTGACTCCATGGCTACGGCCTTCGAACAACCCCACACGTGCTTTAAAAACGTGACCGTCCGTCTTTCTTGCCTCCAAGCAGCCACCCCATGTTATTACAATACATGAGTGTCCCTCGCTTTATGCGGTAGTAGTAGATGCGTTCCACAAACAGGCCGCACAAAGCGAAACCGCACGGGGAGACATCTGCCTGCCGAGAGGCGCACGCATCACACAAATACAATGTTGTCACACGTCCCAACGTATAGCCTCATGTCGAGTGAATTCACACGTCTCAGAGCGAAATGTGGGGAGAAATAGGTAGAAATAGAATTTGATTTAAAGTTTTCGTGACTGCAGGGATTCATATATAATAAAAGTATAAATTTTGTTTATTGTTTGATTGTTTCCCTTCTACGTGACTTTACCGAAAGAACCAATAATATTTCGATTTAAAGCTTTCGTGACTGCAGGGATTCATCTTCTTGGTTCTTTCGGTAAAGTCACGTAGAAGGGAAATAATAAAATAATATAAATAAAACATAATAAGATTATTCTCACGACGTTTCGGCCACAACGCAAGCAGCCGTCCTCAGGTGAAGAACAGAAAAGACAGACCTGTTCTTCACCTGAGGATGGCTGCTTGCGTTGTGGCCGAAACGTCGTGAGAATTATTTGATTATGTTATATTTTTATTATTTTATTATTTCCCGTCTACGTGACTTTACCGAAAGAACCAAGAAGATGAACCAAGAATATAATAGGTAGAAATAGGATAGCAGCGTTTACGCGAAATCGCACAAACCGAACCGGCATAAAGCGAGGGTAAACCTGTATAATATGATTCTGATCAGGCCCCACGGCATAAACATCTAGTCTCCAACTCGTGTTATTTGCTTTTTCTCTCTCATCTACTGACCTCTCTGTGCTATGAAGGACCATTGCCTAAAACGTCGCCTATTATATATGTACACTAGCCTGTAGCCCGTCCAAGGACAGGCGTATTGCAGTAAATCTGAAGCTTGCAAGTGAAAAGCAGAGCGCGACGTCATATCCATCGCATCAATTCGTGTGCAATTTGTAAGGGCGCGGTGACACAGACCTATTTCATTTAAAAGTGATAATTCCTTGTTCATCGTGACGTCCCTTTTACTTTGATGTCTCAACAGCGCTACGGAGACCACGTGACGTGAGGGTTCTGCCTTTGCAGTGAGGGTTGTGAGTTGACGCCGAGGAGGGGGGAGGAGACGCCTCGCCCCCCCCCACCCCATGTGGAGTGACGTCACCAGCTAATTATTATTAATGAGGGGGGGTCCATTTGGAGGACGTCACCTGGTCATAATTATTAATGAGGGGGGGTGTTTTATGTGGAGTGACGTCACCCGCTCATGATTATTAATGAGGGGGGGTGCTCCATGTGGAGTGACGTCACCCGCTCATGATTATTAATGAGGGGGGGTGCTCCATGTGGAGTGACGTCACCCGCTAATTATTATTAATGAGGGGGGGTGCTCCATGTGGAGTGACGTCACCCGCTCATGATTATTAATGAGGGGGGGTGCTCCATGTGGAGTGACGTCACCTGCTCATGATTATTAATGAGGGGGGGTGCTCCATGTGGAGTGACGTCACCCGCTCATGATTATTAATGAGGGGGGGTGTTCGATGTGGAGTGACGTCACCCGCTCATGATTATTAATGAGGGGGGGTGCTCCATGTGGAGTGACGTCATCTGCTCCCGCTCACGGCCAACACCGGTGGCGATAATTACCTGAACCGGTCCAAGACCTCCCCTAGGTCGACTCGGCCACAAATGAGTAAACCCGGCATCGTGCGTAAAAAAAACCATCGCCAACGGGGAGACAAAGGCGGCCGGGCGTGGTAGCTGTCCACCCACCCCCTCGCGTGCCGTGCCGGCCTTCATAGGTGCTCGCTGACAGCACTTGCCCCAACAGTCTGTTAAGGCTACCCGAGGGATCTTTGTCTTGTGTACATCTCCTACCGTCTGTTAAGGCTATAGGGGGTTGATCTTGGGTTTCGTTGCAAAGTATCAAGGGGCCGTCCATAAATGACGTCACGCGATTTTGGACGATTTTTTACCCCCCCCCCTCAAATATGACGTCACAAAGCTCTGCCTGCCCCCCCCCAAAGAAAACATGCTTCAAATCGCTTTAAACTATTGTCATTGTAGTGCGTATTCAATGTGGCGCTTCACTCGAATGTAGTAGTGGTGTTATAACTATTCTATATTTATTTAAAGTTGCGCATTTTGATGTGACGTCACATTTCTCCCCCCCCCCCCCTCGTCACACATCGTCACAAATGTTTGACCCCCCCCCCCCAGGTGCGTGACGTCATTTATGGACGGCCCCCAATCTGTCTATATCTTATCTCCCTGTGTGTTCGTTCCCCCTTTGTCGCACGACAAAGCGAGCTCGATCGAGACCTCGAACGACCACGAGGGGCCGCAATTCGCCCTCGATGTCGGCGCGTGAGCCAGCGGTGGAAATTCCACGTTCTCATGGCGGCGACAAGTACGTTGGTTGTTCTCACCCCCTCCCCTAAACCGTCCAGGACGAGCCGTGTGCGGAATGGAACCGCGACGAAGTGGCGAGGTTGGGAAGAAACAAACTTTGTCATCACCCAGCCAATACCACCTCACCATCCATCCCTTCTGTCACCATCGCTATGAACACCACCAAACACCACCACCACGGTCTACGTCGTCATCATCACTATCACATTCACCATCATAGTTTACATTCCAACCATTGCATTAACATCGCCAACATCACCGTCAACCACACCGTTTGCATTAACATAATGTAAAAAACATTACGCAATGCTACCTATCGCCTCAATCATCTCGATTATACAGGGTGGTCCAGATGCCAACATCATCAGAAACACATTGTCCTGCGGAGGGAGCTGGTAGGAACGTTGGGTTGCTCGGTCAATGGCCTGCAGGGTCAACGGCGGCGTGGTGTATTCCGCAAATATGCCCGACTGCGAGGGCGGGCACAAGCCGGCGTGAGTAGGTTAAACGTTGAGTTTTATAAGGGCACCACGGGGTGACCAGCCCCTCCCCACTCAGCCCCCACCCCCCCACCCAGCCCCACCCTCCCCACCCCACCCAGCCCCACCCTCCCCACCCTCCCCACCCAGCCCCTCCCTCCCCACCCAGCCCCTCCCCATCAACCCCTCTCGATCCAGCCCCACCCATCCCATTTTTGGATGCACGACGGACGGACGGACACAATAATCCCCTGTGGGCTGGTGTAACCAGGAGGTTCCTACCAGTAGCAACGCCACCACTATTAACAGGTCCCTGCGGGGTGGGCTGGTAGGAACGAACACATGAATGGCTATAATAAAATGAAATGGCGGGGGTACGATACGAAGGGAGAGTTTGAGGCCTAGTTCTAGGCTTTAGGCCTATAGCTGTAGGCTTTCGGCCGCTGTGAGTTAATTTTTAATTTAAATGATTTAATTAAAAACTATCTCAGGGAATTATAAGGGAATGTTACACTTGTTTAGCCAGGAAAGCCTCATTGAGTCTAAAGGTTTTTGTAGGGTCCTGCCAAGTGTTTGCAGTAGGGGGCGATGTTGCTAAACCTAATCGGACATCGGACGGACGGACGATATAATCTATTGTAGGCTGAATTTCGATTTAAAGCTTTCGTGACTGCAGGGATTCATCTTCTTGGTTCTTTCGGTAAAGTCACGTAGAAGGGAATTGTTTTATTATGTTTTATTTTTATTATTTTATTGTAGGCTGGTTCACTTCGTTCCTACCAGTAAAATCTCCTCATCCACATCATCATCACCACCACCACCACCACGATAATCATCATCATCATCGCAAGTGTCCTACGATTTACGGACACACAATATAATATTAGATACGGAGTTAAGTGGCGAGCTTATTCGTTAATTCTGTACTTTAAACATTCAAGAAATGTTAGCGGCTTATGCACGTTACTCGACACATTCTCATGATAATTATGAGACCCCTCCTATAACATTTGGGGCCGTCCATAAATGACGTCACACACCTAGGGGGGAGGGGGGGGTCAGACATTTGTGACGATGTGTGACGATGGGGGGGCGGGGTTTTAGAAATGTGACGTCACATCAAAATGCGCAACTTTAAATAAATATAGACAACACGTTCTACTTAGTTAAATTGACTTTTAAATAAATGTTTTCTCCTACAACATCAGAGTGCAGCGCCACATTAAACACGCACTACAATGACAATAGCTTAAAGCGATTTGAAGCATGTTTTATTTTTTGTGACGTCATATTCGAGGGGGGGGTCGAACTTTTTGTGACGTCACGTGACGATGAGGGGGGAGGGGTCAAAAATCGCCCATAATCGCGTGACGTCATTTATGGACGGCCCCTTTGCCGCTTGCTAAGGCGGCGGCTGCTGAACCGCGTTACGAAGCGTCGCATTGTAACGACAACCATTGCCAGCAAAAGGTCAACAACTCTGCTGTTTAACCTCCTCCCGCCTCCTCCTTTGAGTTTGTTTAATCGATTCGGCCGAGGGGATTGCGCAACGCCTGCGTTGGTGGTTTGTGACCTCCCTTTTAAGGGGGGGGTGGTGAGTGAGTGAGGTGACGTGAAACACATTTTTTATTTATTTTATTTGTTTTAAAGCTGCAATTCTACTTTTTCTAAGTCGCGATCCCGCGAAAGGGGGTGTGAAAAAGAAAGCGGTCGGCTAAGTTTTAACAACAGCAACAAACAACAACAACAACAGCAACAAACAACAACAGCAGCAGCAACAACAACAACTCGGCTCCAAGCGAGTTTGTAAAGCTTTTAAAAGTTGTACAATTCGTGCATCTTGGTCGTCATGAACCAGCAACGCTACAAGATGAGAGACTCCGGCAAGGAACTTCTCGCTCAACACGAGGCTCAAATGAAAGGTGGGAAACACAAGATTCATAACGTGTGTCGACATTGTTGTTGTTGTTTTTTAATAATTATCGTCGTCATCAAACCATGGTCAATCCGCTGCTGGATGAAGGCCTCTCTCGTACCCCGCCATCACCACAACACCACCACCACAACACCACCAGCACAACAACACCACCACAACACCACCAGCACAACACCACCAGCACAACACCACCACCACAACACCACCAAACCCCTCCCACCACCACCACACCACCACCACAACACCACCACCACAACACCACCACCAAACCCCCCCAACACCACCACCACCACAACACCACCACCACAACACCACCACCACCAAACCCCTCCCACCACCACAACACCACCACAACACCACCACCACCAAACCCCCCCAATACCACCACCACCACAACACCACCACCAAACCCCCCCAACACCACCACCACCAAACCCCACTACCACCACCACACTCGTCCGATTTAATCCATCGCTCCATCTCCTCCGTCTCTCTGTGTCTGTCCTCTCTGGCTACCCACACACACTCAAGAAGTCTCCACCACAAGCAACACACACAACACAAACTACACACACACAACACAACACACACAACACACACAAACTACACAACACACACAACACAAACTACACACACAACACACACAACACACACAACACAAACTACACACACAACACACACAACACACACAACACAAACTACACACAACACACAACGCAACACACAACACAAACTACTCACACACAACACACACAACACACACAACACAAACTACACACACAACACACAACACACACACAACACACAACACAAACTACACACACACAACACAAACTACACACACACACACAACACACACACAACACACACAACACAAACTACACACACACAACACAAACTACACACACACACACAACACTCACAACACAAACTACACACACAACACAAACTACACACACACAACACAAACTACACACACACACACAACACTCACAACACAAACTACACACACAACACAAACTACACAAACAACACAACAAACACAACACAAACTACACACACAACACACACAACACAAACTACAACACACTCAACACACACACACATACAACACACACAACACAAACTACACACACAACACACACAACACAACACACACAACACACACACAACACACACAACACAAACTACACATACACACACAACACTCACAACACAAACTACACACACAACACAAACTACACAAACAACACAACAAACACAACACAAACTACACACACAACACACACAACACAAACTACAACACACTCAACACACACACACATACAACACACACAACACAAACTACACACACAACACACACAACACACAAACTACACACACAACACACACAACACAAACTACAACACACTCAACACACACAACACAAACACTCGTCACGATGCGTCTATTTAAGCATTCGTACGCGCCGCACTTTTAATCGGCGCGTTCCTCCTCCTCCATCGCTACAACTTATTTAGACGTTGTCCATGCACACTGTTGTACAGACGAGGTTATAGCTGTTGTTGTTGTTGTTAGCGAGCTCCTGTTGAAGGCTGCACAAAGTCACAGACTGTCGGGGCAAGTGCTGTGAGCACATTTGAAGGTCGACACCACGACCGGCCGCCTTTGTCTCCCCTAGCGACGATGTTTACTACACACCGCACCCCAGGTACTCATTTGAGGCTGAGTCGACCTAGGGGGGAGCCACAGGGGGTGTTCAGAGAATCGTCGCTTGGTGTTGGTGGCCGTGAACGGGAATCGAACTCAAGAGTGTCCGGGTTCGTATCGCAGCGCGCTAACCGCTGCACCACCGCTCCCCACTTAACAAAACAAAGTTCCCCCGTGTAGCCTTTACAGACTGTTGGGGCAAGTGCTGTTAGCGACTAACACCTATGAAGGTCGGCACGGTTCGCACACGAGGGGTGGTCGGTACCACGCCCGGCCGCCTTTGTCTCCCCGAGCGGCGATGTTTACTCACACACCGCACCTCAGGTACACATTTGAGGCTGAGTCGACCTAGGGGGGAGCCACAGGAAACCGGTTCAGAGAATCGTCGCTTGGTGTTGGTGGTCGTAATCGAACTCAAAAGTGTCCGCCGGGTTCGTATCGCAGCGCGCTAACCGCAGCACCACCGCTCCCCACCTAACAAAACAAAGTTCCCCCGTGTAGCCTTTACAGACTGTTGGGGCAAGTGCTGTTAGCGAGCAGCACCTATGAAGCAGAGGTCGCAAACGGGTTTTGATTCCTTACCCGTACCCAGGTAGACGGAGTGTGTAATTGTTAAGATGTATGTCTTGTTTAACAGGACAGTAGTGAATGCGTTCACAGCTAACAGGTTAAAGGTCAGTAGTCAAAGTTATTTCCTCGTCACACGAGTATTTAAGTGGCATAACGTGGTCATCCTTCAACAACCCCGTGCAAGTGGCGGAAATTCCACATTCCTAAGTTGAGGGCGAGTTAAAATCGTGTTGTTGTTACTGTCTGTGTAACTTCAAGCTCGACACACTGATCAACAGCAGCAATTTGTGTGTGTGGTCTTTAAAGGAACCATGTAAAATCGGCGATGTTTCGGGCAATGGACCCTTCTTAATGGCACGTGATGTGACTTGATGGCTGAAACTGACTCCAGGCAGTCCTCTATTTACGATGGAGATGCGTTACGACGGCCCCATCGTCAGTCGGAAATAGCGTAAGTTGAAGATGGCCTAGCCTGCCCAGGAGTCTTAAAGAATGGTGATAATTTAGCGAAACAGAGCAATTTACAGTACCGTACTGTATAAACTATATAGTGTGTGTATTTATTAATTGCAATACTGTATTGCGCAGTAAAATGTAAAGCAAAAAAAGCCAAGGGCAATTCTTAGCCTACCTATATGAACTGCAATTTAATAGAAAGTTTTTTCAGGAAACAATCCTACCTGCTATAAAAATAAATAAATAAACTTTTTACATTCTGTATCGTACGTACGAAATTTTAAATATTTAACAATTTTGTCTTATCGCCATCGTAAGATCGAAATATCGCAAGTCGGACCCCATTGTAACTCGGGGACTACCTGTATTTGGTGATAGGTTAAGTTGTACGCCTTTGGGCGTCATCTGGTCCAACACCAATGGAGACTAGGCTCTAAGAAAAGCTGTCTCGGGTGTGGACCAATCAACTTCAAGGACAGTGCATATCATTATCATTATCTGAGTTTATTTTTGTTTGCATTTTGACTGCTTGTGTTGTGGTTATTGCAAACATGATGCCTTGTATAAAGGTGTCAGTTTTTGTACCAGTTGAAAGGGTAAAAACCTGTTACTATATTTTGCCACTGGTAAAGGAGGTCTCATAGTGTAAATCAGGGGTCCTCAAACTACGGCCCGCGGGCCACATGCGGCCCGCCGAGGACATTTATCCGGCCCATGGTCACTAATTGGGCTGCGCTGGTGAACACTAATTGGGCTGCGCTGGTGAGCACTCATTGGGCTGCGGTGGTGGGCACTGGCCCCCTGTTTAAAAAGTTTGAGGACCCCTGGTGTAAATACTTACCCTGAGCTCTCAATACTCTGATAGTGCGCTGTCTTTGAGTTGTACGCCTTTTGGTGTCATCTGGTCCAACATCAATGGAGACTAGGCTCTAAGAAAAGCTGTCTCTGGTGTGGACCAATCAACTTCAAGGACAGTGCATATCATTATCAGAGTTGTTTATTTTTGTTTGCATTTTGACTGCTTGTGTTGTGGTTATTGCAAACATGATGCCTTGTATAAAGGTGTCAGTTTTTGTACCAGTTGAAAGGGTAAAAACCCATCACTATATTTTGCCACTGGTAAAGGAGATGTCTCATAGTGTATCTGTATTTGGTTATGACACAATGCTGGGCACTTAACTCCTCGGGGTGGCCGTGACATTCACGATGAACCTCCTCACCACTCACCCGACGCTCAGAATCACAAAATGTATTCGTACTGCAGGAGGAATCCGATAAGCTATGAAGCTCTTTTCACCATAGATGTCCGGTCGGGGCCGGGTAAGAACGTCACAATAAACAATACCAAAAAAGTAAAACCACGATAGGAGTGCAGAGTCCATGAAAAGCAAACACATCACCGAAAAACGTAAAATTTAACTAAACCATCTTCATCCTGACACATTCACCTGACACACTCACCTTGACACACTCACCCTGACACACTCACCTTGACACACTCACCACACTCACCCTGAAACACTCACCCTGACACACTCACCCTGACACACTCACCACACTCACCCTGACACACTCACCCTGACACACTCACTACACTCACCTTGACACACTCACCTTGACACACTCACCTGACACACTCACCTTGACACACTCACCTGGACACACTCACCACACTCACCTGACACACTCACCCTTACACACTCACCCTGACACACTCACCCTGACACACTCACCCTGACACACTCACCCTGACACACTCACCTGACACACTCACCCTGACACACTCACCCTGACACACACACCACACTCACCCTGACACACTCACCCTGACACACTCACCCTGACACACACACCCTGACACACACACCCTGACACACTCACCTTGACACACTCACCACACTCACCCTGACACACTCATCCTGACACACTCATCCTGACACACTCACCACACTCACCCTGACACACTCACCTTGACACACTCACCCTGACACACTCACCTGAGACCACCCACAGTGGTAATAAGACGCTCACACATGATTAATTTAGTCATACATCACATTACATACACGAGTGTTATTGAAACGCCACGCTTATTAAACGTACCAAACACTGACACACACAGATTCTGTAATTGTCACGGTTACCGTTTGTTTATACATTGGTAAAACAAAGACAAAGATCCCCCGTGTAGCCTTAACAGACTGTTGGGGCAAGTGCTGTTAGCGAGCACCTATGAAGGCCGGCACGGCACACGAGAGGGGGGTGGGTGGCCAGCCCCATGCGTCTCCCAAGTGGTGATGTTTACACACCGCACCGGGTACTCATTCGAGGCTGAGTCGACCTAGGGGAGGCCCAGGACCGGTTTAGATAGTCGTCACTGGTGTTGGCCGTGAGCGGGAGTCGAACTCGGGTCGCCGGGTTAAGTAGCGCAGTGTAGCGCTAGCCGCTGCACCACCGCTCCCCACACACACACACTAAAACACACACACACCACAAACACAGACACTAAAAACACACACACACACCATAAACACACACACACCATAAACACACACACTATAAAAACACACACACACACCATAAACACACACACCATAAAAACACACACACACACCATAAACACACACACTATAAAAAAACACACACACACCATAAAAACACACACACACCATAAAAAAACACACACACCATAAACACACACACTATAAAAACACACACACACCATAAACACACACACCATAAAAACACACACACACCATAAACACACACACCATAAAAACACACACACACCATAAACACACACACTATAAAAACACACACACACCATAAACACACACACACCATAAACACACACACACCATAAAAACACACACACACCGTAAAAACACACACACACCATAAAAACGCACACATACTAAAAACACACACACACCATAAACACACACACACTAAACACACACACTAAATACACACCATAAAAACACACACACACCGTAAAAACACACACACCGTAAAAACACACACACACCATAAACACACACACACCGTAAAAACACACACACTAAAAACACACACACCATAAAAACACACACACACCATAAAAACGCACACATACTAAAAACACACACACCATAAACACACACACACTAAACACACACACTAAATACACACCATAAAAACACACACACACCGTAAAAACACACACCATAAAAACACACACACACCATAAAAAACACACACACTAAAACACGCACACCATAAAAACACAGACTAAAGAAACACGACTCATGTGCCACACACTCTTCAACACACACACTCAAGAAACACGTGGAAAGCACACACTCACTTGAAAACAGCTCTCTATATATAAAACAAACTTACATGCTCTAGAGAAATGCAACACACACTATCTCAACAAACTGAACTTTTTATTTATTTTACCAGGTTCGGCCCACTGAGCTATATAGATCTTTTTCAGAAGCGACCTGGCCACAAATTATAGCGCAACCAAGTGGATTCTCATTTGGAAATTGCCAGCAGCCAAAAACTCTGAACGCATGTTCATTATAAATGTGGAGGGGAAAAATCCGCGTGGCTACGGAGAGGACACTCAAACCAGGCGAGGTAGTTAACATCTCCTAGCCACCGTGATGATGATGAGAGAGACACAAACTCCAAATATACAGCAGCAGGCGTCAGGGTCGGGATCGAACCCACGACCTCCTGTAGACCAGGCGAGGTAGTTAACATCTCCTAGCCACCGTGATGATGATGAGAGACACACAAACTCAAAATATACAGCAGCAGGCGTCAGGGTCGGGATCGAACCCACGACCTCCTGTACACCAGGCGAGGTGGTTAACATCTCCTAGCCACCGTGGTGATGATGATGAGAGAGAGACACGCAAACTCCAAATATACAGCAGCAGGCGTCAGGGTCGGGATCGAACCCACGACCTCCTGTACACCAGGCGAGGTAGTTAACATATCGCCACTGTTGCGACTACATGCACACTCACGCTTTCAATTAACGTATTAACACAACACACATTGTCTCGAGATACGCGTGTCAATATACGTTCAAGAAACACTTTCGCACACACACAACACACCCACCAACTATTACAAAAACAACACATGTCTACACCACACACACACTGTCGCACTCTGTCAAGAAATATCAGATAGTCAAACACACAATGTCTCGAAATAAGTACAGTAATATTAAAAACTACTTTTTTTTTAACACGCTTTCATGAAATGTACCGTACTCGTAATGGCAAAACTCCACGACTCCAGGAAGTGGCCGCAAAGCTTGCCATAACGTAACGGGCTCCGTAGTGATTTACAGGCAACGTTAGTTGAGCGTGGACAATTACACCCAAGCCAAAACATAACATAAAAAAAAGATGGTTTGAAAATATTGTTTTTATTTTGTATGATATAATATAGTATTGTCATCAGTATGACATAAGTATACCAAGTTTGCAGTCGATACCACATTGGGAAGTGGGTTACAATTGAGTTAGAAGATTTGAGGATACAACAGATAGAGTTAATAAAAAAGCGTGTAAAATAATGTTTTAAAATGTTTTTTTTTTATGATAGAATTTAGTATTGTCATCAGTATGACATACGTTTACCAAGTTTGCAGTCGATACCACATTGGGAAGTGGGTGAAAATTGAGTCACAAGATTTGAGGATACGATAATAACAACAGAGCGTGTAAAAGAACACGTGTATACTCTTAAACACAACAAAGACAAATATCCCCCGTATAGCCTTAACAGACTGTTGGGGCAAGTGCTGTTAGCGAGTACCTATGAAGGCCGGAACGGCACACGAGGTGGTGGGTGGCCAGCACCACGCCCAGCCGCCTTTGTCTCCCCAGTGGCGATGTTTACACACCGCACCAAGTACTGATTTGAGGCTGAGTCGACCTAGGGGAGGCACAGGACCGGTTGAGATAATCGTGAGTGATGTTGGCACCAACCGCTACACGATCGCTTCCCTCTTAAAAACACACACACACACTCGTCCAAGAAACACACGCACACACTCGTCCAACAAACATCAAGGCACTCAAACACAACACACACAGACAAGGAGGAAAATACATCACAATAACTGAGAATCAGAGTCTTTATTTATAACTGGAGGAATCCGCAAGTTACAACAAACAAGCAAACGATAGGAGCGCAAAATACTGGAGAGAAAAAAACTTCGCAAGTCACGAACAAAAGTATACGAGTACAACAATTCCTCTAGAATACAGGTTTTTTTGGGTTAGATGGCATAAATATATAAATGTGTTGTTAAACCCGCCCACCACCCGACACAGACAATTAGTAAGGTTTGTCACGTAAACAGAACGTGCCGATTCGTTACTAGTGCAGTGGCATAGAAAGACATTCCTGCGGAGGGAGCTGGTAGGAACGTTGGATTGCTCGGTCAATGGCCAGGGTCAACGGCGGCGTGGTGTATTCCGCAAATATGGCCGACTGTGAGGGCGGGCACAAGCCGGCGTGAGTAGGTTAAACGTTGAGTTTTATAAGGGCACCACGGGGTGACCAGCCCCTCCCCACCCAGCCCCACCCCTCCCACCCCCCACCCAGCCCCACCCTCCTCACCCAGCCCCTCCCCACCCTCCCCACCCAGCCCCTCCCCTCTCCACCCAGCCCCACCCCTCCCGTTTTTGGATGCACGACGGACGGACACAATAATCCCCTGTGGGTTTGTGGAACCAGGTGGTGCCTACCAATATAAGTAATGTAGCAGCATAGCACTGGCTGCTGGCGGCTTACAGCAGCGCTGACGTCAGCAGGCCACGTGATACACCAGAGGGGATATCTGGGGGAAAGGTTACAGAAAGGGCACGTGGGGGAAGCCCCGGGGACACGCCGGTAGGTTCTAGACTGGGGGCGTGTCCGGGGCGGAGCGAGGCCACGCTGGGAGAATAAAAGGGATTCCTGAGCGGGAGCTCGGGGCTGTCGTATGGAGTGGGATCCCCCCTTCCGTCGTGCCGTTGAAGATCGTCGCCATCGTGGCTGTCGTCTCGTCGTTGTCGTCTTCACTCGGCATTGCGCTGCTGGACGGTAGTTGGCGGTCTCGGTTCAGCGCCGTCGGAGTTAGACGGCTCGCGGTGTGTGTAGGCGATCAACCCACGTAGAGTTGTGTACAAGCGAGCGACAGAAGAGTGTGTACCAGCGTAGGGTGTGTATTGTGCTGAGGATGCTCGTTAAATAAAACAAGTGCCTCCAACTCTTAGCGTCTCCAAGTTAGTCACTGCACTAGTACAGCACTAACCGGTGTGTTGGAGAGAAAAGCCACAGCATTTACAATCTTAGTACGAAGTTTCGCCAGTAATTACAACCAGCTTCGTCAGGCGACAGCCATATTTGTGGAGAAATCCTCTTGTTTCGTTCCTGTAATAGGCGGGGTAAATGTGATGACATCCTGCCGATGTTTCACCACGAAATGCAAGCTTGGGCTAAGGCAGCAAAACAACAACAGTCCGAGACCACCATTGGAACCACCATTGGAAACGTGCGCCTTTTGGCGTCATCTGGCCCAACACCATGTGAGACTAGGCTCTAAGAAAGCTGTCTCGGGTGTGGACCAATCAATTTCAAGGAGAGTGCATTCATTATCAGAGTTATGTTTTTTTGCATTACGACTGCAGGTCAATGCAAACATTACTCCTTGTAAAAAAGGTGTCAGTTTTGTTGCCAGATAAAAGGGTAAAAAAACAATGATCAGTCCTAGACCACACCAAGACAACAACACACCTTCCATCGATACAATTGCACATTCAAATTGAACTCTCGATACACATGCACACACGCACACACTTGTAACACACACACACACACAATACACACCCACACTCGTACTTGCCCTAACACACACACACACAATACACACTCGTACTTGCCCTAACACACACACTTGTAACACACACACAACACACACACACTTGTAACACACACACACACAATACACACCCACACTTGTACCTGCCCTAACACACACACACTTGTAACACACACACACAACACACCCACACTTGTAACACACACACACACAACACACCCACACTTGCAACACACACACACTTGTAACACACACACACACACTTGTAACACACACACACAATACACACTCGTACTTGCCCTAACACACACACTTGTAACACACACACACACAACACACCCACACTTGTAACACACACACACACACACTTGTAACACACACACACACAATACACACTCGTACTTGCCCTAACACACACACTTGTAACACACACACACACTTGTAACACACACACACACTTGTAACACACACACACACACACACTTGTAACACACACACACACAATACACACTCGTACTTGCCCTAACACACACACTTGTAACACACACACACACACTTGTAACACACACACACACAATACACACTCGTACTTGCCCTAACACACACACTTGTAACACACACACACACACTTGTAACACACACACACACAATACACACTCGTACTTGCCCTAACACACACACTTGTAACACACACACACACAATACACACACACACACACACTTGTAACACACACACACAACACACCCACACTTGTAACACACACACACACACACTTGTAACACACACACACACAATACACACTCGTACTTGCCCTAACACACACACTTGTAACACACACACACACACTTGTAACACACACACTTGTAACACACACACACACAATACACACCCACACTCGTACTTGCCCTAACACACACACTTGTAACACACACACACTTGTAACACACACACACAATACACACTCACACTCGTACTTGCCCTAACACACACGAAGATTCCCTTTTTGGCAGTGACACAACTTCCTTATTTGCAGTGGCACTGCGATCTTGTCTGAGTCAAAGGTCGTCGGGGCTTTATAAGGGTTCAGTACGATACACCGTTACATTTATACGCTTTGATTCTTTCGGTAAAGTCACGTAGGTATAAAATAAAACATCACGACGTTTCGGGTGCAACACAAGCGTCCATTATCAGGTGATTAAGCATGGTCTGCTGCTGAGGCAGACTGTTGTAAAACAGTCTTGAGTATGGATTCATGCAGTCACGAAAGCTTCAAATCACCGTCACATTTCTTGACTGTTTTAAATACTTTCGTGTATTTTGGGACACCGACTGTCGAGTTTTAACTCCCTCGCCTGGTACGCAGGAGGTCGTGGGTTCGATTCCGACCCCGACAACTGCATCTTTGGAGTTTGTATTTTCTCACCGTGGATTTTTCTCCGGGTCCTCCAGGGTTTCCCCTCCACATTAATGAACGTGCGTTTAGAATTTGGGCTGCTGTAGATTTCCACGTGATGATATTTGGAGTTTGCGTGTATCTCTCTCATCATCATCACGGTGGCTAGGAGATGTTAACTACCTCGCCTGGTCTACAGAAGGTCATGGGTTCGATCCCGACCCTGACGCCTGCTGCTGCTACTGTATATTTGGAGTTTGCGTGTCTCTCTCCCCGTGGTAGTGTGGATGTTTCTCCGGGTCCTCCGGTTTTTTCCCCTCCACTTTTAGGATCAACATCACGCGATTCAGAGTATTTGGCTGCTGTAGATTTCCACGCGATGATGAGCCACTTCGTTGAGCTATCATTTGTGATAGCCAGGTAGCTTCTGAAAAAGAGCTACATAGATTTAGATTTAAAGCTTTCGTAACTGCAGGGATTCATCTTCTTGGTTCTTTCGGTAAAGTCACGTAGAAGGGAAATAATAAAGTAATAAAAATGAATATAAAACGTAAAAATATTATTTTATTATGTTTTATTTTATTATTTTATTATTTCCCTTCTACGTGACTTTACCGAAAGAACCAAGAAGAAGAGCTACATAGCTCAATGGGCCTTACCTGGTAAAAAACATTAGTTTAGTTTTTAGTTTATAGATGGGGACAATGAGCTTGTGCAGGGTGCTGGGTGGATTGTTACATCACGGTGGTGATTGTGAGAGATGGTGGCGGCGTTGGGAAACCTTTAATCCACGTGTTGATTCATCATAACTACTGATGATGATGATAATGACTTTGGGATGCATGCTTGGAATTACATTGAGAGACGGAACGAGTAACACTTGAATTAGAGGACATACTGTACGCAGGTGAAATACATAATTTAAACTGTTAAGAAAGCTAAGGGGGCTTGGGCATGACACGTCATGGCAAGAATAATGACGTGTTGGCAGCCAAGGGGTGGATTGCGCCTGAGAGGGTGGCGACCGAGGAGATGGATCAGCTCTTGCCGGTGCTATCGGATCGTTACTTTGCAGGATCACAAGGAATGGCCGACCGCTTGCGGATGCCTTCATCCAGCAGTGGCTGATGATGACCTTTGACTCACTAAGCCAAACTAAGGCACCCTGTGTTGGGCCACAGCTTTCAAATTGGCGATGCCGGAGAGTCGCTAAATTCAGCACGGCTGAGATTCTGGGTTCTTCTCTGGGTTTCTGCCACACAACCGCTATTAAACCGAATGTTCCAGTCGAGTGATTTGATGGATTTAGCCCCAGTCACCAATGACCAGAGGTCACAAACGGGTTTTGATTCCTTACCAGTACCCTTACCCGGCCGCACCAGGGTCGCAAACGGGTACCCGTACCTGTACCTGATTGCGAGCTCTGGGATGAAGCCATGTTGCAGGCGCATGTGGGTTGATTCTAGGAACTTGAATTATGAGAAGAGACTAGACGTTGGGAAATGAGTGACAAACGGTTACTCACCAGTGACTCACGGCCTACCCGTACCCGGCCGCACCAGGGTCGCCGGGTACGGGTAGCCGGGTATTGGGTAGGGTACGGGTATCGGGTACCCGGTTGCGACCTCTGCCAATGACTGACTTCACATGAACCCACTTCATGTATTCTTGGTTCTTTCGGTAAAGTCACGTAAAATGGAAGTAATAAAATAATACAAATTTAAATAAAACTGTAATTTCATGTGAAGATAATGTGATTAATCATCATCAGTCAATCCAGTTAGCATCTGCACGTAAACTGATTTTATCGCTCCATCTCTGTGACAGATGTAAACCTCGAACATGCCCCCCCTTTTTTGACTGCCATTCCGTCATTGCCCTTGACCAACGGCCATGAACCCTTTAAGCACGTATGAATCGTGAATCAGCAATCCGTGGACGCTTCATGAGCTTCAAGAATCGATAACAATCGATTAATTGATATCGGTTGACCGTTACCAATCGTCACGGTCAAAATTTGCCGCAAAACAAATTATCTGCAAATTGCTCAACTGGGATTACACGTAGCAACATTGCCACTGGACGAAGACCCAGGAGCCAGCCCAGGACATACTACTGGCAGAACGATGTCGCTCAGCTGGCCTGGGAATGCCTGGGAATTCTAGAGTCTGTATAGAGTAGTGTAGTAGTCTAGTAGTGTATAGTCTATTGTATAATGCAGTGTATAGTAGTGTGTAGTAGTGTATAGAGTAGTGTATAATGCAGTGTATAGTGTAGTCGTGTATCGTGTAGTAGTGTGTAGTAGTCTAGTAGTGTATAGTCTATTGTATAATGTAGTGTATAGTAGTGTATAGTGTAGTGTATAATGCAGTGTATAGTATAGTCGTGTATCGTGTAGTAGTGTGTAGTAGTCTAGTAGTGTATAGTCTATTGTATAATGTAGTGTATAGTGTAGTGTATAGTAGTGTGTAGTAGTGTATAGTGTAGTAGTGTATCTTGTAGTAGTGTGTAGTAGTGTCTGGTGTACTAGTGTGTAGTAGTGTATAGTGTAGCAGTGTATAGTGTAGTGTATAATGTAGTGTATAGTGTAGTGTATAGTAGTGTATAGTTTTGTGTATAATGCATTGTATCGTGTAGTAGTGTGCAGTAGTGTCTGGTGTAGTAATGTGCCATAGTGTATAGTTTAGCAGTGTGCAGTGTATAATGTAGTGTATAGTGTAGTGTATAGTAGTGTGTAGTAGTGTATAGTTTAGCATTATATAGTGTAGTGTATAATGTAGTGTATAGTGTAGTGTATAGTAGTGTGTAGTAGTGTATAGTTTAGCATTATATAGTGTAGTGTATTATGTAGTGTATAGTGTAGTGTATAGTAGTGTGTAGTAGCGTATAGTGTAGTGTATAGTGTAGTGTATAGTAGTGTGTAGTAGTGTATAGTGTAGTGTATAATGTAGTGTATAGTAGTGTGTAGTAGTGTACAGTGTAGTGTATAATGTAGTGTATAGTGTAGTGTATAGTAGTGTGTAGTAGTGTATAGTGTAGTGTATAATGCAGTGTATAGTGTAGTGTATAGTAGTGTGTAGTAGTGTATAGTGTAGTGTATATTGTAGTGTATAGTGTAGTGTATAGTGTAGTGTATTGTAGTGTATAGTGTAGTGTATAGTAGTGTGTAGTAGTGTATAGTGTAGTGTATAGCGAACGAACGTGCATTGCCCTCCCGCTGTGAAACTACTGCAGGCTATGTCTGCGAAGCATTGAGTCTTCGCGGTATCAATCGTACTGAATTATTATAATAAACATGTATCATCAGGTTCATGCGGTGTGTATGTGTATGTGTGTTGAACTTCTTTCGCACCGTACGTAGCCAACCGCGTTAATTGGAGGTGTGGGGGAAGGACAACAAACTAAACATAAAAGGCAGTTGTAAAGAAATTAGTTTTAAATTTAGATGATTTAAAAGTGCATAGCTCCAGTGGCTTCCTAATATCGGAAGGAAGAGCGTTCCAGACGGCCACATTGGAGAAATCCGCATGTCAATGGAAAAGATTTGCGATTGTCGAAAGAAAAATGATTGTCTGCGGTTGGACGTGTGGGGCTGCAGTTGAGAAACCGTCCTGGAGCAGGTGCTGTGCAGAGTTCTGCCGAGTGAGTGACTTTTCATCTTCTTGGTTCTTTCGGTAAAGTCACGTAGAAGGGAAATAATAAAATAATACAAATAAAACATAATAAAATGCAATTCTCACGACGTTTCGGCCACAACGCAAGCAGCCGTCCTCAGGTGGAGAACAGGGCTGTCGGAAAGACAGGTGAAGAACAGGTCTGTCGAAAAGACAGTGTCCGACAGACCTGTTCTTCACCTGGGGACGGCTGCTTGCGTCGTGGCCGAAACGTCGTGAGAATTGCATTTTTTAATGTTTGTTTTATTATTTTATTATTTCCCTTCTACGTGACTTTACCGAAAGAACCAAGAAGATGAATCCCTGCAGTCTCGAAAGCTTTAAAAAGAGGGACTTTTCGTGAACCCCCGCTTGTGGTGTGTTGGGTAAGCGTGGCTGATTTACGTGACAATCTGGGTGAATTTGTGGCGCAAGATTTCCATTGCTGAGCAGAAATTTGAGTTTTGCCATCGCCGCTTGTGCACCGATTTTTCGGTAAAGTCACGTAGGTAAAAAATAAAAAAATAAATTAATTGAAATAATGATAGAAATAAAATAATAAATCATTTATTTCCATTATTACCTCTATTAATTTTATTTTTTATAAAATAAAATAATACATCTTTTATTTCCATTATTACCTCTATTAATTTTATTTTTTATAAAATAAAATAATAAATCTTTTATTTCCATTATTACCTCTATAAATTTTATTTTTTTAATAAAATAAAATAATACATCTTTTATTTCTATTATTACTTTTATTATTTTTATTTTGTTACCTATGTGACTACCGAAAAAGCCTACGAGTATGAATCCTTGCAGTCACGAAAGCTTCAAATCTAGAATTCATCATTATCGTTGTTAAATGTGGTTTTTCCACTGCTGGATGTTGTCTCGTCATGCCACCACCACCGCGGTCGTCGTCATTAGCACCCATATCAGCAATGATAACAGCGACAAATGTGTATTTACTTAGCGTAACAATTGAATCGTATCACAAGATGTTTTAGAGTTTCAAAACGAAATTCCGGCTCTGGACATGACTGGGCCCAGGTGGATCAACGGATGAGTGAGCGGCTTGCAATTGAAAGATTGCAAATCCTGGTTGGAGGTTGACTCAGCCCATTACTCCTCCGGGGTCGATAAAATAGATACCAGCTTGTGTCTAAGTCAACGGTAGTTGTCCTATGGATAGAATTTCCCCTGCCCTAGGAATATAGAATGTCCATATCCTGCTCAAAGCTGTAAACAGGACATAAGTACGATGTCTATTTGAGCTGGAAATCACTTGGTCGCTTTCAATACGACTTCTTGAGTGCAAGTGGTGGTTTACGAAAGGAGCACGAAACATTTTTTACAGATTCGAAATTTAAATTTCACCCACGCTGCTGCCGCCGCATGCAGTTTCCCAGTGGGCAACGGCGTGCTGACGCAACGCTGCCGAGTTTGGATGCCACAGAACCGTTAACAAACAAAAAAACGTTATCGTATCTTTCGGATTGTAATGCGGGCGTAAGCGACCTTCCGGATGTGACGTCACGGGGAGGCGGAGCCAGGTGACGTGGGTGAAAGGTTGGGGTCCTTAAGTGGGTAAACCGGAAAGAGAAGTCAGTCGGGTTGTGAATGGAAAAGAGTGAGGCCACGCGGGCGAACGGGAGGAGGGGGGCACCGCCGGCCAGCGGGAGCCAACCCCAGAGTACAGCCAGGAAGGCTGTGTGTTAGAGGCAGCGGTGTGGCTGCAGAGAGTCGCAGGAGCGACGAAGAGAGAGAGACAGCACGAGGCTGTCAGAGCTGCGGAGTAAGCAAGAGCGAGAAGAGCAGCAGCGATTACAGCCAAGGGGGCTGAGAGTGAGTAACAGCAGCGGAGCTGCTGTGGGGGCTACAGGAGCGACAGAGGCCAACAGAGGGGCTGCTGGTGGAGAAGAGAGAGACATCGGAGTCGGCACTGTGGGGACTGAGCAAAGAAGAGACAGCCGTGTGGGTAATACAGTACGGACCAAATAAAGGACACTGAGCCAGAGATCGTGGTCAAGTCTTTTATTACAGGATGATAAAACGCGTTTCCCTTCCCCACCCTCCCCCCCCCTTAGTTTACATCACGTGTCGAGAGGGGGGTGGGGGACAGCTCTTATAACACTGGTCAACACAATTTTTCTGGCATAAGGTATTCCAACGGTTCTAAGGTAATGTTGGGGTGCTGATTCCAAATCTGGCATCAGTTTTTGTCTATCCCATCAGGTTTTTGAGATATCAAATATTGCATTTTCAATAAAAACTGCAGAAGAAAAATATTAAATAAATGTGGATATCTATATAAAATTATATTATAAACACACTATCCTAAAAATACAGCACCATATTTTAACACTAAAGCAGTCACTGACTCGCAACAACTTGCAATCATAAGTGACAGTTAATTTCGGGTAAAATCAATGAAAATGGGGTATGCCAATAGCATAAAAATGAGATGTGATAGAGCAAATCTGAGATCAGATTTGGAATCGGCACCCTGAAATTAGTCTAAAACAGCTGCAAAAGTCCAGGCCAGAATTTTTGTTTTTGTTGACCAGTGTAATACATTGCACGTACCTGTGTGTGTTTGTGTGTGACCATCTTTGTGTAACTTTTTTGAACGGCGAGCATAAGTTTGGGGGGGTGCGTCTTACGTTTCAGAGTGTCTTATTTTCCGATTTAATTCGGCAGCAGTTATTTTTTTAAATACAGCAAGTCCCCGTTTAACGCGGTAGATGCGTTCCTGAAGGGTGCCATGGTGAGCGACAAAATGCGTTAAGCGAAAACATTTTCTCCACAAATAATGTGCCGATGAAGTTCGCCGAGATGCAATGTACTGCGCGCACACAGTGAGATGTCGGAGACAAATAGCCGAGAGTATGCCGCCGTGTTACTGTATCATTCCACGTGCTGTATCATACCGTTCAGCAATACAGTTCAAGAAATTAGTTCACCATCAACCACTCAGAAACCGCGTTGTAAGCACCTCATTCCGCGTTATGCGAAAATTTGTTCCCTACTTGGAAGGAACCGCGTGATGGTGAAAACGCGCTCTCGTGTGAACACGCGTTAAGCGATCGCTTGCAGTGTGTGTGTAAAAAATTAAAATTGGCAAAGCGACACAGGGAAGTAGCGAAGCTCCCTCCTGCTCCTTGTCGCTGTTATCGGGACTTGCAGGGCCATGGTGGGGCACAGAGGCCATCAGCCGCCGTTGCCCTCAAACCGAAGTGCGCCTTTTGGCGTTATCTGGTCCAACCCATGTGAGACTAGGCTCTAAGGAAAGCTGTCTCCGGGTGTGGACCAATCAACTTCAAGGACAGTGCATACATTATCAGAGTTGTGTTTTTTGTTTGCATTATGACTGCAGGTATTGTGGTCTATGCAAACATGACTCCTTGTAAAAAAGGTGTCAGTTTTGTGGCCAGATAGAAGGGTAAAAAAACAATTATCATATTTTTTACTGGCAAATGAGGTTCCAATGGTGTAAATGCTTACCCCGAGCTCTCATACTCTGATGGTGCATTGTCTTTGCGTTGTGCGCCTTTTGGCGTTATCTGGTCCAACCCATGTGAGACTAGGCTCTAAGGAAAGCTGTCTCGGGTGTGGACCAATCAACTTCAACGACAGTGCATACATTATCAGAGTTATGTTTTTTGTTTGCATTATGACTGCAGGTATTTTGGTCAATGCAAACATCATTCCTTGTTAAAAAGGTGTCAGTTTTGTTGCCAGATAAAAGGGTTAAAAAACAATTATCATATTTTTTACTGGCAAATGAGGTTCCAATGGTATAAAGTACAATCTGTTCTCTCCGAAAGCGCGGTACAGTAGTTGAAAAACACCCGTTTTGGAAAATAAATTGCGTTGTAATAAGTAATGTATAACGTAGGGTAAAGTGCAGTCCGTGATAACACGTGAGATGCGTTTGCAGGATAGCATCTCGAAGCATCCAGCAGCATCCCGCCTTGGCAGCCGCACAACCGCTTATGTCCATTCGTGCGACGGAGTTCCATTCACTCAATCGCGTTATATCCAATTCGCATCCGCGTTGTGAAAAAACGTGTCCTCTCATACATTGATCACGTCATATCCAATTCGTGTTGTGAAAAAGCGTTATAGGAGAACAGACTGTTTGAGCAAAATCCAGCTCTTTGTCTAGACGTATCAACAAAACTATTGTTTTGTTCCGTCACAGTCGATTGGGATTTGCAGACCGATATTATTCAATGGCATTATTTATTCCAGATGTGAAGCTTTCGTGACTGCAAGGATTCATACTCTTAGGTTTTTTTGGTAAAGTCACGTAGGTAAAAAATAAAAATAATAATAAAAATAATAGAAATAAAATAAAAAATCACGACGTTTCGGAGGCAACACAAGTCTCCGTCATCAGGTGGGACCGTCAAAGCTAGATTTACTGTATCTTGATCACGTTATATCCAATTCGTGTTGGGACCGCCACAGCTAAATTTACTGTATCAAGATACATTTCGATCACCTGATGACGGAGACTTGTGTTGCCTCCGAAACGTCGTGATTTATTATTTTATTTATATTATTACTTTTATTAATTTTAATTTTATTTTTTACCTACGTGACTTTACCGAAAAAACCTAAGAGTATGGCATTTATTTAAGCGAGCGAAACTCGGGGTCCGGTTTCAACCTTCCGAATCTCATCAGCAGAGCCAGGCTTGTTAAACAAATGCGGTTGGTTTACGAGATGTTATTGCCAAGAACAACTCCATCTAAAATTTGGGATTCTGTTCTGCGCAAAAAAATCAGTATTATACACATGCTCGTAATGCGTTGCGCAGCAAATATTGTGGTGGATCTATGTCTGTATTTGATGTGAGACCAATTATTTGGTGATGCAGCTGCATTGGCAGATGGGTAGGCATGCACAAGCACATTTAACCAATAAAACTCAACACATAATGGGCAACGTTTCAGGCAATGGCCTTTATTTTATATTCATATTCTTTGGGTCTTTCGGTAAAGTCACGTAAATAGGTTCAAAGAAAATAACAAAAAACTACGACGTTTCGATCGCAACACAAGCGGTCGTCATTAGTATGTAAAAAATACGATGAAGAGTTATGATGTTAGTTATTTTGAGGGTCAGTCGGAATGGTGGTCTGCCAAATCCCCCCCCCCCCCCCGACTCCTCAGTTAAGTTTGAACCTCTTAAGAGACAATTAATGTGTACGCGTTGTATAAACTATGGAAACCTGGAGATCTAGGGGACTTTTGTGTAAGTTTGTGGGTCTGCGTACAAGGAGAAAATTGTTTCAATGGATGAGGGCCCACTCCTTGCCGTGCAGGGAGTGAGAATTACTTGATCATACTTCACCAACCTGGTTCGTGTTGGTTGGTGCAGAGTGCGGGCGGGGAGACCCAGAACTGAATCCAGTGTATATATATTAAAACAATTTTTTGCTGCACTTACAATCCCTGCCTACATACTTGTTCGTCTGCCATCCAAGCACTATCCAGGCTCAAACTTGCTTAGCTTTCAAGGTCTGATGGTCATACGGCGAATCCGACCGGTTTCACAACCAGATCTGTCCGCGAAACCACGCAACTCGATCGCCCGTGACTGCTTTGCGCCCATCTGAGCTAATAGTTGTGCAACGATGACCGTGAGTGGGTGTGGTTACAGTGCATGGCCACGCCCCTCACAACAGAGCCACGCCCCTCACAACAGAGCCTCGCCCATCGTCTGGTGACCCCCACCCAGAGGTCGCAAACGGGTTTTGATTCCTTACCCGTACCCGTACCCGGCCGTACCAGGGTCGCAAACGGGTACCCGTACCCGTACCCGGCCGTACCCGTACCCTACACCCGTACCCGGCTGGGTACGGGTATCGGGTACCCGATTGCGACCTCTGGGATGAAGCCATGTTGCAGGTGCGGGTGGGTTGATTCTAGGAACTTGAATTGTGAGAAGAGCCAAGACGTTGGGAAATGAGTGACAAACGGTGACTCACCAGTAACTCACGGCCTACCCGTACCCGGCCGCACCAGGGTCGCAAACGGGTACCGGGTACGGGTAGCCGGGTATCGGGTAGGGTACGGGCATCGGGTACCCGGTTGCGACCTCTGCCCCCACCCCCACCCTGGTCAGTATCGTTAGAGTTATGAACTGGTAACGCTCTGCACAGTTGCCTTAGATTCCGAGGCGCGGGAAAACCAGAGCGGGAAGGCAGCCAGAACTGGCGCCAACAATCGCCCAAGCTCTGTCGCCCTACATTTGGATGTTTGGCCAACTCCTTTGAGTGGTTGTGCGTAGTGCACACGATTAGTGATCGTAGTGCTAAAAGGCGCAGTGCGTGAACCAGTTTCAGTTTCATTAATTAGGTATAGCACCGTGAGCCATTCGGCTCTTGAATCGGTTGCAACCGTAACAAACAAAAACATGAACAAGAAAACATCTTGAAGTGAATTTCGATTTAAAGCTTTCGTGACTGCAGGGATTCATCTTCTTGGTTCTTTCGGTAAAGTCACGTAGAAGGGAAATAATAAAATAATAAAAATAAAACGTAATAAAATAATTCTAACGACTTTTCGGCCACAACGCAAGCAGCCGTCCTCAGGTGAAGAACAGGTCTGTTGGAAAGAATTATTTTATTATGTTTTATTTGTATTATTTTATTATTTCCCTTCTACGTGATTTTACCGAAAGAACCAAGAAGATCTTGAAGTGACTATGTGACTATGCGCAAACAGAAAAATCCAGGAAAAAACTGCAAAGTCTTCCAGAAAAATTAAAGCAAATGAGTAACCGCTCAAAACTGGCATTTAGAGTCGTCCCTATACAAGCGATTTCGTTGCATGCAGCCAAGCTGAACGCAACTGATAGCTCAGGTGTTGGATACTTCTACGGGCTTGCTTGAGGGTAGGCAAAGTTGGGCTTGCGTACAGTCGGTCTGGCTGTGCCTGCCTGTCCCTCAAACACACCTTCACCCTTAATTCACACTCGCGGCTACTATAATCTTGTACCTTAATCTTGACCTTTACCCTACCTTGCATGAGTATGCTTGTTTACGCAGGAAAGCCTCGCTTAGTCTCAAGACTCTTATTCAGGAGGGTTCTGCCAAGTTTTCGCAGTATGGGCCGATGTTGCAACCTGTGATTCTAAATTGAGCAAGTTTCAGGTGACTTTTGGTTTGTTTATTTTACTGATGAGAAGGAAACAGTAGAACCCAGAAGAAACCCATGCAGAACAGTGGGAGGACATCCTTATGAGAACTATTGTCATCAGCCACGATACATCCACTGCTGGATGAAGGCCTCTCTGCAAGCTGTATATTTCGTTGGGGTTGTTTGGACAAATCTCACCACGCTGGTCAGTGCAGGGTTCGGTGAATTGAGAGTGGCCAGGACCGGCATATCACTCACCGCTGATGTTAGCCGCAGCTAACATCAGCGGTGAATGCGGTAGCGCAAAACCACTGCACCGCCGCACCAAACACAGGCGTAATATTATCTTGTCACATTCATCGTAACCCAACCCTTTAGCATAACCCAGAACCGTAATCCTGATAACCCGCTCTGTCAATTTACAGCCCTCTTCCTAATCCTAACCGTAACGTTCTACACGCATCACATGCCTTATGATTGGTCAAAATGTAGAGATTGCAAATGTTTCCATGTAAAGGAAAGGCTCACCATGACACCAATGATTTTTCAGAAGTGTCCTGCGACATTTTGGATGTTTGGCCAATTTATTTTTTGACAGAGGAGTGTTTTGCACGTGGCTGGCAAGCAGATAACCTGGAGAAAATCCAGCACACACACACACAAAAGGCATAATGGTCAAATGATCGCACAAACGAGTTAATTAACCCACATTCTGCCCTGACATTTCCTAACCACGTCGCAGCCAAGAGGAAGTTGGAGTTCCACAAATTTCTCTGCGTTATTTTGCAACCCTTGCCTATGTCATTTTAACACTTCCTGCTATTCATGCCCCCATTGGACATTATAATGACTATGTCATCAATAATCTCAGATGCTTCGTGGTGTCAGCATCAACTTGTACGTCTTCACTTCTGCGAGTAAAATTTGGAAGATAAAAAAAAATATTCAAACGTCGCTGTAAATAGTTAAATTTCGATTTAAAGCTTTCGTGACTGCAGGGATTCATCTTCTTGGTTATTTCGGTAAAGTCACGTAGAAGGGAAGTAATAAAATAATAAAAATAAAACATAATAAAATAATTCTCACTATTATTTTATTATGTTTTATTTTTATTATTTTATTACTTCCCTTCTACGTGACTTTACCGAAAGAACCAAGAAGATGTAAATAGTTACTTTGGCGAAAGAGCGTCACCCTGTCTGTTTCCCTCATTCATATTTGCATCAATACTTCCTAATATCTCAAAGCGTCTGTTCCATTTTTTCTCACTTGGTCTGTATTTTTCTTGAGTGTGCGTTGTAATGTAGGTCTCGCTTTTGTAAAGTGTCGTGACTCCGCAGGTGTCCCAAGGCCGCCACCACCACCACTGAACCACACCTACATTCTAACCCTTCACCCCGGACATGCATTACACACCTCGCAGTCACATTAATCCTGTTACCACAGCACCAGCCCCCAAACGTCACCGTCATTCTAACCATCCTTCTCCATCACCATCACACTCCTTCTCCATCACCATCACACTCCTTCTCCATCACCATCCTTCTCCATCACCATCCTTCTCCATCACCATCACCATCCTTCTCCATCACCATCCTTCTCCATCACCATCACCATCCTTCTCCATCACCATCCTTCTCCATCACCATCACCCTCCATCACCATCCTTCTCCATCACCATCACACTCCTTCTCCATCTCCATCACCATCACCCTCCTTCTCCATCACCATCACCATCCTTCTCCATCACCATCACCATCCTTCTCCATCACCATCCTTCTCCATCACCATCACCATCCTTCTCCATCACCATCACCATCCTTCTCCATCACCATCACACTCCTTCTCCATCACCATCCTTCTCCATCACCCTCCTTCTCCATCACCATCACACTCCTCCATCACCCTCCTTCTCCATCACCATCCTTCTACATCACACTCCTTCTCCATCACCATCCTTCTACATCACACTCCTTCTCCATCACCATCCTTCTCCATCACCCTCCTTCTCCATCACCATCCTTCTACATCACACTCCTCCATCACCCTCCTTCTCCATCACCATCCTTCTACATCACACTCCTTCTCCATCACCATCCTTCTACATCACACTCCTTCTCCATCACACTCCTTCTCCATCACACTCCATCACCATCACACTCCTTCACCATCACACTCCTCCATCACCCTCCCCCACTGCTAGACTCTGAAACTCATCAGCCAACTCCTCTGTCTTCCCCCTTAAATTGCAATTTGCAGTTTGTTTTTAATTCTGAGGTTTACAGCGCCACCGCCTTTGCGCCTGTCTTTGCGATGTTGAGTCGTTTCAACACAGAACAACGCCTTTTGTAAGCAGTTGTCAAAGTCTTAGCAGAGCGCAGTGGCCGCCAACCCTGAAGGTCACTCCAACTCTCACTATCCACTCTGTCTCTCTGGCCGATCTGTTGACGAGCCATTGTTATTTGTGCTGGAGCAGCACTGCCAACGCAAATTAGTGCGGTGATATTATGAAAGCCCGATGCTCCGTTTGTCCCCTTTGTCCGTCAAGTTCAAGTTCATGTATTAGGTATAGCCCTGTGAGCCATTCGGCTCTTGAATCGGGTGCAACCGCAACAAACAAAAAACTAAAACATGAACAAGAAAACATCTTAAAATGAATATGTGACTAAGTGCAAAAAGAAAATGTAAAAAAAGACAGCAAAATATTGCAGAAAAAGCACCGTACACCAACGCTGTGTGCAAAAATCCCAGTGGGATGCAAGTCAAACAACCAACAACAACCACAAGACAACTTAGATTAAGGCCATCAGTCTAACTCTGTACTACAACAAACAACTAAATGATAAGAGCCTTTCAGAAATGGCCTGATTCAAACAGTTATAGAACGTGGACCCGCCAGTCCTCCAGATGTGTGGAGCAAAAAAGTTGATCCAACAAGGTTCCAACAAATGTGGACCCCCACCCCCCCCCCACACAAAAAATATAAATGTTTTTTTTATAGCAATATATGCCTACACACACCCTACATGCAATATAGCCAGTAGTATCTGCACACATGGGGGGGCGGGTGAAATAAGAGGACATCAGTGGTGGAATTTCAGGCATGATTGCTGACCCGACGGTATATATATGTATTTTGACACACTTTACATTGATCTTGCCTTGACACTTGTTTTGCGGAATGCACCCCAGTAGAACTGGTTTGGGCACCTTTTTTCAAAGGGCAGCGAGGCCCCTCCCCCACTCGCGTGTGATTGGCTGCAGTGTGCCGTAGGCCCCTCCCCCACCACCACTCGCGTGTGATTGGCTGCAGTGTGCCGTTGGCCACACCCCCCACCACCACTCGCGTGTGATTGGCTGCAGTGTGCTGTAGGCCCCTCCCCCCCACCACCACTCGCGTGTGATTGGCTGCAGTGTGCCGTAAGCCACGTCCCCCACCCCACCACTCGCGTGTGATTGGCTGCAGTGTGCCGTAGACCACGCCCACTCACTGTTGCACGTTTTTTTTCCAACGCAAACTGTTCATTCAGCCAGTTGTACTTTCAAGGGTTTGTACACAACAACAACAACAAATAAGGCACCATTTGTGTGTGAGTCAATCAGTGGTTGGTCGCTGCACTAAACCAGGCCCTGCCGTAGGAATGTGGAAGGTCAATTTGTCACCGACCCTTTTCTTCGAGACACTTTGAACTGTAACTGAATACATCACGGGACCTCCTTTGCCAGTACCAAAATATAAGAATAGGTTTTCGCCTTTTTTGTTCTGGCAACAAAACGGGTGTTAAGATGTGAAAAGAGCAAACTTTCAATTTCAATCAGTTTCAAAGACAATGCCAGATATTATCTGAGTATGGTTTTTTTTCTTTGCATTCTGACCACAAGCATTGTGGTAAATACAGACAGGATTCCTTGTAAAAGGTCTTCAGTTTGGTGTTTTAACGTCTTAACACAGCTGTTTTGTTGCCAGAAAAAAGGGGAAAACCTATTCTCTAATTTTGGTACTGGCAAAGGAGGTCCCATGATGTAGATGCTCACCCCGAGCTCTCATTACTCTGATGGTGCATTGTCTTTGTGATGTACGCCTATTGGCATCCTCTGGTCTAAAACCGTTTTGAGACTAGGCTCAAAAGAAAGCTGTCTCTGATGTGGACCAATACGTTTCAAAAACAATGCCATATATTATATTATCGGAGTGTTTTTTGTTTGCATTTTGACCACAAGTATTGTGGTTAATGCAGACATGATTCCTTGTTAAAGGTTTCAGTTTGGTGTTTTAACATCTTAACACAACTGTTTTGTTGCCAGAAAAAAAGGGAACACCTATTCTCGTAACTGAATAAGTTCAACTATATCTTGGAATGACAACATTCCTTATGCCGCTGCTGTGTTGGCAATGGTGCACAAGCACAAATAACCCAACACCTGAACACATTCGTCAATAACAGTGTCGTCTTCAAAGGGAAAATATACAAGAGGCAATGTTTCGGGCAGTGGCCCTACTTCATTGTGCTTGAAGAAGCTGTGTTGTGTTTCGATTTAAAGCTTTCGTGACTGCAGGGATTCATCTTCTTGGTTCATTCGGTAAAGTCACGTAGAAGGGAAATAATAAAATAATAAAAATAAAACATTATAAAATTATTCTCACGACGTTTCGGCCACAACGCAAGCAGCCGTTCTCAGGTGAAGAACAGGTCTGTCGGGAAGACAGCGTTTTATTATTTTTATTATTTTATTATTTCCCTTGTACGTGACTTTACCGAAAGAACCAAGAAGATGTGTTCGTGCTGTGCCGCCCTTCATTGGTGCTTGCCGACGGCACTTTCCCCAAAAGTCTTGAGGCTTCACGGGGGATCTTTGTCTTTGTGCTTGTGTTGTGCTTGTGGGCAGCGGTAGGGAGTGGTTAGCGTGTAGTGCTACTAACCCGTTGACCCAAGTTCAATTCCTCCTCGGCCAACACCAGTGATGTTGATCTGAACCTGTCCTGGGCCTCCATTCGCTCCACTTACCCTCACATGAGTACCCGGTGAAATGTGTCAACATCGCTACTAGGATAGAGAAAAAAAAGCGGCCTTTGCACGATGCTGGCCACCCACCCCCTCGTGTGCCATGCCGACCTCCATAGGCGGCGACTCAAAAACTTTTCCCATCAACAGTCTGTCGAGGCTTCGCCTGCCCGCCGTACCTTTCTTCATTATTGACAACTTGCAGCTCAGCACACGGCAGATGCCTGCGCGGCGCGACTCACGACCTCCTCTTGATACCAAGATCCAGGATGGTCACGGCTATGCGCCGCTTCTCGGTGGCAGCCCCAACAGTCTGGAACGCCATCACCCCTCTGCACATTCGCAGCATCACCTCAATCGCCTCCTTCAAGAGACACTTAGAAACTCACCTCTACAACCACGAGCTTTCGAGCGACTCTGAGCTTGGCTCCGCGCCTCTGAGTTGCGGCCACTACGTCTGCAAATTTGCGCGCGTTACAAATTGAACTATTATTATTATCATCTTTGTCTTTGCCACGTGCCAGATCTGCGGTCTTCCCTGGCGGAGCACGTGCACACGCTGGAGCACCACGCCGACCTGCGCCTGGCCATGCTCTCCGACTCCATCGAGTTCCTGCGTCGTCGCGCCGACATCGAGAACGAGTACGCACGCTCGCTCGACCGCCTCGCCGAGCGGTTTGCAGCCCGCCTGCGCCCAGGGTCACGTGACACCCTGCTCCGGTGAGGTGCCCCCCTCTCCCTCCTGGGCAGAGGTCGCAAACGGGTTTTGATTCCTTACCCGTACCCGTACCCGGCCGCACCACGGTCGCAAACGGGTACCCGTACACGTACCCGGCCGGGTACGGGTAGCCGGGTATCGGGTAGGGTACGGGTATCGGGTACCCGGTTGCGACCTCTGCTCCTGGGATCCCCTTAACCCTTCCTCGCCTCTGGACCTCTCTCAGCCTTCCTTTCCGTCGGGTTTCTCTTCAAGTCCCCGATGCTCCCACGTGTCTGGGAGGCTCCACTGGGACTTGTGGCGAGCTGCTAGCCCCACCCTCGCTCCGTCAGCCTCGCACACTTTTATATAGCCACTCCCACTCCGTCACTATCCCTGCCCACACAGTGAGCAGCCTCCTCCTCCTCACTCTTACCGATGTAGGTCCCGCCTCCTGCGCGTAGGCCTCACTCACCCCCTTGCCTGCCCCAACTACTTCTCAGGTCACCCCGCCCTTTGCCCGTATAAGGAGTTGAGCATGAGCGTGGAAAACTAGGATTTTATTCGGCTTATTTTGAGCCTCCATTACACATCTCTGATGGAAATGGCCAGTAAGGAGATGCTGATGATGATGATGGGTGCCACGGTGGCTATGAGATGTTAACTACTTTGCCTGGTGTACAGGAGGTCGTGGGTTCGGTTCCGACCCTGACACCTGTATATTTGGAGTTTGCGTGTTCTCCTTAGGGGTGAGCGGTGAGGAGGTGGTGGTGGTGAGGAGGAGGAGGGTTTAGTTTAGAGTATTTGGCTGCTATAAATTTCCACGTGATAAACCATTTGTTTAGTAACTGAACAATCATGACGATGGCAATGGCACTTATGCTTTTGTTCTTTTCTCATCCTTACTGCTGCTGCTGCTGCAGCGAGGGCTGTGGGCTGCCCACGCCGCTCACATGCTGGCAGCTGATGCTGGAGCAGGCTCAGCGCGAGAGTGCGGACCACATGCAGCTGGCGACATTGTACAACTCCGCTGTGGTCCCCCGACTCACGTACAGCTACGAGGACTCGACACGCCTCCTTCGCAAGGCAGGGTGACGGCGGCAGCTCCATCCACACCGTCGTCATCATTGTTGTTCATTGTCACCGGCAGCATTGACACCAGAGGTCGCAACCGGGTACCCGATACCCGTACCCTACCCGATACCCGGCTACCCGTACCCCGGCCGGGTACGGGTAGCCGGGTATCGGGTAGGGTACGGGTAGCCGTTTGCGACCCTGGTGCGGCCGGGTACGGGTACGGGTAAGGAATCAAAACCCGTTTGTGACCTCTGATTGACACACGGTCATCGTCGCGGTCATTATCGTCGACGTCTATTGGCGTCAGACTTGTCATCATCTTTGTCTCGGTGTTAACGATAACACGTCATTATCTTCAACGTCATCATCGTCGTCATCGTCATTGTTGTTTTCATTGTCATCATGGTCATCATAATTGTTATTTTAATTGACTGCATCATCATGGTCAAGGGTATTATTGTCATCGTCATCGACATGGTGATCATCTAGATTTGAAGTTTTCGTGACTGCAAGGATCCATACTCTTTGGTTCTTTCGGTAAAGTCATGTGGGTAGAAAATAATAATAAAATAAAATAAAAATTTCAAATAAAAGATACAAATTAAAATAAAAAAGTGAAAACAACTAAATTAAAACACGACGTTTCGGACGCAACACAAGCGTCCTTCATCAGGTGGGGACCACCACAGCGAAAACAGTTGCTGAGGTATGCCGAAGAGAGATGGCTTTGACAAGGGTTTCCCCCCCCCCCCCCACCCTTGTATTCTGACTGCAGGTATTGTGGTTAATGTAAACATGATTTCTTGAAAAAGGTCTCAGTTTTGTCGCCAGAAAAAAAAAATGTGGAAAAACCCTATTATTATTATGTGCTGTTGATGATTACTGTTATTTATTGAATACCGTCATTGTCATTGTTGTGTTTCGCCGTGTTCAGAGCAAGGAGATCATTCAGAAGGTGCAAGATGAACTGTTCAAAACCCTGCAAGAACTCAACGGGGTGCGTTCATCGTCGTCGGTTCCGTTTCAACTCTTTATCGTCACGGGGTGGCTGAGG
This sequence comes from Lampetra fluviatilis, assembly GCF_964198595.1. Taxonomy (NCBI): domain Eukaryota; kingdom Metazoa; phylum Chordata; class Hyperoartia; order Petromyzontiformes; family Petromyzontidae; genus Lampetra; species Lampetra fluviatilis. Next base: position 5,915,022 of record NC_136318.1, read on the forward strand.
AACACACTGAGTTCCAAAGACGCTGAACCGTCACCGCCGGAATCCAGGATTTTAGTCTCGGTCTCGGCTGCCCAACCACAGTGATTGCACCGGGGTCCTCCAGTGTCATGAGTGGAGGGTCTCAACCCGGTGCGATACATTTGTAGAGGTGTAAACTCGCACGGTGACGAGCTTCTCCGTAAGGGCTATTGCCAGTTTATTAACTACCACGCTCACGTACAGGATCACAGGATCAGAGCAGAGGTAGGTACCTCTACACTTGGTCCTTCCCGTGGACCGTCCCGGTACCCGCTTAACTCCTTGGCCTGTCCTAACCTAAGCTTCATCTTCTTGGTTCTTTCGGTAAAGTCACGTAGAAGGGAAGTAATAAAATAATAAAAATAAAACATAATAATATAATTCTCACGACGTTTCGGCCACAACGCAAGCAGCCGTCCTCAGGTGAAGAATGTGTTTTATGTTTTATTTTTATTATTTTATTACTTCCCTTCTACGTGACTTTACCGAAAGAACCAAGAAGATGAATCCCTGCAGTCACGAAAGCTTTAAATCGAAATCTAACCTAAGCTCCCCACTAATCCCACTCTTTCCTCGGACGAGGGACTCGGTGCTGAGCGTCGTGTCTTTCCATTTCGGCGTGTCTTTCCGTTCCCTTAGCTACCCACAACGACCCCGCCCCTCACCCCGGGTTCCCCCCCGAAGTACCTTGCCCCTCTGGATACATGACGTCAAGCTATGACGTCATCCCACCCTTTCCTGCCGATTCCTCACTTCCTACCACTGCTCCTCTACACATAGACTCACATAGGGACCCACAACAAATTTTATTTTTTTACAAAAAAAAATTCTGTACACAAGAACAAAGGCCCGCTGCAGACCGTTTGGCGACAAAAACAACCGCACGCAAATCTCCGCCAGGCCCATGCACCTGAACGCGTTCTGGTTGATGGGGGGGAGCGGAACAGGCAACCGTGGGAGGGACCCAACAGTCTTTTAAAAAGACCCGTAGACTCACGCAGACCGAGTTGCGATAACACGAAGCGCGCGGATTATGCGCCCGCGTGATACCCAGGACACGCTCCTTTTCCGCCCCGCGACGGCGTTTGTTGTTCATACGCTGCGTGTCGCCCGCCCGTCCGTGTCCAGAGCATGCGCGACTACCACACCTTCCACTCGGAGAGCGTGGTGGCAGAAGCCAAGCTTCAGGAGGTGCTGAAGCGCGAGGAGAAGCAGGGAGAGAGCGGAGCAAAGCGCAACGAGAAGAACCGGGAGAAGGTACGGGCTCCGCGGCAAGGCCGCACCGCCATCTGTGTGTCGAACGTGTTCCGCACCGTACGTAGCCAACCGTGCTAATCGCAGGTGCCGGGAGGGGTCAGATTGTCAGGGTCTAGAGGGAGTTGCGGGACTGCAGGGGAGGGTGAAGCAGTTGGCAGCAAGCAGAAAGAGCGGGAAAATCAGGAGGAGGACGGGACGATCAGAAGGGGGGACCAGGCGGGGAAAGACCAGGAGGAGGACCCCGAGGTGGAAGATCAGGAAGAGGATTGCAATTCGTGTTTAGCGTCGCATTGCAAATGTTTATTTATCGTGTGGCGAGGATCGACGGGGCTTGAAGCTCTGCGCGTCGTCACGGTCGTCGTCGTGAAGGAAATTTAACGGTGAAAAGCTTTTAGTTTTTTTTTTGCGTTAAAATGTTTTAGCCGTGCGGTGGCGGCGGCTAACGTACGTGTCCTGTAATCCAGCACTGGGGAGTTGCGAGGGTTGGTGGGTCACACAGACGTTGTGAAAATCCCTTTCCACCTGCTTCCAGGAAGGTGCCATGCTTTGCCTTGCCAGGGGAATGCGGTACAGCAAATGTGGAACTACACATGTTCCATTTGTGTGGGATAGAGTGTTTCTCCCTCGCATGTTTGGTACTTGCCCGATAACACCTTAATATATAGAGGACGGCAGAGCTTAGGGGGGTTTGAGAGGGATTTAGTGCCGGCTTATCGCTTGGCTGCTGCGTTCCTCGCCTGTCTGTGGTTCCTCGCGCCTCTGAATTGTTCCATCTCTCTCCGAGAGTGTGTGAATACTGTGCGGTTTAAATTATTATAAATGTGTAGTGGTGTTAACTACTCGCTGTTTCGCAAGCTGTGAGAGTGCGGATCGTAAACAAGGTTTTCCCACTCAATCAAACGGCCAGGGTCAAATGGGGAGAGGTAGGATGCAAACGCCAGATTGGGAAGGACCAATCGGAGGGTCCCACAAGGTGGCCGGGGATTGGACAACCCGGCCACGAACAGGTATAAAAGCCGGAGCGCTGAGAGCTCTTGGCCAGTTCTGCTACACGAAGACCCAAGTCGGCCGAAGACATCTAGGACCCTGGACCAAGCCCTCCAGCCCTTATCAGGGCTAGGGCTCAGTGTCACCAGTGGTCGGGGAGAGATCCCCTAGGTCCAGCCAGAGGACGCTGGGAGAGCAGGGAGATTAGATAGCCTGCAAGGTCCGGAGGCTGTACCTCCTCAGGGTAACGGGTGAGGGGACCATATACCCCTTTGTGTGATAGGGACTGTGTATTAAGATGATAAACAGTGTGTGCCATAAAGAAGTTTAGGAGTCCGTCCTTTACAACACTACACATGTACGGTCCTTTGTCAGCCGCTGGATGAAGGGCAACCCAAGCTGCGTTGGACAAGGGGGCATTTCGCCATATTTCACCACGCTGTGTCGGTGTGGATTAGTGATTCGGGAGTGCAGAGGACCGGTTCGGGTATCACTGACGGTAGCCGTGGCTGGGAATGGAACTTGGGTCACTGGGCTGGTAGCAGCAGCCTGCTCACGATTGTCACCATGCCGATGCACATTCGCCCATCTTGCGCGTCACACGCACAGTACACTCAAACGCACAAAATACATCTGGAGATGTATTGAATAGGCAAGTGAAAAGGGCAATTATTATATAAGGGACTTGAGTGAGTGAGTGAATAAATGAATGAGTCAGTGAATGGGCAAATGATAAAGTGAGAGAGTGAGTGAATGGGCGAATGATAAAGTGAGCGAGCGAGTGAATAGGTGAATGATAAAGTGAGAGAGTGAGTGAATGGGTGAATGATAAAGTGAGAGAGTGAGTGAATGGGCGAATGATAAAGTGAGCGAGCGAGTGAATAGGTGAATGATAAAGTGAGAGAGTTAGTGAATGGGCGATGATAAAGTAAGAGAGTGAGTGAATGGGCGATTTCTAAAATGAGCGAGTGAGCGAGAAAGTGAGTGGGCAAATCTAAAATGAGCGAGTGAGCGAGAGAGTGAGTGGGCGAATGCTAAAGTGAGCGAGCGAGAGAGTGAGTAGTCGAATTATAAAGTGAGAGAGCGAGAGTGTCAGTGAATGGCCGAATGATCAAGTGAGCCAGTGAGTGAGTGAATGGGCGAATGATCAAGTGAGCGTGCGTGCGAGCGAGTGAGTGAGGTGGGAGGAATGATATAGTGAGCCAGTGAGAGGGTCGGTGAATGGGCGAATGATCAAGTGAGCCAGTGAGTGAGTGAATGGGCGAATGATCAAGTGAGCGTGCGTGCGTGCGTGCGAGTGAGGTGGGAGGAATGATATAGTGAGCCAGTGAGAGGGTCGGTGAATGGGCGAATGATCAAGTGAGCCAGTGAGTGAGTGAATGGGCGAATGATCAAGTGAGCGTGCGTGCGTGCGTGCGAGTGAGGTGTGAGGAATGATATGGTGAGCGAGCGAGAGGGTCAGTGAATGGGCGAATGATTGCATGCTTACGTGAGTAAGCACCACACCCCCTCCGTCGTAGGTGTCTCGTTTCACCAGTGGCCGTGGGAACGGGCGACCTGACCCCTCCGCCACCGCCTGCAATGCACAGGGTTGGTGAGGAGGGGGGGTTGTCAGTGTGCTTGTTTCTCTTTAAAATTCCATCCCCATGGTGTCACGTGATCTCACGGCCATGTATAGCCATTATCTGGATGAGGCCTTGCAGGGCAGATGATTGGGGGGGGGGGTGGTACATGATTGTACCATGCTCGGCAGTGTGGGTTGATGAATGCGGGAGAGCATATATGCAGGAGCATAGAAGTACAGTACAGCAAATAGATTTTGCTGCACTTTCGGGGCTCACGCGTGCCTCGCTCCTGAGATCTGATGAGATGGGATGCATTCCGGGCGATTTGATCACACGCATTGTGACCTCCGTACAAGTGAGACATTTCAATGGCGATTAAATCCGACCGCAGTATCAAGACACTGCACAGGAAGAGCGAGCATGGCTATACAATACAGTCCGTGGGAGAGAGAGAGGCAGTCAGTCACAGGGCTCTGTGTGAGTCAGTGGGAGAGAGAGAGACAGTCACAGGGCTCTGTGTGAGTCAGTGAGAGAGAGAGAGGGGCAGTCAGTCACAGGGCTCTGTGTGAGTCAGTGGGAGAGAGAGAGACAGTCACAGGGCTCTGTGTGAGTCAGTGAGAGAGAGAGAGAGACAGTCACAGGGCTCTGTGTGAGTCAGTGAGAGAGAGAGAGGGGCAGTCAGTCACAGGGCTCTGTGTGAGTCAGTGGGAGAGAGAGAGTCAGTCAGTCACAGGGCTCTGTGTGAGTCAGTGGGAGAGAGAGAGAGACAGTCACAGGGCTCTGTGTGAGTCAGTGGGAGAGAGAGAGACAGTCACAGGGCTCTGTGTGAGTCAGTGGGAGAGAGAGGCAGTCAGTCACAGGGCTCTGTGTGAGTCAGTGAGAGAGAGAGGGGCAGTCAGTCACAGGGCTCTGTGTGAGTCAGTGGGAGAGAGAGGCAGTCAGTCACAGGGCTCTGTGTGAGTCAGTGGGAGAGAGAGGGGCAGTCAGTCACAGGGCTCTGTGTGAGTCAGTGGGAGAGAGAGAGGGAGTCAGTCACAGGGCTCTGTGTGAGTCAGTGGGAGAGAGAGAGGGGCAGTCAGTCACAGGGCTCTGTGTGAGTCAGTGGGAGAGAGAGAGGGAGTCAGTCACAGGGCTCTGTGTGAGTCAGTGGGAGAGAGAGGCAGTCAGTCACAGGGCTCTGTGTGAGTCAGTGGGAGAGAGAGAGGGGCAGTCAGTCACAGGGCTCTGTGTGAGTCAGTGGGAGAGAGAGAGGGAGTCAGTCACAGGGCTCTGTGTGAGTCAGTGAGAGAGAGAGAGGCAGTCAGTCACAGGGCTCTGTGTGAGTCTGTGGGAGAGAGAGAGGGAGTCAGTCACAGGGCTCTGTGTGAGTCAGAGAGAGAGAGAGGGAGTCAGTCACAGGGCTCTGTGTGAGTCAGTAGGAGAGAGAGAGACAGTCACAGGGCTCTGTGTGAGTCAGTGAGAGAGAGAGAGGGGCAGTCAGTCACAGGGCTCTGTGTGAGTCAGTGGGAGAGAGAGAGACAGTCACAGGGCTCTGTGTGAGTCAGTGAGAGAGAGAGAGAGACAGTCACAGGGCTCTGTGTGAGTCAGTGAGAGAGAGAGAGGGGCAGTCAGTCACAGGGCTCTGTGTGAGTCAGTGGGAGAGAGAGAGTCAGTCAGTCACAGGGCTCTGTGTGAGTCAGTGGGAGAGAGAGAGAGACAGTCACAGGGCTCTGTGTGAGTCAGTGGGAGAGAGAGAGACAGTCACAGGGCTTTGTGTGAGTCAGTGGGAGAGAGAGGCAGTCAGTCACAGGGCTCTGTGTGAGTCAGTGAGAGAGAGAGGGGCAGTCAGTCACAGGGCTCTGTGTGAGTCAGTGGGAGAGAGAGGCAGTCAGTCACAGGGCTCTGTGTGAGTCAGTGGGAGAGAGAGGGGCAGTCAGTCACAGGGCTCTGTGTGAGTCAGTGGGAGAGAGAGAGGGAGTCAGTCACAGGGCTCTGTGTGAGTCAGTGGGAGAGAGAGAGGGGCAGTCAGTCACAGGGCTCTGTGTGAGTCAGTGGGAGAGAGAGAGGGAGTCAGTCACAGGGCTCTGTGTGAGTCAGTGGGAGAGAGAGGCAGTCAGTCACAGGGCTCTGTGTGAGTCAGTGGGAGAGAGAGAGGGGCAGTCAGTCACAGGGCTCTGTGTGAGTCAGTGGGAGAGAGAGAGGGAGTCAGTCACAGGGCTCTGTGTGAGTCAGTGAGAGAGAGAGAGGCAGTCAGTCACAGGGCTCTGTGTGAGTCTGTGGGAGAGAGAGAGGGAGTCAGTCACAGGGCTCTGTGTGAGTCAGAGAGAGAGAGAGGGAGTCAGTCACAGGGCTCTGTGTGAGTCAGTGGGAGAGAGAGGGGCAGTCAGTCACAGGGCTCTGTGTGAGTCAGTGGGAGGGAGAGAGTCAGTCAGTCACAGGGCTCTGTGTGAGTCAGTGGGAGAGAGAGAGGGGCAGTCGGTCACAGGGCTCTGTGTGAGTCAGTGGGAGGGAGAGAGTCAGTCAGTCACAGGGCTCTGTGTGAGTCGGTGGGAGAGAGAGAGAGAGACAGTCACAGGGCTCTGTGTGAGTCGGTGGGAGAGAGAGAGACAGTCACAGGGCTCTGTGTGAGTCAGTGGGAGAGAGAGAGGGGCAGTCGGTCACAGGGCTCTGTGTGAGTCGGTGGGAGAGAGAGAGAGAGACAGTCACAGGGCTCTGTGTGAGTCGGTGGGAGAGAGAGAGAGAGACAGTCACAGGGCTCTGTGTGAGTCGGTGGGAGAGAGAGAGGGGTAGTAAGTCACAGGGCTCTGTGTGAGTTAGTGGAAGAGAGAGGGGCAGTCAGTCACAGGGCTCTGTGAGTCCGAGGGAGAGAGAGGGGCAGTCAGTCACAGGGCTCTGTGAGTCCGAGGGAGAGAGAGAGACAGTCACAGGGCTCTGTGAGTCCGAGGGAGAGAGAGGGGCAGTCAGTCACAGGGCTCTCTGTGAGTCAGTGGGAGAGAGAGACAGTCAGCCACAGGGCTCTGTGTGAGTCCGAGGGAGAGAGAGAGTCACATCTGTGTGAGTCAGTGGGAGAGAGAGAGGGGCAGTCAGTCACAGGGCTCTGTGTGAGTCAATGGGAGAGAGAGAGAGGCAGTCAGTCACAGGGCTCTGTGAGTCCGAGGGAGAGAGAGAGGGGCAGTCAGTCACAGGGCTCTGTGAGTCCGAGGGAGAGAGAGAGAGAGAGGCAGTCAGCCTTAGGCAGAGGAGGAAGGTATTGAGCCTGTGATTGAACAGGGGCAGGGAGCCCACAGCACGGGCGGCTTGTGGAAGAGCCTTCCAGACTGTGGATGCAACAGAGGAGAATGGACGACCTCCGACTGAGCGAAGGCCGACTGGGGGATTTGGGCACAAATCCTTGATTTGCTGGAGAGGGGAGCGCGCGGAGAGGAGTGGAGTGAGATGAGAGGGTGAGGAGTAGGCAGGGGAGAGTGCTTGGAGGATCTTGAAGACGCTGAGCGTGATTGTGAATTCGATCCAGGATTGCATTGTGCGCCAGTGAGGTGATCGGCACGCTGCGGTGACGTGCTCCTGTGTGCGGGTGAGTGGTCTGGCAGCAGCGTTTTTTTTTATCTAGTACAGTTTGCCGATTTCGATTTAAAGCTTCTTTCGTGACTGCAGGGATTCATCTTCTTGGCTCTTTCGGTAAAGTGACGTAGAATGGAAATAATCAAATAATAAAAATAAAACATAATAAAATAATTCTCACGACGTTTCGGCCACAACGCAAGCAGCCGTCCTAAGGTGAAGAACAGGTCTGAATGAGACTCTGTCTTCTCGACAGACCTGTTCTTCACCTGAGGACGGCTGCTTGCGTTGTGGCCGAAACGTCGTGAGAATTATTTTATTATGTTTTATTTTTATTATTTTATTATTTCCATTCTACGTGACTTTACCGAAAGAACCAAGAAGTTTGCCGATTGTATGTATGTATGTATGTTTAACTTTTTTCGCACCCTACTTAGCCCACCGTGCTAATCGGAAGTGCGGGGGAAGAACAACAAACTAAACACACCAAAAGCAGCTCTAAAGAAATGAGTTTTCAATCTGGATAAAAAAAAATTTTCATAAAATTTGATTTCCCCAAAAACATTGCTGAGTGTGCCCTGCCAGCCACAGTCGGTGCTCGCTGAGTCCGCCCTGTGCCGGCCCGTGTGTGTGTGCGCAGTGGCAGGATAAGTTCATCCAGAGCAAGCTCGCCACTGCCAGGCAGCGGAACGATTACTTGCTGGCGCTGGGATCGGCGGAAACGGCACTCAAGCAGTACTACACGTTGGACCTGCACCGTCTCCTTGACGTGAGACTCACTCCACTAACGTCCTTGTCAACGTAGTCGTCATCGACGCGATCGTCGGCATCATCGACACAATCGTCGTCTACACCATTGGAGCCTCATTTGCCAGTAAAAATATGATAATTGGTTTTTTACCCTTCTATCTGGCAACAAAACTGCATTATGACTGCAGGTATTGTGGTCTATGTAAACATGACTCCTTGTCAAAAAGGTGTCAGTTTTGTTGCCAGATAGAAGGGTAAAAAAACAATTATCATATTTTTACTGGCAAATGAGGTTCCAATGGTGTAAATGCTTGCCCCAAGCTCTCATACTCTGATGGTGCATTGTCTTTGAGTTGTGCGCCTTTTGGCGTCATCTGGTCCAACACCATGTGAGACTAGGCTCTAAGGAAAGCTGTCTCGGGTGTGGACCAATCAACTTCAAGGACAGTGCATATATTATCAGAGTTGTGTTTTTTGTTTGCATTATGACTGCCGGTATTGTGGTCTATGCAAACATGACTCCTTGTAAAAAAAAGGTGTCAGTTTTGTTGCCAGATAGAAGGGTAAAAACCCAATCATCACAATCGTCGTCATCGACGCTGACTCTGTTGCCTGAGCTGTGGTTCGTGTCGTCGGCGTAATGAACCGTTGGTCGTGTTATCGTCATCGTAAATAATCATCGCCGTGGCCGTCGGAGGATTTGTTGACACCATCATCGTCGTCGTCATTGTCGTTATCATTGGGCATCAAGACAGATGTTGACATCGTCATTTAAATCGTCATCAACATCGTCGTTATGATCATCATCGATGCAGACGTTATTGAATTTGTCATCGTCATCAAACATCATCGTAGATGTCATTGATGATGTTATAATTATTGACGATTATATCATCTTGACATTATCATCTGCGTTGTCGTCATCACGTTGTGGACGTTATTGCTATTGCGCGACACATTCACCACGCCATACGACACACACCATTGGAACACCTCTCACACCACAATCACCGCCGTCGTCTCCCTCCCCAGCTGAACGAGGTGGGCTTCTACGAGGGCCTGAACGGCGCTCTGCGCTGCTACCTCTCGGCTGAGTTCTGTCTCACGGACTCGCGCGCGAGAGCTCTGGACACGGTCGAGCTCGCCGTGAACGGCCTCGTTAGCCGCAGCGACCGCAAGGAGTTCCTCGCGGCCACGGGCCTCGACAAGGCCGTGCCACCCAAGCTCATGTTCCTGGCTCACGCTGGCGACGAGGTACGGCAGGCGGCGACGAGGTTGTGCCGGCCGACGACGGGGAGCGATGGGGGACGACGCGGCGTGGAGAGCGGTGGTCAGTTGTGTGGAGGTGACGACAGCCATAGGGCTCGTGATAGGGGGTATGGTATGAGATGACGTATACAATGTAATTGTGACGTATACAATGTAATTGTGACGTATACAATGCAATTGTGACGTATACAATGTAATTGTGACCTATAGGCCCTTTGGTGACGTTACCGCCATTTAGTGGCGAATGGCGGCTGTTGTTTTTGTTGCGTCTTGGGAGGTTTGACTTGCGTGTGTCTTTGTTTTGTGTGCCTTGTCTGCATGGCTGTGTCTGTTACAGGTTTCTCAAATCACCGCTCAGGATCGCCTGCATCAAGACCTTGACTCACGATTCCACAGTGTCAGGGCAAAACTCGGGAAAAATAAACTCGAGTGTGAAGAGGTGGGAATGAGCGGTTGTGTTCATCGATGTCTTCATAGTGTCTGAGTCGTGATTGTCACCAACACCACGATCATCATCATCATCACCACTAACACCATCACCACCACTTCCATCATCATTATCACCACCACTGGCATCATTACCACCACCGCCGTCATCATCGCCACCACCATCGCTACCACCACTACCATCATCACCACCACCACTACTATCACCACCACTGTTGTTGTTGTTTGACTTGCATCCCACTGGGATTTTTGCACACAGCGTTGGTGTACGGTGTTTTTTCTGCAATATTTTGCTGTCTTTTCTCGGATTTTCTGTTTGCACTTAGTCACATATTCACTTTAAGATGTTTTTTGTTCATGTTTTTTGTTTGTTGCGGTTGCACCCGATTCAAGAGCCGAATGGCTCACAGGGCTATACCTAATAAATGAACTTGAAATGAACTTGAACTACTATCACCACCACCATCGCCACCATCACCGGCCGTCGCGATATCCCGTCTGCGCGCAGGTGAAGAAGACGATGGACGCCACTCTGAAGTCTCTCAAGGAATTCCTCATCAACGAGGAGGACTACGACATGGCGCGGCTGTTCCGGGTGGGCGAGCAGACGCCCAGGGGCACGGACCCAGATGGTGGAGACGTGGGCGAGGGCGGGGGGGGGAGGACCCCGCAGGCTCCGGCGTCGCCCTCGCCTCTGCCGCTCATCGCTCGGCGCAAGCAGCAGATCGATATGGAGAACTTCTACGTCGACGTGAGTGCAGTCTGACGGGCAACGAAATGACACCCCCCCACCACCACCACTCCCCTGGAATTGAGATGCACACACGCCATGAACATCTGGTCACCCGGCAGCAGCAGCAGCAGCACCAGCAGCCGTATTTGTTTGACAAGCCTTCCATCATCATTGCTTGATACAGCAAGCGTGCTGTGACGGTTCCACCTGAAGACGGAAGCTTGTGTTGCCTCTGAAACGTCGTGATTTTTTATTTTACTTTTATAAATGTTTTCATTTTTTACCTACGTGACTTTACCGAAAAAACCTAAGAGTGTGAATCCTTGCAGTCACGAAAGCTTCAAATGTAGAATTTGACAAGCCTGCCTGTTGATGTGGTGAGGCAAGGGAGGTCGATAGGCCGATGGACTACATTTGTGGAGACACGGAATGGAGTTTTGCTTGTAAATGAGATATTTTTTGCTCAAAATTTCACCACCATCACCAACGTCACCGCCGTCACCATTTCCACCTTCATTGCCACGACCATTTTCATTATCGCCACGACATTCAATGTTGCCAACATCATCATAATCAGTTTAACACGTAGGCTTTTGCGATGCAATTACCAGCGAAACGTCATACTCAAAAATTGTAAATGTTGTGGTTTCACGCTTCAACACACCGGTGGGCTAAAGCAGTGAACTATTTTGTCTTTTGTCAACGTGACACTTTTTTGCTGATTGGCCGTGTCGGGTGGTGGAGGGTTACGACACATTTATAAATAACGCGAACTAAACCCAAAAACGTTGATTACGAATCATCATAATCACCACTATCATTACCACACTCATCGCTTCCACATTCATCACCACCCTCATCGCCACTATCACCATCGGCACCGTTGTACTTTACGACCATGATGTTTGTACCCCGCAGAAGCTGCAGAGTTTTATGGAAATGAACGGCATCATTACGAAACTGGAGGCAAAGCACGGGCTGATGAGTCGCGCGCTCGGCAAGGGTACGCTTTGGCTCGGCACCCACCGCCCACATTTACCCCTTCTTCCTCACACCACAAGCTTGCCTTGGGGATTTATTAACTGTGAATAATCAAACCAATAATAGATATTTCCATTGTCATTCATATGAAACAGGACCCTGCGGGGTGGGCTGGTAGGAATAATACTAATACCGGTACAGGGATATCGACCGAGTATAGAGGAGTTAAAAAGAAAATGATTTGTGCATGGGGGGTGAGCGATGACGTCCACACCCCCCTCCCCACTGACTCGCGCGCCCACAGAGCAAGGATTGCAACAGGCGATGTCATTGGCTGCGCCGGATGCGACGGCCATCTTGTTTAGTTCATTTAGTTCACGGATCGCAGGGGGAGCGGGCGGCCATCTTGTCGGACAGACGGACAGTCGGACGGACGGACGGACGGACACATTAATTTATTGGTGGTCTGGTCCACTTCGTTTCTACCAGTATAAATTAACCCCTCCCCCCCCCTCCTCTGGTCCTCGCACCTGATTGGCTCACAACAAGTGATGACATCACGCTTATCCCTCTTGAAGACCGAAACAGGAGGAGGATTTGTCCACAACTCTGGCTGTGGCCTGATGATGCCCGTTGTAATTAGCGGCGAAACGTCACGGCGCCCGAATTGTAAATGTCGTGGGTTTACTCTCCAACACACCGGTGTGCTGAACTTGTAAAGAAGTTTTATTTAAAGCTTTCGTGACTGCAGGGATTCATATTGTTGGTTCTTTCGGTAAAGTCACGTTGAAGGGAAATCATAAAATAATAAAAATAAAACATAATAAAATAGAATTCTCACGACGTTTCGGCCACAGAGAGACAGCTCTGTTTATTCACCTGAGGACGGCTGCTTGCTTTGTGGCCGAAACGTCGTGAGAATTTTATTATGTTTTATTTAAATTTTTTTATTATTTCCCTTCTACGTGACTTTACCGAAAGAACCATGAATAGTAAATAATTGCCACTTTTTGATCACGTGACAAACCTTACTAATTGGCTGTGCCCGGTGGTGGTGGCGGGTTTAGCGACACATTTATATTTACACGATCTAACCCCCAAAAAAACCTCTTATAGATAACATTACTATTATTACTACCACTACAATGCTTATTTACCCAGCAAAGCCTCGCTGGGTCTCGAGATCTTTGTTCAGGAGGGTCCTGCCAAGTGTTTTTGCAGTAAAGGGGGGCAATGTTGCTGTGTGTGTGTAATCTCAATTGAGTAATTTGCTGATTAATCCATAATAGAGGTTTTTTTTGGCTTAGATGACGTAAATATAAATGTGTGTTGTGAAACCTGTCACCACCACGCGGGACGTCACGCGTGTTAAGGACAGACATTCCTGGGCGATTATCGTAGGTATTGGCTGTGTCGTGTGGTGGCGGGTTTAACAACATTTATATTTACGCGATCTAACCAAAAAAACCTCTCATGGATAAATTTGGTCACGTGCTAAACTGATTTTTCGTCTGGCCAATGGCATGGGGTTTTTTTTTTAGCTGTGGGACGAAACCGGGGAACCCAGAGAAAACCCCACGCGGAAAAAGTGGTGGCCCATACAAACCCCGGGTCGGAAGTCAAACACGGACACGAGTTGCCACTGCACCACCACCCTGCCGGGGTGATCTAAAAATGTTAGATCCTTCATGCCTCTTTCTTTTCCCCCCGATTTAAAATAAATGCGTGCTACCAGCGAAGCGTCGTTCCCAATTGTTCAGCGGTGTGGAATTGCCCTCCCACATCACCGGCGGTCTGAAGCGGTCGTACGTTTGCACGTTTGTTCATCACGTGACGACTTTATTAATTGGCTGTGCCGGATTATGAGGGTATACGACACACATTTTTACTCGCGCGTTCTGACCCAACATTTTTTATCATGAATGGTATGTCAGTCGCGAAAGCCTGCACGTTCTGTTTACGCTGTTTCTGCACGTTTGTACGCTGTACAACTCCGCATTGCATCGTATAACTGTCTTGCGTAGACTCGTCACCCTGCGGGCAGTCCGCCACATTCATTGCCACGGCCTCACTTTTTCCCACCGTAACCTTTCCTCTTTCAAAACATGTCTCTCGCTTCCTTCCGCTTTTTCGTGCAAGATTAATTTAATTATTTCCCCCCTTTCACTTCCTCGTGTTTTTGTTTAGCTATCGCTGCACAAAATCAGCAGAGAATGGGTTGGGTTTGGGTGAGATTTTTCTGTGTCCTTTGCCATAAAATCTCGATCGTTTTAATATTTCTTTTATCGCCGCCGTTCTACGAGCAATCAGTGTTTCCTGCAGCTTTGGCCGGCGCTCGTGACGTCCAAGCTATAAGCCGCTGACTTCGGCCTCTGTGCGAAAAAAAAATGCATCTAAAATCGAAAAACAGAAGCGTTTATGACACGAATGCAAATGTGGCAAAGGGAAGTGGAAGGGGGGGTGGGGGGGAAGCAATGAGGCAATGATTTGTGTGGGGGCTCTTGTTGAGTTCTTGAGTTGGGGGCAGGGGAGCTCACGATGGATATTAAGTTGTAATTAACAAACAAAAAAACTCAACACATTTGTCCATGACACTATGTGCGTGGCCTTAAAAGGAAAAATATATAGTCGGTGACGTTTTGGCCAAATGGCCCTTCTTCGTAGCACGTGAATGAGGTGTAATGGTTAGCAGGACACCGTTTTTGGGGCGCCAAGGTGGCTATGAGATGTTAACTACCTCGCCTGGTGTACAGGAGGTCGTGGGTTCCATCCCGACCCTGACGCCTGCTGCTGCGTATTTGGAGTTTGCGTGTCTCTCTCATCATCATCATCATCACAGTGGCTAGGAGATGTTAACTACCTCGCCTGGTGTACAGGAGGTCGTGGGTTCGATCTCGACTCTGACGCCTGCTGCTGCTGTATATTTGGAGTTTGCGTGTCTCTCTCTCATCATCATCACCAGCCTGCTGCTGTGTCGGCCTGCTGCTGTTACATTGAATCGCCCGCCCTGAATCGCCGAGCATGGTGAATTGCTGCGCCGCTGATGCCCGCAGACCGATCCGCTGCTGGATGGGCTAACGTTTGTGTGTGTGTTTTTGTGCGATTTATTTTACCCGCAGGTAAGGAAAATGAAAACTCCGGATCAAGGTTTGTACTGTCCAACTGTGCCTTTCAGTCGCTCGCTTTCTCAAATGTTCTGCACATGGCATCCAATCGCTCACAAAGGATCGCCCCCCCCCCACCCGTGTGGCCTTGGGTCAAGTGCCGTGAAATGTTAACTACCTCGCCTGGTTTGAGTGTCCTCTCTCCCCGTAGCCACGCGGATTTTTCCCTCCACATTTACAATCGACATGCGTTCAGAGTTTTTGGCTGCTGGCAATTTCCAAATGAGAATCCACTTCATTGAGCTATCGTATGTGGCCGGGTCGCTTCTGAAAAACAAGCTAATAGCTCAGTTGGTTTTACCTCGTAAAATTAAAACTATAGCTCCGCTTTTTTGTGTGATTGGTTTATCCTTCCTGTACTTTGCACTCCTATCGTGTTTTGCTTGTTGTTGTTGTAACCATTCTGACCCCGTGCCCCTACTGAACACGTGTGAGAAAGAGCTTCACGGCTCATCGGATTCCCTAAGAATAAAGAACCATTCTGATTCTAATTCGATTTAAAGCTTTCGTGACTGCAGGGATTCATCTTCTTGGTTCTTTCGGTAAAGTCACGTAGAAGGGAAGTAATAAAATAATAAAACATAATAAAATAATTCTCACGACGTTTCGGCCACAACGCAAGCAGGACGGCTGCGGCCGAAACGTCGTGAGAATTATTTTATTATGTTTTATTATTTATTATTTTATTACTTCCCTTCTACGTGACTTTACCGAAAGAACCAAGAAGATATTCTGATTCTGTGCGCGGTGGCACGAACGGCACCTCGCGGCCACAGGCACGCTGGGAAAGTTGCAACAATCTGTGCGCACGTGTGTGACGTTGCCCTCGCTTGCCATCGCCGGTTCAGGCCTCCGTCCATCCCGCCAAAGCCGCAGAAGATCCGGAGGCACCGGCCAGCTTCGCGGGTGGCCGTGAAGCTGTTTAACGGAGACCTCGAGACGTACATCAAGGTGAGGGGGGAGACCTTGCTCGCCTCGAACACGGATCTGCCGCGTTGACGTATGGATGTACCGATTTAAAGCTTCTTTCGTGACTGCAGGGATTCATCTTCTTGGTTCTTTCGGTAAAGTCATCACGTAGAAGGGAAATAATAAAATAATGAAAATAAAACGTAATAAAATAATTCTCACGACGTTTCGGCCACAACGCAAGCTACGCAAGCAGCCGTCCTCAGGTGAAAACCAGGTCTGTCGGGGAGACAGCGTCTGAATGTTGTCGCCTCGACAGACCTGGTTTTCACCTGAGGACGGCTGCTTGCGTTGTGGCCGAAACGTCGTGAGAATTGTATTTTATTATGTTTTATTTTTATTATTTTATTATTTCCCTTCTACGTGACTTTACCGAAAGAACCAAGAAGGTGTGTGTGTACGTTGAACTTCTTTCGCACCGTACGTAGCCAAACGTGCTGATCGGAGGTGCGGGGGAAGGACGACAAACTGGACGCAAAAAGTCGTCCTGAAATTCGTTTCCAATCGAGATTTATTGCCCCAGGGCTGTTGGGGCAAGTAAATCCTCGTTAATTGGCCGATAACACCTTCATATGTAGAGGTCCGCAGAGCTTGGGATGGGGGGGGGGGGAATATTGGCACAGACAGGAGCCTCCTGAAAAGTGAGGCTGTCACGGGTAAACAAGTGTAACGAGAATCATTGCGAATTGTCACGTGTTCTTGCGTGCAGCAGTCGGTGTTTATATGAATTGGTGTCTTCCCAAAGTATGCAAAGTATGATCTGTGTTTTGATTTAGTGTGCTGATCTTAAAGGTGCATTGAAAAATGTTGATACTCCGACTGATGCTCCTGCTGTTGTGGAGTGACTCATGCAGCCAGCTGTGGCTGCAGGGTTTTGGTGGTACATGTTGTTGATGTCGTTTATTGTGAAAATTCGGTCACAGTTCCTATGATCACTGTTTCATTCCTTTTATGGCTTTATTTTGGTGATTTTTGAAAAGTGTTTTGGTTTGGCCATGTTTGTTTGTTGTAGTACGGAGTTAGACTGATGGCCTTAATCTAAGTTGTCTTGTGGTTGTTGTTGTTTGACTTGCATCCCACTGGGATTTTTGCACAGCGTTGGTGTACGGTGCTTTTTCTGCAATATTTTGCTGTCTTTTCTTGGATTTTCTGTTTGCACTCAGTCACATATTCACTTTAAGATGTTTTCTTGTTCATGTTTTTGTTTTTTGTTTGTTGCGGTTGCACCCGATTCAAGAGCCGAATGGCTCACAGGGCTATCCCTAATAAATGAACTTTGAACTTTGTTTTCACCAGGAGTCTAACAAGCCTGTGCCCATGGTGGTCGAGAGCTGTGTACGCTACATCAATCTGCACGGTACGACACCACGCCGTATACCTCACCACGGATTGACGGGGTTATCATGGTGGTGTGAGTGGGTTCGGGGTGGTGTGATTGCTGTAACGGTGGTGTGAGTGGTGTAGTCGCGGTGTGAGTGGTGTTAAGGTGGGGTGAGTGGTATTAAGATGGTGTAACGGTGGAGTGAGTGGTGTAACGGTGGAGTGCGTGTTATCACGATGGTGTAACGGTGGTGTGAGTGGTGTAGTTGCGGTGTGAGTGGTGTAAAGGTGGAGTGAGTGTTATCACGATGGTGTAACAGTGGTGTGAGTGGTGTAACTGTGGAGTGAATGGTGTTAAGGTGGGGTGAGTGTTATCACGATGGTGTAGCGGTGGTGTGAGTGGTGTAGTTGCGGTGTGAGTGGTGTAGCGGTGGTGTGAGTGGTGTAACGGTGGAGTAAATGGTGTTAAGGTGGAGTGAGTGGTATTAAGATGGTGTAACGGTGGTGTGATTGCTGTAACGGTGGTGTGAGTGATCTAACGGTGGAGTGAGTGTCATCACGATGGTGTAACGGTGTTGTGTGTGGGTAGTTGCGGTGTGAGTGGTGTTAAGGTGGGGTGAGTGGTATTAAGATGGTGTAACGGTAGTGTGATTGCTGTAACGGTGGTGTGATTGCTGTAACGGTGGCATGAGTGGTCTAACGGTGGAGTGAGTGTCATCACGATGGTGTAACAGTGTTGTGTGTGGGTAGTTGCGGTGTGAGTGGTGTTTAGGTGGGGTGAGTGGTATTAAGATGGTGTAACGGTGGTGTGATTGCTGTAACGGCGGTAGAGTGGTGTAGCGGTGACGTGATGGTTGTGCGAGAGCTCGCACGCTCGTTCTAACGCTCACGATTCTGACTCCGCAGGGCTCCACCACGAGGGAATCTTCCGCATATCGGGATCGCTGACACAGATGACCGAAATCAAATCGGCGTTCGAGAGAGGTGCGACATGCAGCGCCACCATCCGGATATCGGGGTCGATCGACGTTGTGGATGGTGGGAGAAGGGATTGTGGGATGGCGATCATTGAGGGTTGATTTCGGTTCTTTTGGGGTTGGTGGCGGTTATCCGGGGCTGGTGGTTGATAGGATTGAGGAAATGTCGATCATTGCCGTGGATGGCCGGAATCGGGGCTGATGGCGTTCCACGCATGCTGATGATGGTGGCTTCATAATTCTATGTTGGTTTTCGGGGTTCATTGCGGTTATGGGGGTTGACGTTACATATCACGTATTGATGGTGGGTTTCTCGTTCGATGTCGGTTATTTGGGTTGATTCCGGTTATCGCGTGTTCCTGGTGGTTTCGTGGTTTATTCTTCTGGTCATCGTGGTTGATCCCAGTTATCGGGGGGGGGGGGGGGGGGGCTTGACGTCATATGTCACACATGCTGATGGCGATTTAAAGCTTTCGTGACTGCAGGGATTCATCTTCTTGGTTCTTTCGGTGAAGTCACGTAGAATGGAAATAATAAAATAATGAAACATAATCAAATAATTCTCACGACGTTTCGGCCACAACGCAAGCAGCCGTCCTCAGGTGGATAAACAGGTCTGTCGACAGAATGATTTTATTACGTTTTATTTTTATTATTTTATTATTTCCATTCTACGTGACTTTACCGAAAGAACCAAGAAGATGCTGATGGTGGTTTCGTGGCTGATTCCGCTCACCAGGTGAGGACCCGTTGGATGACGATGACGACGGGCGGACAATAGACAGCGTGGCTGGCGTGCTCAAGGCTTACTTCCGGGGCCTGGAGAAGCCTCTCTTCCCCTCGCACATGTACCAAGACTTCCTGGATTGCATCAGTAAGACACGCACACGCGCACACAACATATCCCCCGTATAGCGTTTAACCATCGTGGCAAGTGCCGTTATCAAGCACACGTGAAGGCCCGCACGGCGCATGAGGGGCGCGGGGGGGGGTGATGCAGCCAGCACTACGCCCGGCCGCCTGTGTCATCCCACACACCGCACCGGTACTCGTTTCAGGCTGAGCCGACCTAGGGGAGGTTCCGAAGTGGTTCTGTGTGGAGTGGTGGCATAGCGGTTGTGAATGGGCTGCTCGACGAATGCGGTGACCTGGGTTTGATTTTCGGCCACACTCTGTGAGAGTCAGTGGCGAGTGACGTTTGAACCTTGCCCCAAACGGAATGTGTGGGCTACATGAGGGATCGTTGTCTTGACAGACAAATATTCCTCCTGTAGCCTCAACAGACTGTTGGGGCAAGTGCTGTTTTAGCGAGCACCTACGAAGGCCGGAACGGCACACGAGGCGGTGGGTGGCCAGCACCACGCCCGGCCGCCTTTGTCTCCCTCATGGCGATGTTTACACACCGCACCTGGCTACTCATTTGAGTCTGAGTCGACCTAGAGGAGGCCCAGGACCGGTTCAAGCATCCGCCACTGGTGGTGGCCGTCAGCGGGAACCGAACTCGGATCGCCGCGTGAAGCGCTACGCTACAACAACCGACTATGCCAACAAAATAACAACATTTCCCAATAAGTGGCGGTGATGCCACCACGGCGCTTGTGCCAGGCTATGTGCACGTTGAGGCCTCGTGAAATGTAGAATCCCCGCTGGCAGGAGGTCACGGGACAGACCCAAGTGCCATGGGTTCACTGACTGAGATTACTAGCCCACGCACCACATGTGACCCCGACTATGCCAACACAATAACAACAACCGCCATTCGCCACTAAGTGGCGGTGACGTCACCACGGCGCTTGTGCCAGGCTATGTGCACGTTAAGGCCACGTCAAGTGCCGAACGCCCGCTGGCAGGTCACGGGACACACCCAGATGCCATGGGTCCATTGAGTGAGATGACTGGCCGATGCACCACCTGTACCCCCTACTGTGCCACAATAACACACACACACTAACACACACACCTACACAAAGACCGTCTTGCCTCACCACCACCTGTGTAGCATGCCGATGGTAACAGGCGCTCGCTAACAGTGATTGCGTTCGTTACCCAGAAATCTCTGAGCATCATAAGAGGATCGCTCACCTCCGGGACCTCATCCGCAAGCTCCCTTGTCCCGTCATCGTCGTCCTCCGCTACCTCTTCACTTTCCTCAACCAGTGAGTTACGGCCACAGTCATCACCTCATCAGCATCATCATCCTCATCATCATCGCCATGATTGTTGTCTTCCGTTACCTCTTCACGTTAACAAAAGATACCAGTTATAGCCACCTCCTGAATATCATCATGGTCTATATTCTTGGTTCTTTCGGTAAAGTCACGTAGAAGGGGAATAATAGAAATATAAAATAATAAAATTCTCACGACGTTTCGACTGCAACACAAGCAATCATCATCATCAGGTGTGAAATCCACAGCAAGAAAATGTGAAAATAAAAATGTGAATTTTTTTTCTTGCTGTGGATTTCACACCTGATGATGATTGCAGTCGAAACGTCGTGATAATTTTATCGTTTAATATTTTTATTATTTTATTATTTCCCTTCTACGTGACTTTACCGAAAGAACCAAGAATTTGAATCCCTGCAGTCACGAAAGCTTTAAATCAATATCATCATGGTCATTATCGTCCTCCACTGTCTCCGCCTCCTCAACGTTATCGTGATCGTCGTCATCGTCATCAGCATCGTCCATGTTCTATTCACCGCTGGATCAAGACCTTTCCGAGCCTTTGTTAATCCCTTGTGCGGGCCCAGAGTGGAACAATCCATCTAGGGCACCTGGATTTCATCGCTCCATCTCCACGGTTGACGTAATTTCGCCGATGAAACACTTCGGAGGACAAACACGCGTGTTGGGAAACAGATGCAGAATCCTGAAAAAGAGCTTTATATCTCATCGGATTCATCAAGTACGAATAAATATTCTGATTCTGGGTGATTTTTTTTTGTTATTCCAGTCGGCTGGAACAGTGTCTCCATCCTCAAGCGAACGTTGTTTTAAGTCCTCGTCTCTGTCGGTGGCCTGCCCTGATTGAACTGGATATTCCACATTCCTATGACAGGAGGCTAATAGAACGTTAAAAAACACTCGTCAGTTGATTCTGACAGGTGATTAATAGGTCGGTTGGAATGTTGCACTTTTACAATGAGCTGTGTGCAATGTTTAAACAAAAGCGGTTATGAAATGTTTACAGTTGAGCCAGACTGGCGCAGGGGAGCACTTGACACTTTGATAGCAAAACTACAATCCGTTTCTATTTTTTATATCTTACAACAACATCTAATGTGAATAACTACAACCTGGCAGTGTGCTGCTCATATCTCCCATCCCTCCCGATATCTCCCACTTCTCCCACGTCTCCTCCCTCCCCGTGTCTCCCTCCCCGTGTCTCCCTCCCCGCGTCTGCCTCCCCGCGTCTCCCTCCCCGTGTCTCCCTCCCCGCGCCTCCCTCCCCGCGTCTCCCTCCCCGCGTCTCCCTGCCCGCGTCTCCCTGCCCGCGCCTCCCTCCCCGCGTCTCCCTCCCCGCGTCTCCCTCCCCGTGTCTCCCTCCCCGCGTCTCCCTCCCCGCGTCTCCCTCCCCGTGTCTTGCCCTACAGCCTGTCGGGCTTCCGTGATGAGAACATGATGGACAGCTACAACCTGGCGGTGTGCTTCGGACCAACGCTGGCACCCGTGCCACCCGAGTTCGACCAGGTGATGTGCCAGGGCGGCTCCATCGAGCTGGTGAAGCTCATCCTGGTGGAGGCCCACGCGCTCTTCCCGTCACCGCGAGAGCTCCCGGGCCCCATCTACCGGCCCGTCCTGGCGCCCGACAACGAGGACGACGACGAGATGTGGTGCGGAGAACGGCGGTGGTGGTTGTGGCGGTGGTTGCGGCGGTGGTTGCGGCGGTGGTTGTGGCGGTGGTTGCGGCGGTGGTTGCGGCGGTGGTTGTGGCGGTGGTTGCGGCGGTGGTTGCGGCGGTGGTTGCGGCGGTGGTTGCGGCGGTGGTTGCGGCGGTGATGGGCGGCAGTGGTGGGCGGCGGTGGTGCTGGTGGTGGTTGGAGCGGTTGGTGTAGCGGTTAGCGCTACGCTGCGCTACGAACCTGGCGACCCGAGTTCGATTCCCGCTCACGGCCAACACCGGTGGCGATTATCTGAACCGGTCATGGGCCTCCCCTAGGACGACTCGGCCTCAAATGAGTACCTGGTGCGGCGTGTAAACATCGTCACTGGAGAGACAAACGTGACCGGGCGTGGTGCTGGCCACACACCCACTCGTGTGCCGTGCCGGCCTTCATAGGCGCTCGCAAACAGCACTTGCCCCGACATTCTGTTGAGGCTATACCAGGGATATTTGTCTTTGGTGGTGGCGAGGGTAGCGCTTGTTGGCGATGCACTTGCCTACAGCAGTGATGACGGCAATGACGATGACTTTGTGTCGATGTGCGACAGTGACTCCTCGTCGGCTGAGGGTTTACGTTGCGACGACGGGACGTCGCAAGAGGAGATCTCCGTAGACGATGGTGAGCGTCCGTCGTCACCTCATCGCCCCCGTCACCTCCTTCCCTTGCCACCTCACCTTTTCACCCCTTCAACTCATCTTCATTATTACCACACGTTTGCTGACTGTGGACACACGCATATCCATGTGTGGTCTGTGCATGTGTGTGCATTTGTAACTCAAACGTAACACTTGCCCACCTAGTGATAGGTTTTTACCCTTTAAACTGGTACAAAAACTGACACCTTTATACAAGGCATCATGTTTGCAATAACCACAACACAAGCAGTCAAAATGCAAACAAAAGGAAACAACTCTGATGATGATAATGATATGCACTGTCCTTGAAGTTGATTGGTCCACACTCGAGACAGCTTTTCTTAGAGCCTAGTCTCCATTGGTGTTGGACCAGATGACGCTAAAAGGCGTACAACTCAAAAAACAGCGCACTATCAGAGTATTGAGAGCTCAATAAAGGTGTCCGTTTTTGTACCAGTTGAAAGGGTAAAAACCTATTACTCTATTTCGCCACTGGTAAAGGAGATGTCTCCTAGTGTAAATACTCGCCCACCCGTGTATGTGTGCACATGTGTCCGTGTGCCCGTTTGCCCACACGCTCGCTCACGTGAGTACGTGCTGCGTACGTTCTCCCTCCCCCCATCTCTAGACCCGTGCCCGTGCGTGGCGGTGGCGTGCTACGACTACGCAGCTCGCTCCGAGCGGGAGCTCGGGTTTCGCGTGGGCGACAAGCTGGAGCTGCTCCGTCGCACCTCCGCCGAGTGGTGGGAGGCGCGCTCGGGCGACCGCATCGGCGCCGTACCGCACGACTACCTGCAGCTCCCCGGCCACGTCGAGCCGTGGTGAGCCCGGCGAGCGCCCACGGCTCGCAGTGGGGTGCGGGGGTCGCCGCCCGCAACCCGGCACCCACCCGGCGTGCCCGCCCAGAGCCTGCCGTGGCTTGGCACGCCCCCCGACGCGGAATTCCATCGCTCGCTTTCCTGCGTGCCGTGTGGCCGCCGCCTGCCTGCCACGCAATGTACTCGCCGCAGCCGGATACCATCGAACGAACCCGCCGCAGCCTGCCCGCGGCTTGCCACGGCTTGGCCACGGAACGACATACCGACTACCTGCTAATTGTGATGACCGTGAAAGTAATGTGGGTTTTTTTTTTTTTACAGGGACGATAATAAACACAGCGCCTCTTCTTCCCCGGACTGGAATAAAAGCAGTCCGGAGACTCGGAAGGGCAAGTCCGGATTCGGTAATGCTGAGGTCCAGCCGGAGTCCAAGTCGCCGGGCGGAGGAATCCGTTCCGTCACTTCGGGGCAGCCGGCAGTGGCCAACCCTGACGCCAAGGTGAGTGGAGTCGTGGTCAGAGATTCTGATTATTGAAAATGATGGAAAGAATGACTGGCTAATCCGAATGTGGTGTGTGTTGACGTATCTCTGTGGGAGTACTCATCCCAATGTTACCAGGATGCTGAAATCCTGGAATCGAATCCGTGTCTTATCTGGATTCGATCGCACGACGTAAAATTCAGTTTCTGAATCTAGGGGGGGGTGGTGGGGTGGTCACAGACCACGGGTCTTAATTAGGTGCCGCTTGGTATGCAGTTGGTCGTTTGATCCCAACCGTGATATTTCGAGCTTGCATGTCTCTGTCTCCCCGTGGTCGCGTGCGATTTTTCTCTGGGTCCCTCCACATTTAGAATCAACAACACGCGTCTTAAGAGTATGTTTCCATGCGATAAGCCACTTCGTTGTGCTATCATTTGTGGCCAGGTCGCTTCTGAAACGGAGCTATATTTGCTCAGTGGGCCCTACCGGGTAAAATTTTGGGGAGGGGCGGAGTGGGCCACGGCGGGGCGGGGGGGGGGGGGCCGGGTGGGGGCAGGGCGGGGGGGGGGGCCACCATCCCAAAATGATCAACAGCCACCACTCTCGTGAAACCCATTGTCAATTTGCCCCTCCTCCTCCTCCCCCGTTAGGACAAGCGGGATTTCCGTCCGCACGCCGGCTCCTCCGCCTCCAACGCCGCGCTCCACCGCCAGCGTTGGGTGACGCCGCGCTCCGCTCAAGTCCTCCCGCCGGCGCTCGCCGTGCCGGACGTGGTGCAGGACACCCTCCCCTTGTCCCCCGCGGCGGCCGAAGGCGCCGGCCACAGCCCCGCCACCGTATCCCCCGGCCTCACCACGTTCCGGCCACCGCCGCCATCGGCCGTCAACCGCGCAGGGCGACACGGTCAGCAGAAGAAGTGATCAGGGGGGGGGCGGCGGTGTTAGTTAAGTCGTCGTCGTCGTCAGGGTTAGAATTATGAGCGCGATGAGCACCTTAATATTTGACATTGGTAATGTCATAATACTTCACGACTGTTGTCATCGTCATCGCCGTCATTATGGTCGGCACGCCTGGCAAGAGGAAGTCGCGGAAGGCCGGTGCTAAGCCGCGTCCTCGGCGCCTGCGCAATCGGTTGCACGCAACTTGGCTGCGCGCAACGGAATTGCGTCTCTGTTGCCAGTTGCGAGGTTTCTCATCCGGTTGCTCACAGTGGAGATGGCCTCCTCCGCGCACAATCACCCACTCGTCGAGCCTTCCCGCTCGGATTTCCCGCGCCTCGGAATCTAAGGCAACTGTGCAGAGCGTTACCAGTTCATAACTTTAACGATCTTGACCAGGGTCGGGTGGGTGGGAGGGGGGGTCACCAGACAAGGGGCAGGGCCGTACTATGTAGCCACACCCACTCACACATCCTTGTCCACTTCTGAGCAACTCATTGCTCAGAAGTGGACAAAGCAGTCGCGGGCAATTTAACGTTGCGATGTTTCGAGCAGCTGCTGATCTGATTCGCGAAGCTGATCGCTCCGGGTGTGAACCCCCGGCCTATGTTACATTGGCGTTGTACTCGTCCGAATTATTTGCCATCAGCAGTTTTATTATTGGCATTGTGACTTTATCATCGTAGTTGGGTAGCTGAAGAAGTGAAGAGAGGGTGGTAATTATGGCATTCCATTGTTGTTCGTTTTCGTCTATGTCACCATTAACATGGGCAACTCCATCATCGTCACCTTCATCGTTGGCCTGCCCAGTTGACAATGTTAATGGAGAGCGAGGGTGTGATGTCGCCGACTTTGACATTGTCTATATCATCATCGGCATCTTTATTTTTGGAAGTCATTGTTAGTATCATCATCATTATTACTATGATTGTGATGAACATCATCATCATCGTTGACACACCTAGCAGGGGGAGAGATAACAGAGGCTGATGGTGGGCATGATGTCACCACTGACATCGGTGCCATCGTATGAGCAGCAGCAGCAGCATCCTCAACATCGGCATCACGGGCAGAAATGTCATTGTTGGCCCACGCCGAGTGGACGGTCGTGATGAAGGAATCAGCAGAGGTGGGACAAAGTCATTGTTATGCAAGTCCAAGTCGAGTCGCAAGTCATCAAATTCATGACTCGAGTCTGACTCGAGTCCAAGTCACATGACTCGAGTCCACATCTCATAGGTGGGACAAAGTCATTGTTATGCAAGTCCAAGTCGAGTCGCAAGTCATCAAATTCATGACTCGAGTCTGACTCGAGTCCAAGTCACATGACTCGAGTCCACACCTCTGGGAATCAGTGTCATCAATCGCCAGTGGCAGAATCAGCTGATCCGCCATCATGATGAGCAGAATCATCATCAACGTCATCACCCAGCACGATGATGCCATCGTCGTCGTCACCATTTTCGGCAGGGTCGTTATCAGCGTCATCACCTTCATTGTCATTGTTAGCGTGGTTTCTACAAAACTAAAATTGCCATGGATGATACCACCACCAGGGGCATCGTAATTCACTTAAGAATTGTTATGCTTAAACTGAAGACGCACGCATCTGATCGCGTGCATGTGAGTAAAGTCGTGCCTCTAATGGGAAGCGGTAGTGTAGCGGTTAGCGCGCTGCGCTATGAACCTGGCGACCCGGGTTCGATTCCCGCTCACGGCTAACACCAGTGACGATTATCTGAACCGGTCCTGGGCCTCCCCTAGGTCGACTCAGCCTTAAATGAGTACCTGGTGCGGTGTGTAAACATCGCCACTGGGGAGACAAAGGCGGTCGGGCGTGGTGCTGGCCACCCACCCCCTCGTTCGTGTACCGTTCCGGCCTTCATAGGTGCTCCCTAACAGCACTTGCCCCTACAGTCTGTTAAGGCTATACGGGGGGTCTTTGTCTTTGCCTCTAATGCTGACACTCGACGTGCTACAACTCCACTGTTTAAAAGAGAAGTCGGCACATTGAACGAATCGCGACCTGAATCAAACAATTAATCGGATCGTATGGGCCGGGTGGTGGGGGCATTCCTCTCATCATCATCCACATGGGTCGTAACCCTCCTCACCATCACCACCCATCACTGTCATAACCACTCGCCATTAACAACAGCCAACATTTGCCACTAAGTGTCAGTAATGTCACCACGGTGGTTGTGCCGGGCTAGGTACACGTGGAGTCCGTCACGTGAAGCGAACGCGAATGTCATTACCAAAATGGCGAGAGCACTGCATGTGAATGCATTGCCTTGAGGGGTGTATTCTTAACTTCATCAAGACTCAAACTCACTAAAACACCACGACGACTTTCAATGTCCTCGGAAGATTGACAGATTTCCCAGGACAAACAGCTACCTCCTGCACAAGATGACGATCCTGAGAAAAACCAGGACAGGTGGCGACCCTATAGATTCCACTCACCACCACCATCATCGTCATCACCACCACCACCACCATCACCACCACCACCGCCATCATCACCACCACCACCACCATCACCACCACCATCACCACCACCATCACCACCACCACCATCATCATCACCACCATCACCACCACCACCACCATCATCATCACCACCATCACCACCACCGCACATTCCATGAACGCCCTGTCGAAGGGCCGCCGTCTATTAATAAAAACATGTTTTGTATCCACTGTTGGTGGAATGCTGTCAGGGTGTCTGCGCCCATAACAAAAATATGGACATGTAAAAGGATTTATATTTTGTTACCGCTTAATGTTAATTATGAAGCGCCGATATAAAAAAAAAACGATACTTGGGGATAATTTATATCCGGAATATTTTCTTGGCTTCCGGTTACCAAGATGAAAGTGTGTCAAGGTTTTCGTTGCTGCTGTTGCTATTCCGCGTTCGTGAACTGCACCGTGCGCATCTCGAAATGTAAACGCAATTCACGGATAATTGTCATTGGGCCTATTGGAAGGACGCGTTGACACTGTGACTATAGGGACTCTGTGGCTGTATTCATATCGGCATACGGCATAGCACAGTGGTTACTGCACTGCACTGCACTAGGAAACCAGCAGCCCCGAGTTCGATTCCTGCCTGCGACTGATATCAGTGGCGAGATGCCGGGCGCCTCGCCCTTCACGCACCCGCACTGACCAGCGTGGTGAAGTATGGTCAAGCATGCCCCATGACCAATGCGGTGCTGGGAAGGACGTTATCCAGTAGCGGATAGCTCAGGCTGCTGCTGATGATGATGTGGCATCGTGTTCGAGGATACAGAACAGGTTGTATAACAGTCACAAAGTTTGATACAGAGCTTTCAGGTACCATTATTTTATTACTGACATTTGTATATTTGGCAAGGACCAACGTCTGCTTAACGTGTGGACTCTTTTGGCTGTGACTGACCCGTTTTAATATCGTACTTGATTTTTTCAGGGATAATCAAAATGCAAAGTGTGATATTTAAATAAACACAACGGTCAGAAACGAGGGTCCACGGGGTCGGTGTTTGCCCGCGTCCCCAAAAATCTTTGCGTTTGGTTGTGTACGGTTAAGTCCTCGCCTATCACGTGTTCACACTCTTAACACGTTGTCGCTGTGACGAGGTTGGTTCTTCCAGAAGGCAACACTTCGCACAGCGCAGAAAGCGTCCGTTATAACGCGGGACGCTCCCATTGTAATTCGCTTTGAGCGGTCGCCAACGAACTTCTTGAGTTGCGTGGCTGAGCGGTACGATACAGTACGCGGAATGATGAGGGTACGGTGGTGGTGGCGTACCCTCATCTCAGTTTTCTGTCCCGACATGGGACGGACTGCAGGCTGAATTAACAGCGCAAACGTGATCCAGCGACTCGGCAATTCCTCGCTTAATGCGCCACTTTCCAGGAACGCATCTGCCGTGTTAAACGAGGGAATCGCTGTACCCTTACTGTGAGAGGAGATGGAGCGGTAACGAGCATCTGGCTTGAGGAGCGAGGCATCGTGACATCGAAAGGGGCATGGTGGTGGATTGGGGAGTGGGGGGGGAAGCCTTCATTTTGCCAGCAGCGGGGAGCATTTGCCAATCATCTCGGTCAGTTAACCCGTAAAGTCCGGCTCGGTCCCGTAACCTGCTGGCAGGGAGCCATTCAACACTTCGCTCGGCCTCCAAGTGCACCGTGCCTGGCACGAGCGCAGCAGTGGTGATGTCACCGTCACTTCATGCCATTGTGTATATAGGTGCGTTTAGTTGTGCGTCCGTCTTGATTTCTCGTCATTTTTAGAACCACTGTCATCGTCGGCATCCCTATCCAAGTCGAACACACAAGACGAAATCTTGAGTAAATTACTAATCCACAAATAACCACCCAGGAAGATCTTCTTGGTTCTTTCGGTAAAGTCACGTAGAAGGGAAGTAATAAAATAATAAAAATAAAACAAAACAATTCTCACGACGTTTCACCCAGGAAGAGACAACTTTGCGAATATTTCACGTCAAGTATTTTTTATCGCTTTATTAATCTGTAAGAATTCTTTACAAATCATTCGTGAACGCGAAACGCTTGGCGCGAAGTGAACCACGGCCAATGGATGGAGCGACGCTCACGGGGGAAAGGCAAAGTCAAAATCGTTGGACGGACGGACTGACTGACACACGATATCTCCAGTAGTTCCCAACCTCGGGGTCGTGACCTCTCCCCCAAATTGGGCTTAGCCGAGGAACGTGGTAAGCATTTATTTGTTGTGTTTAAGCAACGCACCGTGTGTGATTTCTTGTGAAATGCACTCTGCAAGGCAACTGATGTCGTTTTTTTTTTTTTAACTCGGCGATTGGTGCTGAGAAGTGCACTTTGTGGATGGAAATTAAATGGGAACTCAGCGACCAACTGAATTTGTAACATCGATGGTGGCCAGTCAGATGGGAGGCACCACTCAAAACCAAACCGCCGGGAGGCAACAATTGGTGCAAGGATGACCGTTCTTGCTGTTGAGGTGCGGTTGCTGAGCAATTCACGTAGCGACCCGTAGACTCATACGACAATTCACAGAGACACGTCGACTCACGCAAAAATAGGCCCCACAGAATTGATACCCATAGATTCACACAGACTCATAGATTTATGCAATTCGCCGAGACAGGGAATCGCACAAATACTCAAGACTTCACACAGACTCTCTCTGCCCTGTTCAAGTTGAAACTCAAGACCCGATTCCCTTTCTCTGCCTAGAACCAACTGCATCTTTTTCCCTACAAAATAGACACGCCCACATTCGATACAGCATCTTGAGATGTGGTCGTATTTCGACGCTAGATAAACCCACATCGCATTGCAGTTTAGACTGATAATGGAGTTTCTGACAATTCGATGGGATGTGAACTCCAAAATTTTAATTCATATTTTGTTTTCAGTGACACCCCGAGCCACTAGAATGTTTGTAACTCTACAAGTGAGAATCGACGATTTAATGAAGCCTTTGTGAGGGTGCGTAAAGGCGATTTCGCGAAACGAAAGTAACCCGTGACAATTACGAGCAAATCCCTAAGCAGTTCACAGTTGCACATTAATCGTGAAATTACACGCAAAAGCAAGCGAAATGTTGGACGTACGAGGTTGTTGCCTGGTACAAATGTGGCTGAAATTACAGGTAGGTAGGGAGAGAGGCAACCTCTCAATCATCCGGGGTATGGCTGAGGTGGGGGAGAGGATGATCCGGATAAAACAATGCAATTATGTAAATAAAGCTATGAAAACAATTACCGTCACGTCTCTATTGTCGATTGGCTTACTTGCCGACGTGTTTCGGGGTCGCCAAGAGCCACAGAGTCGCTGACCCTCGACGAGTGAGAAGCTCGGAATCATTATTTTAATGTGCGACGCGCACGCATGTTTCATGAATCAAAAGCGTCGTTCGAGATATTTCATCGTTATTGTTTTGTAAGTAAGGTTTCATCTGTAACCCAGAAAAAATCTGTCCAGAGTTAACTATTTTTCTCTCCCTGCCCCCCCCCCCGGCCAATCCCGCCAAATCGTTCCAAACTTGCTACGACACTGCAACCATGAAAATATCTCCGCGGCACACCGCGCGGTAGGTGGCCAAACGCACGCCAGCGGAGCGATCGCATGGTACCCGTCGAACCAATCGGACGCGACGTAACGGCCGCTTTGCCGTTTTCTCGCGGCGGTCGCGTCGAATTAGCTCGTTTAGCCCCACGCGACTGCAAAGCTCGCATGCGATTGGCCACGCGGTCCCATTGCCCGCAACTCTGCGATGGACCGTACCACTTTGCGTGGGGAACGAAAGGGGTCGCATGGAGGAGTGGGGCAAGGTTGTTGGGAAAGTCCACTTTGATTTCACCTGCTCCTCACCACTCCCCTCGCGAGTCAAGGCTGCATGCGGATGGCCCCGTCCAGCCGGATGACCTCCCCATTGAGCATGGGGTTCTCCAAGATGGACTGTACCAACTGCGCGTACTCGGAGGGGTCACCCAGGCGGCTGGGGAAAGGCACCTGGCGCGCCAGGAATTCGCGCACCTTCTCGGGCAGCGTCATGAGTAGCGGCGTCGCAAACAAGCCTGGGAGGATGGACAGACGCGCATATACAAGCACGCAGACGTATTTAGACACATTAACAGATATACATACAAACAAAAAACAAAGATCCCCCATATAGCCTTCATAGAATTTGGCAAGTGCTGTTAGCGAGCACCTATGAGGGCCAGCACGGCACACGAGAGGGTGGGTGGCCAGCTTTACGCCTGGCCGCCTTTGTCTCCCTAGTGGTGTTGTTTACACAGCGCACCAGTTACTTATTCGAGGCTGAGTCGACCTAGGGGAGGCCCAGGACTGGTTCATATATTCGTCACCGGTGTTGGCCGTGAGCGGGAATCGAACCCAGGTCGCCAGGTTCGTGGCGCGGCGCGCTAACCACCACACTGAAAACTGGACACGTGTGAAAAAGGGGGCTTCATAACTCATCAGATATCTCCAGGATAAATACAGATTCTGATTCTGACGGCAAGGGATGTTGGCCGGTGGTTTGAGCATAACAACCGAGTGGCAGCCAGAAAAGGAAGCGTAGCAGAGGAGATGGAGCAGTGAGCTCAGTCCAAGTGCACGTGCTGGGTGGATTCTTACTGGTAGGAACCTCCTGGTTACACCAGCCCACAGGGGATTATTGTGTCCATCCGTCCGTCGTGCAGGGAGGGGCTGGGTGGGGAGGGAGGGGCTGGGTGGGGAGGGAGGGGCTGGGTGGGGAGAGGCTGGTCACCCCGTGGTGCCCTTATAAAACTTAACGTTTAACCTACTCACGCCGGCTTGTGCCCGCCCTCAGTCGGGCATATTTGCGGAATACACCACGCCGTCGTTGCCCCTGGCCATTGACCGAGCAACCCAACGTTCCTACCAGCTCCCTCCGCAGGACAATGTGTTTACTGCAAGGACTGTTGAGAGATGGCGACGGCTTGGGGGAGGAGGCCTTCATCCAGGAATTAGATTGACCATGGTGGCCATGGAAATCGTGAATCTGAATTCAGACTTAAAGTGGCATCTTGGAAGTGGCTGTGGGCGACACGTCGGATTGGGCACTTCCTTCCTGAAAGTCAGCGCGTGACTTTTTGTAAGTCATGCGCTGACTTTCTTGGCGGGGGGGGTGGGGGGCGGGGAGGGTAACCCACCTAATCCCGTGATGTTTCTGCGAATTAATTTTTACACGCGACATCATTGTTGCCTCAACCACGGCTGCCGATGATGATGACGTACGGATCGGGGACGACCAGGAGTGGACGTTAGAACTCCGAGACAGGGTGTGTTTAGATGCGATCGCGCACGCTCTGGAGGCCTCACCGGGAGCGATGGTCATCACGCGGATGCCCTGGGGCGCCAGGTCGCGCGCTATCGGCAGCGTCATGCCCACGATGGCGCCCTTGGAGGCCGAGTAGGCGACCTGGCCAACCTGTGCATCGTACAACATCGACAAGACGCGCAGAAACACGCAGATGCACGCAGAGACAGACGTATACACTGCAACTAAAAACGCCATTCGCGACCGACCAAGTGGCGGTGACGTCACCACGGCGCTCATGCCAGGCTGTGTGCACTTTAAGGTCACGTGAAGTGTTGAACACCCGCTGGCAGGTCACAGGACAGACCCAGGTGCCATGGGTTGACTGAGATGACTGGCAGATAGATACACATACAGAGGAATAGACAACGGCCTTTGTAGGCGACTTTCGCGAGCACCTACAAAGGCCGGATCAGCACACGAGGGGGTGGGTGGCCACCAGCAAGCCCGGCTGCCTTTGTCTTCCCAGTGCTGATGTTTTATACACACAGTACTAGGTACTTTTTCTAAGCCAGTTGACCTCCGGGAGGCCCAAGACCAGTTCAGATATTCGTCGCTCATGGTGTTGGCCGTAAGTGGGAATCAAACTGGTCGCTGGGTTGTGTAGCGCCGTGCAGTAACCACTACGCCAGCGCTCCCCAAAAAAAACACCACGCCCGGCCGCCTTTGTCTCCCTAGTAGCGATGTTTACACATCGCACCAGGTACTCATTTTAGGCTGAGTCGACCTAGGGGAGGCACAGGACCGGTTCAGATCATCGTCACTGGTGTTGGCCGTGAGCGGGAATCGAACCTGGGTCGCCAGGTTCTTAGCGCAGCGTAGCGCTAACCGCTGCACCATCGCTCCCTAGCGCTCCCCACACACAAGCATACGCATACACATGCATACAATATGCACTGTTTGCACACGTATGAACAAACATGAATATACACACAACACATGAGTATATATGTGCACGTGTGTATGTTTTTATTCGTAACAGTGGCTTACGGTGCAACGCATAAACCATCAGCACTGGGGAAGCCAAGGTGGGCAGGCATGGTGCTAGCGACACCACCCTCCTCATGTGCCGTGCTGACAGTCACAGGTGCTACTCGCTAATAGCACTTGCACCAACACTCTGTGGGAGATCATTGTCTTGTTTGTGTGAATGCGTGTGATTGAAGGCGAGTGTGTGTGTGTGTGCACCTATGGGGAGCGGTGGTGTAGCGGTTAGCGCGCTGCGCTACGAACCTGGCGACCCGAGTTCGATTCCCGCTCACGGCCAACATCAGTGACGATTATCCCAACCGGTCATGGGCCTCCCCAAGGTCGACTCAGTCACAAATAAGTACCTGGTCCGATGTGTAAACATCACCACTCGGGAGACAAAGGTGACTGGGTGTGGGGCTGACCACCCAACCCCTCGTGTGCCGTGCCGGCCTTCACAGGTGCTCGTGAACAGCTCTTGCCCCAAAAGTCTGTTGAGGCTAAACGGGGGATCTTTGTCTTTCCAGCTAGCATGGTACAAGTGCTGTGGTGACATAACCGCCCCTTAGCGGTGAACGGGGATTGTTGTGCACAGAACCCGCGTGAGTCACACCTGCCCGTCGTACGCGGCCACGCTGGCCGTGTTGACGATGACCCCGCGCTGTCCCGAGCAGTCCGGTTCGTTACGCCCGATCTCGCCAGCGGCCAGACGGATCACGTTGAACGAGCCCACCACATTCACCTGCGCACGCCACAACCGCCATCATCAACGTCACCACCACGTTCACCATTGCCCACCGCAACCGTCGTCATCAACGTCATCATCGTCAAAATCACCACCACGTTCACCCTTGCGCACCGCAACCGTCGTCATCAACGTCGTCACCGTCTAAACCTCCCAGTTTACCTTTGTGCACCGCAACCATCGTCACCGTCAACATCACCACCACGGTCGCCCGCACGCATCGCAACCATCAACAGCAACATCGGCAAACATCGTTGGTGATCATGGTGCTGGTGGTAGCATTGGTGTTGCCGGTGATGAAGGTAGTGAAAGTGTTGGTGAAGGTGTTGACGGTGCTGGTTCCACCGATGATGGCGGTGCTGGTGGTGTTGGTGGTGTTGGCGGTGCGGGTGGTGCTGATGGTGCTGATGGTGCTGGCGGTGTTGGCGGTGTTGGTGGTGTTGGTGGTGTTGGTGGTGCGGGTGGTGCGGGTGGTGTTGGTGGTGCTGATGGTGCTGATGGTGCTGGTGGTGTTGGCGGTGTTGGTGGTGCCGGTGGTGTTGGTCGTGTTGGTGGTGCCGGTGGTGCTGATGGTGCTGGTGGTGTTGGCGGTGCTGGTGGTGTTAGTGGTGTTGGTGGTGCTGATGGTGCTGATGGTGCTGATGGTGCTGGTGGTGTTGGCGGTGTTGGTGGTGCCGGTGCAGGTGACCCACATGCAGCACTCTCTGGAAGTCAGCGAGCCCGTGCGCCGCGTTGCGCTTGAAGTTGTACGTCTTGAGGGCGATGGCGATACCCGCGCAGTTCACGGCCGCGTCCAGACGGCCAAACTTCTCCCGCGCCAAGGCCACCGCCGCCCCCACCTCCTCCTCACTCGTCACCTGCTCCCACCCAACAAAGACAAAGATCCCCGGTATAGCATGAACAGACTGTTGGGGCAAGTGCTGTTAGCGAGCACTTATGAAGGCCGGCACGGCGCACGAGGGCGTGGGTGGTCAGCACCACGCTCCGGTCGCCTTTGTCTCCCCGGTGGCGATGTTTACACACCACCACACCGGGTACTCATTTGAGGTTGAATCGACCTAGGGGAGACCCAGAACCAGTTCAGATACTCGTCACTGGTGTTGGTGGCCGTGAGCGGGAATCGAACTCAAGTCGTTGGCTTCGTAGCGCAGCGCGCTAACCGCTACACGACAGCTCCCCACCCAACATGCACACACACACGACCAGGTTCACAACGGCCCTGTTTGGAGACATTGGTGGCAGTGGTGGCAATAGTGATGGCAGTGGTGGTGATTTCAATGCCCCACTAACTTTATTCTCGCAACGGCTGATTGAATATCGTGAAATTAATCTTTGTATCGGTAGTGTTGGTGGTGGTGGTGTTGGTGGCGAGCGATGACGCGAGTGGTGTCGCTGATTCTCGGTAGTGCCGGTGGTGTCAGCGGCGGTGGCATCGATAGCTCTGGCAACACCAGGAGTGGCCTCGGTATTGCTGGTGTTGGCAGCGGTGTTGTTGGTGAGACCGGTGGCCTTGGTAGTGCTGGTGGCAGTGCTGGTGGCGGTGTCAGAATCAGTCGCCGCGATGTCATGGCAGTTTGGCGACGCCGGCGCTACACAGTTTGCCGGCGGTGCGGTACCCACGTCGGCCGGCGCCCAGGCGCAGGCGTCCCCCAGCTCGCGCGCCACTGCGGCGCCGTCTGACGAGGGCAGGTCCACGAGGATGGCGCGGCCGCCCTGGCGGACCACGCGCTCCGCCGTGGCGCGGCCCAGCCCTGACGCTCCCCCCGTCACCAGCGCCACCAGCCCATCCTGCACGCAATCACGCGGGGGGGTGAAAAGATGACGCCACTGTGTGTCCGCGCGTACAGAGGCGTGAGCGGTGCGTACAGCCGTGTGTTGTTTTGGTTGCATTACAGCACGTCCTGTCCATGTGTAGAGAAGCTCCCACGGACGCACTCGGAGACGGAGGTAAGTTAAGGGCTTTCGCCAGGGTTTATTAAAGCTTATCAATAATACACAGCAGGGTACACAACTCCCAGGGGCTAGGGGTCCTACTCTGAGTCCGGGTCCCTGCCGGCTAGCTCCGCTCCGGTCTCTCTCTCGTGTCAGATCGTGGACTCTGCCGACTCCACCGAGGGGAGAGAGAAGCACCTCTACGGCTACCACCGGCTTCTCCCCAGACTCCCTATTCGATCCCTCTCTCTACCCACTGGTTCCCTCTTCACCCTGCTTACTCTACCCGTTCCCACAGTGACCTCGCTTACGTCACGGGGTATCCCTTAAGTACCCTAGGAGACGTGACGTGATCGCACTGAACGGCACACCTGACGTCACGTCCCCATTTTACTCCTCTACACATGTATAGTGCGGGTGGACGAACTTTGACCGGCAAGTGAAGTTAGGTATTGCTATGTAGTAGCCCTGTACTTACATGCTTACGTCACTGCTCTCGGAAGGGCGTCCACGAGACGGAGAGGCTTTAGGAGGCATTATCTGCCTTCTCTTCCACGTTGCCGAGACGTCTTTGGCAGTGGTGGGCATACCCACACTTTCACCCCGACACATGCAACGTGCCCATCGACTTAAATGTTGCGCACCCATTTATACTGATTTAATGAACAGAAGAAGGGGGGTGTAAGAGACTTGTGCCAATGTTTCAACTGCCACGCCGGGAGATCGAGCCGATGGCATCTTTCCCTCGGCCGAGTCGCTTGTGGTGGTGGGATAAAAGTGTGGCTCCTGCCGCCTTTCACGACATGCCTGGTCCAGTGTGGAAGAGTAGGCCAAGTACCCTCTTGAGGTGGTTCTCTAGCGCTCCCTAAAGTGGAGACCCTCTCGCCAGCAGTGCAGTGGACAATACTACTGGACGTCGGTGAAAAAGAGCTTTATAGCTCATCGGATTCCTCCAGTAACACATTGTCCTGCGGAGGGAGCTGGTAGGAACGTTGGGTTGCTCGGTCAATGGCCTGCAGGGTCAACGGCGGCGTGGTGCATTCCGCAAATATGGCCGACTGTGAGGGCGGGCACAAGCCGGCGTGAGTAGGTTGAACGTTGAGTTTTATAAGGGCACCACGGGGTGACCAGCCCCTCCCCACCCAGCCCCTACCCACCCTCCCCTCCCTCCCCACCCAGCCCCTCCCTGCACGACGGACGGACGGACACAATAATCCCCTGTGGGCTGGTGGAACCGGTGGGTTCCTACCAGTATAAATATTGACAATGGACATTGCCGTGCTGCCCTCTGCTGGATACAGCGAAGCCCGTACAACTCGTCGAATGTGACCCATTTGTAATGGCACACGAGTAAAATTAAACAGTTGCATTTACGTATTATTCAAGGCCACGAAACTTGCTGGCATGTTACATAAATGGACAGTGGTCACACCACGCACGCACATATAGTACAGTGCTGCAGTTGCGTAACTGTACCTTACGTAACTCCGTCTCCCTCTCCAAAAAAGAGAGATAATGAACCTCTGATTTACAGCCCTTTGTCAATCCACTGCTGGATGAAGGCTTCCTTGGTAACCCCAGGTCACGCCTGCAAATTGAGACTAAACTTGGCTTCTTTCGTTTTCTCATGGTTAAACAAATCAAACTTTAGTCACATGGTTTGTTGACCATACTTTACCACACCACCCTGTTTAGTGCCGTGGTGGCTATGAGATGTTAACTACCTCGCCTGGTATACAGGAGGTTGTGGGTTCGATCCCAACCCTGACACCTGCTGTATATTTGGAGTTTGCGTGTCTCTCTCTCCCTGTGGTGGCGTGGATTTTTCTCCGGGTCCTCCGGTTTATTTCCCCTCCACGTTTAAATTGAAGAAACACACGTTTAGAGTATTTGGCTGCTAATATTTCCACGTGAAAAGCCACAGTGTTGAGCTATCGTTTGTGGTAGCCAGGTCGCTTCTGAAAAATATCTACAAATAAGTTTAAAGTGACAGCGACTGTCACTACTGACCTGTCCTCACTGTGTGATTGTCTCACCTGATGACGGACGCTTGTGTTGCGCCCGAAACGTCGTGATATATTTTACTTTCTACCTACGTGACTTTACCGAAAGAACCACAGTGTATGGATCCCTGCAGTCACGAAAACGTCAAATCCAGATTAACCTGTCCTCACCATAACAGCATGGAAGTCACCACTATATCTGGACAGCTAGCGGAGTTTAGTTTAAAACCCCAAGGCAATTACCACCATCATCACGCAAGGTCGATAAAAGCTCGTACCACTTCGTAAGAAATAACAGCGCTAGTCTTGTTATTAAAGTGTATTTCGCGTGCCCAGTTGAGAACTCGTAAGGGGTGAGGATGTTACGGTAAAATGCTGTCGTCTCGTTCGCAAGTGGCATATGGATGGATGTACTGGCCACGTCACCGCAATGTGGAATTTACGCTGCTACCCCGAGGCAGCCAGCGAAGAGGTACGCTGGAAATAATATCTTGAAGCAGCGAGGCAATAATTCATTGATCACAGGAGACAGAGCGAGCAGAACGCAGAGCACAATCAGCCGCGGCCTGGTCGGTATGGAAGCCTACGCTCTTGCCTGATCGCGATGCCGGCTTTACCGCGCCAACTACCGCTACGGCGAGTGACCCCACCACCCCCGCCGCTTATTCCTCCAGTTTCCGACCTCGATATTTACCGAGAAGCTCGTGCCTCAATGCGCATCGCATTGCCGAGGTAGCGCCTGACTCTTACGTCGGAGTTGACCGCCGCGGCTTAAGGACGCAACGCAGAGGTCAACCACGGCCCTGCCCCTTACCTTCACCAGCCTCATCGCCGCCATGTTGAGTGAGGAGTGCTCGAAGGGGCGGGTCACGCGTGACGTCACGGGCGTGACGTCACGGGCGCGGCGACCAATTGGGGAAGCCGCGCTCGTGGGCGGGGTGTGCGGGGAGGGGCGTCGTTCGCGCGGGAGATTTGAATTTGATCCGCCGCCGAAAGCCACGTTGAGCCACGTGTGCGCCTACGGTGGGCCCCTCCTCCCTCCCCTGTCGACTGTGGGAGAGTGTGTGCAAGGGGTCGTGGAGTGAGATAAGAGGGGAGAGGTAGGAGAGTGCGTGGAGGGGAGTAGAGTGAGATAAGGGAGAGGTAGAGAGTAGGTGGAGGGGAGTAGAGTGAGATGAGAGGGGAGAGGTAGGAGAGTGCATGGAGGGGGTTAGAGTGAGATGAGAAGGGATAGGTAGGAGAGTGTGTGGAGGGGAGTAGAGTGAGATGAGAGGTAGGAGAGTGCGTGGAGGGGAGTAGAGTGAGATGAGAGGGGAGAGGTATGAGAGAGCGCGGAGGGGAGTAGAGTGAGATGAGAGGGGAGAGGCAGGAGAGTGCGTGGAAGGGAGTAGAGTGAGATGAGAAGGGAGAGGTAGGAGAGTGTTTGGAGGGGAGTGGAGTGAGATGAGAGGGGAGAGGTAGGAGAGTGTGTGGAGGGGAGTAGAGTGAGATGAGAGGTAGGAGAGTGCGTGAAGGGGAGTAGAGTGAGATGAGAGGGGAGAGGTAGGAGAGTGCGTGGAGGGGAGTAGAGTGAGATGAGAGGGGAGAGGCAGGAGAGTGCGTGGAGGGGAGTAGAGTGAAATAAGGGAGAGGTAGGAGAGTGCGTGGAGTGGAGTAGAGTGAGATAAAGGAGAGGTAGGAGAGTGCGTGGAGGGGAGTAGAGTGAGATAAGGGAGAGGTAGGAGAGTGCATGGAGGTGGTTAGAGTGAGATGAGAAGGGATAGGTAGGAGAGTGTGTGGAGGGGAGTAGAGTGAGATGAGAGGTAGGAGAGTGCGTGGAGGGGAGTAGAGTGAGATGAGAGGGGAGAGGTATGAGAGAGCGTGGAGGGGAGTAGAGTGAGATGAGAGGGGAAAGGCAGGAGAGTGCGTGGAGGGGAGTAGAGTGAGATGAGAAGGGAGAGGTAGGAGAGTGTTTGGAGGGGAGTGGAGTGAGATGAGAGGGGAGAGGTAGGAGAGTGTGTGGAGAGGAGTAGAGTGAGATGAGAGGTAGGAGAGTGCGTGGAGGGGAGTAGAGTGAGATGAGAGGGGAGAGGTAGGAGAGTGCGTGGAGGGGAGTAGAGTGAGATGAGAGGGGAGAGGCAGGAGAGTGCGTGGAGGGGAGTAGAGTGAGATAAAGGAGAGGTAGGAGAGTGCGTGGAGGGGAGTAGAGTGAGATGAGAGGGGAGAGGTAGGAGAGTGCGTGGATGGGAGTAGAGTGAGATGAGAGGGGAGAGG
Organism: Lampetra fluviatilis; assembly: GCF_964198595.1. Taxonomy (NCBI): domain Eukaryota; kingdom Metazoa; phylum Chordata; class Hyperoartia; order Petromyzontiformes; family Petromyzontidae; genus Lampetra; species Lampetra fluviatilis. Next base: position 5,955,505 of record NC_136318.1, read on the forward strand.
CAGGAGAGTGCGTGGAGGGGAGTAGAGTGAAATAAGGGAGAGGTAGGAGAGTGCGTGGAGTGGAGTAGAGTGAGATAAAGGAGAGGTAGGAGAGTGCGTGGAGGGGAGTGGAGTGAGATGAGAGTGTGTGGAGGGGAGTAGAGTGATATGAGAGGGGAGAGGTAGGAGAGTGCGTGGAGGGGAGTAGAGTGAGATGAGAGTGAAGAGGTAGGAGAGTGTGTGGAGGGGAGTAGAGTGAGATGAGAGGGGAGAGACAGGAGAGTGCGTGGAGGGGAGTAGAGTGAGATGAGGGAGAGGTAGAAGAGTGCGTGGAGTGGAGTAGAGTGAGATGAGAAGGGAGAGGTAGGAGAGAGCGTGGAGGGGAGTAGAGTGAGATGAGAGGGGAGAGGTAGGAGAGTGCGTGGAGGGGAGTAGAGTGAGATGAAAAGGGAGAGGTAGGAGAGTGCGTGGAGGGGAGTAGAGTGAGATGAGAAGAGAGAGGCAGGAGAGTGCGTGGAGGGGAGTAGAGTGAGATGAGAAGGGAGAGGCAGGAGAGTGCGTGGAGGGGAGTAGAGTGAGATTAGAGGGGAGAGGTATGAGAGAGCGTGGAGGGGAGTAGAGTGAGATGAGAAGGGAGAGGCAGGAGAGTGCGTGGAGGGGAGTAGAGTGAGATGAGGGAGAGGTAGAAGAGTGCGTGGAGGGGAGTAGAGTGAGATGAGAAGGGAGAGGCAGGAGAGTGCGTGGAGGGGAGTAGAGTGAGATTAGAGGGGAGAGGTAGGAGAGTGCGTGGAGGGGAGTAGAGTGAGATGAGAAGGGAGAGGCAGGAGAGTGCGTGGAGGGGAGTAGAGTGAGATGAGGGAGAGGTAGAAGAGTGCGTGGAGGGGAGTAGAGTGAGATGAGAAGGGAGAGGTAGGAGAGAGCGTGGAGGGGAGTAGAGTGAGATGAGAGGGGAGAGGTAGGAGAGTGCGTGGAGGGGAGTAGAGTGAGATGAAAAGGGAGAGGTAGGAGAGTGCGTGGAGGGGAGTAGAGTGAGATGAGAAGAGAGAGGCAGGAGAGTGCGTGGAGGGGAGTAGAGTGAGATGAGAAGGGAGAGGCAGGAGAGTGCGTGGAGGGGAGTAGAGTGAGATTAGAGGGGAGAGGCAGGAGAGAGCGTGGAGGGGAGTAGAGTGAGATGAGAGGGGAGAGGCAGGAGAGAGCGTGGAGGGGAGTAGAGTGAGATGAGAAGTAGGTGAGTGCGTGTTTGCCCGGCGAGAGTTTGCCCGGCGAGAGAGATGGGAAGAAAAAAAATCGAATCCCAGCGACATAGGAAAAAAAAATCGAGCGACTTTTAACGCGTACAAGGAGCGAGCGACAGAGAATGATCGAGAATATGTCAAATCGCAGCGTCAACATTGGGGGGGAGGGGCCGTGGGAGGGGGCCCACTTCAGCCGCTGGTGTCACGATCACGCGGAGCTGAGATATTCAGATGTCAAGCTGACTTCATCCTCGGTCGCAACGCGATGCGAAGACGATGACCACCCATGGTGATACACCCCCGACCACCGCACACCGTAGAATCCCGAGGTCGTCTCCCCCCCCCCCCCCCAAATCTTGATCACAACTGACTCACATTTACTCTTAGTTCTTTCGTTAAAGTCACGTAGGTAAAAAATGAAATTAAAATTAATAAAAATAAAACAATAAAATCACGACGTTTCGGAGGCAACTCTGGCTGTGACGGTCCCACCTGATGACGGAGACTTGTGTTGCCTCCGAAACGTCGTGACTTTATTGATTTATTTTATTAATGAATCCTTGCAGTCACGAAAGCTTCAAATCTAGAATTAACTCACCCTTTATCCTCATCCAACAACTTCCCCTCCCGCACCTCCGATTAGCACCGTTGGCTACGTACGATGCGAAAGAAGTTTAACGTACATACAACTTACACGAACTACAGCGCGCCACCTTCAACACATCTTTATTCCAGCACCACCTCACAATCATCTCTTAGGGCCATTGCCCGAAACGTCACCTAATTTTTTTCCCCTCCCTTTTGAGGCCGTGTTATTGGCGAACGTGTTGAGTTATTTTCGTATTGTTATTAGGGGGTGGCGTTGGGTGAGTGGGGTAGTGTGTTGCCAAGTCAACACAGATGGCACTTGACATCCACTCTACTTTATTTATAAAGTGCTTCAAACAGCAATGTCTCGCCATCTCTTGGGGTCTCCTATCCGGAATTTGGGTCACTTTCGAATGCTCAAAGTTTATGCATTTTCTCGCGAGTTTTTATTTTTTAATACACCTAGTAATAATTATTGACATTTATTAGGCGCAGTTCGTGCAGGGGTCTCAGTGGTTAGGAAGTATAAATAAGGTACTATAAAGTCCGAAGTCCACTGGTCATACATGTATGCATACCTGTCAACCCTAATGGTTTACCCGTATTCTTATACATGTTGTACATGTTTGTCTATTTGTTTGTGTTTCTCCCTTGTGATTGGACTTTGTAGGATGAATGTTGAGATTTATAAGGAGCACGGGGTGACCAATAGGGTCAGAATTGATCTGTAATAAGGTTGGCACTGATAAGGGGTTGACAGGAATGTGTATAGTAATAGGTTTTTACCCTTTCAACTGGTACAAAACTGACACCTTTATACAAGGGATCATGTTTGCAATAACCACAACACAAGCAGTCAAAATGCAAACAAAAAAAAACAACTCTGATAGTGATAATGATATGCACTGTCCTTGAAGTTGATTGGTCCACACCCGTGACAGCTTTTCCTAGAGCCTAGTCTCCATTGGTGTTGGACCAGATGACGCCAAAAGGCGTACAATTCAAAAACAGCGCACTATCAGAGTATTGAGAGCTCGGGGTAAGCATTTACACTATGATACCTCCTTTACCAGTGGCAAAATATAGTAATGTATGTGTATGCCAGGCGAAACAGGTGAGTTTTGAGAGAACACCTTAACACGGTTTAATCACCTCACCTGTCCACCTCTCCCCGCTCTATGGAGTTGCCCAACATTGTACGCACACAGCCAGATTATAAATCAGATGATCTGGTGTTGCTGATGCTACATTGGCAGTGATACACAACTACAACAGCCATTCGCTCCGAAGTAGCGGTGACGTCACCAAGGGGCCTGTGCCAGGCCAGGTGCACTTTGAGGCCACGTGAAGGAGGAGGCCTCGGGGACAGACGCAGCAGGCGCCGTGGGTTGGCTGTTGTTGTTTGACTTGCATTCCACTGCGATTTTTGTACACAGCGTTGGTGTACGGTGCCTTTTCTGCAATATTTTGCTGTCTTTTCTTGGATTTTCTGTTTGCACATATTCACTTTAAGATGTTTCCTTGTTCATGTTTTAGTTTTTTGTTTGTTGCGGTTGCACCCGATTCAAGAGCCGAATGGCTCACAGGGCTATACCTAATACATGAACTTGACTGAGATGACCGGCAGATGCACCCAGCTGTACCACTCCCACTTTGCCAGCTTGCTCTATTTTATCCGCCCGGCGCTCCGCTCGTTGTTGTGAGCGTCGCTCCTCTGCTCTCCGTTGTTGCTGGAGAGCGACTGCCTCCAACAGCAGCGTCCTTCACGAGCCTCCTCCATGAGGATAATAACACCACGCTCATGATCACAGAAGTTGACCCTCAGAGTGACATCTCGCGATGGGTGTGACCTCTGAACGATGGGCGTGGTCTAGTGGCGGATGGGCGGAGCCTCGTTCTTCTGTGGGCGTGGCTTCGCCTAGGTGGGCGTGGTCGAGTGGCCCAAACAGAATGAGACCCAAACAGCGCAGGAGGAATCCGATGAGCTATAAAGCTCTTCCCCCCCTCCCCCCACAGATGTTCAGTCGTCTTGTCCACGCCACTCATCTCACTCGAGGGAGCTCTCGAGAAGCACCTCAAGAGGGTATTTTGTCCAGTGGGGGCGGGTCAGAACGATAACAAACAATACAAAAACGCGATAGCAGTGCATAGTTACGGAAAGGTCAACAAATCACACAACATATTCTTGTTTCTTTCGGTAAAGTCACGTAGGTAGAATTTTTTTTATAATAGAGAAATGTTTTTGCTTTTATTATTTTAAATGTATTAATTTTTGTGAAATTATCTTTTCTTTTCTATCTACGTGATTTTGGGCAGATGGGCGTGGTCTCGTCTACGTGGGCGTGGTCTAGAGGGGCGGATCCTGGAGGAAGGAAGGGCGTGGTAATGTGCGTGTTCTATTGGCGAGTGGGTGGGGAGGCTTGCGATTAGGAGGTGTGGTCTCGGTAAACTGGGCGTGGTCTAGTGAGCGGGCCGGAAGCGTGAGGGGGCGTGACTTCATAGCAATGGGCGTGGTCTAGTGAGCAGACCGGAAACTGGGGGCGTGGCTTCGTCTCAGTGGGCGTGGTCTAGTGAGCGGACCAAAAACTGGGGGCGTGGTTTCGTCTCCGTGGGCGTGGTCTAGTGAACGGACCGGAAGCTGGGGGCGTGGCTTCGTCTCAGTCTGCGTGGCCTAGTGAACGGGCCGGAAACTGGGGGCGTGGCTTCGTCTCCGTGGGCGTGGCTAGTCACCAAGGTGGGCGTGGTCTCGTCGCGGGGCGGGGGCGTGGCCTCGCGCCCAGTAAACAAACCGATCGGAGCGGTGCATTGTGTGGGGTTGTTTACACGACGCCGCTGCTGCCCCTGGGAGTCAAGGTAACGCGCACCCCCCCTCCCTCACTCTTTGTTGTTGTTGTTGTTGTCGTGAGTTGTTGTTCATAAAACAACCGCGGCTCACGCCGTTACTGCCCCGCCTTTTGTCAAATCCGCTGCTTGGATGAGGGCCGCACCACCACCACCACCAACGCGTTCTGATCGGGCTCGTGGGAGTTCTTTAACCATACTTCACCTCAGTCTGATGGACCATACTTCACCTCGCTGGTCAAGGCGGCGGGGATGAGGCGGTGGGGGCTACATAATCGATAACCACTGCACCACCCGCTCCGAATGGATACCGGGCAGCAGTCCCACATCTCTCTCCTCTGGTCCCAACATGCCCTGTTGTTGTTGTTGTTGCGCACTCACTCGCTGCAATCCGTCCAGTGAGAATCTATGGCATTGTCCAGGAGGACATCTGTGCAGGACATCTGCCAAACACTACTGGACACCTGTGAACAAGAGCTTGATTGCTCATCGGGTTTTTCCAGTGTGAATACAAACTCTGATTCTGATATTCTGTTGTACTGGAGAAAGCAACTACTGTCACTCGCAGATGGCAGTGAGGCGGTGGTGGTGGTGGTGGTGGCTGAGATGTTTTCACCATTAAAAATATATTTGGTCACATCACGCCATCTCTGCTCTACTTTTATTTACGAAAGTTAAGTAAACATTTTTGTTGACTGCTAAGTAAAGCAAGTGAGCGGGCTTTGGCCGGGGACGTCATACCTAGAAGGAATGATGGTCAGTGTTCGAGTCTAATCATGGAGTGGCAATCAACACAGGGAAGAAACCTTGGTTGTTTCGGTAAAGTCACGTAGAATGGAAATAATAAAATAATGAAAATAAAACATAATAAAATAATTCTCACGACGTTGTATTTTTATTATTTTATTATTTTCATTCTACGTGACTTTACCGAAAGAACCAAGAAGATGAATCCCTGCACTCACGAAAGCTTTAAATCGAAAGGGAAGACACCGTACATGCCAGTGTTCTTCACTCATTTTCAGGGGGTGATAAGACATCAATTTGAGGGCCGCCACACATTAGAATCCATTGGGGTTTGACAACACGATGGGGTGTTGACACATTTGTGTGTGTGACCACATTCTGGCGAATTGCCCGATGATGCTAGATGCAATTACCAGTGAAACGTCGTGCTACTCAAAAATTGTAAATGTTGTGGTTTCACGCTTCAACACACCGGTGGGCTAAAGCAGTGAACTGTTTTGTCTTTTGTCAACGTGACACTTTTTTTGCTGATTGGCCGTGTCGGTGGTGGAGGGTTACGACACATTTATAAATAACGCGATCTAACCCAAAAAAAACGTTGATTATGAATAATATTGGTCGCGAAAGCCTTACGTGTTAAACTAACATTCACACATGGACACCAGGGGACCCCAAGAGCCCACAGGCCTTGCAATGAAGAACGAGACTGTCCATCGTGGAGGTGGAGGGATGAAATATATTTTGTGTGCGGGAGCTCAATGGTTTGTTGACTCAGGCTAGCTATGGCTGCAGGGTTTTGGTGGTACATGTTGTTGATGTCGTTTATTGTGAAAATTCGGTCACAGTTCCTATGATCGCTGTTGCATTGCTTTTATGGCTTTATTTTGGTGATTTCGAAAAGATTTTGGTTTGGCCATGGTTGTTTGTTGTGGTACGGAGTTAGACTGATGGCCTTAATCTAAGTTGTCTTGTGGTTGTTGTTTGACTTGCATCCCACTGGGATTTTTGCACACAGCGTTGGTGTACGGTGCTTTTTGTGGAATATTTTGCTGTCTTTTCTTGGGTTTTCAGTTTGCACATAGTCACATAGTCACTTTAAGATGTTTTCTTGTTCATGTTTTTTGTTTGTTGCGGTTGCACCTGAGTCAAGAGCCGAATGGCTCACAGGGCTATACCAAAAAAATTTAACTGAAACTGAATCCGTCGCAAGACTGAAGGATGGCGATGGCTTGGGGAGTCCTCCCTACAGGAGTGGATACACAATGGCTGATGATGATAATTAATCATAGTGACATGCCTGCTATAAGACAATCGTCTTTTAACGCAGCTCTTAATAGTTCTGTTCCGTAATATAGTAATAAAATCCACCAATTGATGAAGGCCCTTACACGCCATGCCTGTTTGAGGGAGAATTTTTTTTTAAAACCATACTTCACCACAACGGTCAATGCCTGGTTGGTGAGGAGGGCTTTAATCTCTCAATCGATAATTTCTGCCGCAGCCAGTCCGGTTTGTCATAGGGATAATTATTGGCGTAAGGCATTGCCACCGAGAACCCAGGGTACGCCTATCCATCATCATAATAATAATGCTGTCGTGTTGCAAACCCTCTTCCTATAATCCCACGAACAGGTGTTTTGTTTATAAATAAAAAGAGAAATATAAGGCGAGGAGATGGATGTGTCGTGCCAAAACAATTCCCGGAACAGCGTGCCGGGACGTTAATCGGCTGCAATGACCGGCAATGTAACAGTGCAGCGTGCTAACCACTGCGCCTATCCCAGCACTTGAGTTGTTGTTTTGCGTTTTGTTGTTGTTGTTTTGTTACGCGTGCCGAGAGAGGACATCGTGGCGCGCGCAACACGAGCCCACGCGGTGGGAGGGGGTCGATCTCTCGGCCAGGATAAACAATCGTTTGTTTGAAAATAGGTTTTCACATTTATTTTTTGGTGTTAAGATGTTAAAACGCCAAACTTAAACCTTTTTACAAAGAACCATGTCTGCATTAACCACAATACTTGTGGTCAGAATGCAAACAAAAAACATACTCTGATCATTTCTGCATATATTATCAGAGTAATGCGAACAAAAAACATACTCTGATAATTTCTGCATATATTATCAGAGTAATGCAAACAAAAAACATACTCTGATAATTTATGCATATATTATCAGAGTAATGTAAACAATAAACATACTCTGATAATTTCTGCATACATTATCAGAGTAATGCAAAGAAAACCAATATGATAATTTCCGCATATATTATCAGAGTAATGCAAGCAAAAAACATACTCTGATAATTTCTGCATATATTATCAGAGTAATGCATATATAAAAAACATACTCTGAAAATATATGCATATATTATCAGAGTATGTTTTTTTTTGCATTCTGACCACAAGTATTGTGGTTAATGCAGACACGATGCCTTGTAAAAGGTTTTAGTTTGCTGTTTTAACATCTTAACATCTGCTTTGTTGCCAGAAAAAAGGGGAAAACCTATTATCATATTTTGGCGCTGGCAAAGAAGGTCCCATAAAATCGTTTTCTTTCTTAACAGCTGCTCCTGCCGCTACTGCTTACCGCTCAACAGCAGCTGCGAACCAACATCGCATCTCCACGGTGGGTTACACCGCCATCGATCTCACAGAGCGGGTGGTGCGGAGATTCGCGTGATACCCAATGAACCCTTACCCACCCGATATAGCTGCCGTGTGAGGGCCTCCCCCATCGATCCACACGGAGCGCTGTGCGTGGGTTGTTGTTGTTGCTGTTTGACCGTTCGTTTGTGAAAACAGAGGGCGTGGAAGTACGGAACAACGAAGGATGTTTTGCATGTATTGCGCTGCGACATCAATCCTCGCAGCCTATGCCAACCGTTGTGCTTGGTGGCCGCCCGTACAATCGCTAGCCAGGCGCAAACCAGATTAGCTGCAGAGATCTGACGAAATTGATCTGACGACATTCCTTGGGGGTTAAGCGTGGTGCGTGTTGTGGAGATTTTAGGTTTTAGGGGCGATTGGTGGCACGGTGGTTAGGGCGCTTGGCTATTGTACCTGATTGGCCTGGGTTCGATTCCCGCGTATAGGCAACATCAGTGGCGAATATGTCACCTGGACCTGGAGCCCCCCCCCCAGCCTTATATGAGAACTTTGTACGGTGTGGAAACATCAGCACTGGGGAGACAAAGGCGGCTGGGCGTGGGGCTGACCATACCGTCCCATCGTGCGCCGTTCCGGCCTTTATAGCTGATTGCTAGCGGCACTTGCCCCTACTGCCTCTATAGGCTATACGGGGGATCTTCGCCTTCGTATGTGTTTATATATGTATGTGTAAACACATACAGATCCACTGACTCGCCTTGCAATTTGACACTGATGTTGCTGTAAGCATGGCCCGAGGAAGAGTCTAGAGTTCTCGACTTCTTGTTTCCAATTCACAGGGCGACCTTTGTAAGGTTACCATGTCTTAAATTCTGTACGTATGTAGGGTGAACTTCTTTCGCACTGTACGTAGCCAACGGCGCTAATCGGAGGTGCGGGGGAAGAACAGAAAACTGAACACAACAAGTAGTTCTAAAGAATTAAAATTTTAATGTAGATAACTTGAAAGTGCATAGCTCCAGTGGCTCCTATGATATCGGCAAGGAAGAGCATTCCAGACGGCCGCAGAAGCAGAACAGAACTACTAAGAACTGCGTTAAAAGATGATTGTCTTATAGCAGGCATGTCACTATGATTAATTATCATCATCAGCCATTGTGTATCCACTCCTGTAGGGAGGACTCCCCAAGCCATCGCCATCCTTCAGTCTTGCGACGGATTCACTTTCATTTATTAGGTATAGTTCTACACTATGGGAACCTCATTTGCCAGTAAAAATATGATAATTGGTTGTTGGTGTCATCTGGTCCAACCCATGTGAGACTAGGCTCTAAGGAAAGCTGTCTCGGGTGTGGACCAATCAACTTCAAGGACAGTGCACATTATTCGAGTTATGTCTTTTGTTTGTATTATGACTGCAGGTATTGCGGTCTATGCAAACATGACTCCTTCTAAAAAGGTGTCAGTTTTGTTGCCAGATAGAAGGGTAAAAAAACAATTATCAGGTATAGTTCTGCGAGCCATTCGGCTCTTGAATCGGGTGCAACCGCAACAAACAAAAAGCATGAACAAAGCGCACGATGGGGTGACCGTCTTAAGGGGGGGGGGGGGGTCAATAAAATCACTCTTGACATTATTTTCACACAGCAGCAATCCGGCGCTCGCCCGATGCTCCACACGGGCGTGGGGCAGCCGTGCGTGGGGCAGCGGACAACGTCGAGCGCCAGGAGCAAAGAAAAATTTACCCGTAAAAACAAAGTTTTTCACTATAAATCCTTTATATGCATGGCGGCTAGAGTCCTCTCGTCCTCTGGCTTGAGATGGCTGCCACCTATGGGTCAGATGATTGCCTGCCACCATTAAGCAATTGGTAATTAAATATAAAAAAAAAATTCCTAAAAAGTGTAAAATTTTGGAGAAAAAAATTTCACGAAAATAAATTGTCACGCACATCGAGTCTGTGTGCAAAATGTCAGCTCGATTGGATCACGGGAAGTGGGTTAAAAAACGACCGAAAGATTTGCACGGTCGTAAGCGCGCAAGCATGCAAGCACGCAAGCACGCAAGCAAGCAAGCAAGCGAACTTAATATAAAGGATTTAAAAAAAAAGTCTGGAAATCCGCGACGGTCGCGAGGGCACCTGCCAAAGAAGGCACCTGCGCTCGTAGCTCATTCAGCGCACGCCGGACTTAGCCGGTGGGGGGGGGGGGGTAGGCGGGCGCTATGTTTGGGGGGCAGTGTTGGTTGGGGCTTTGTTGCGGTCAGCAGTTCAATCCGCTGGACGGGAGCCGTGGCGTTGAGCCCGGTCGGTGTTGATTAAAATAGCGGCTTCGTCATCTTCGACAGCCGACCCTCAGCCCCTTGTCGTTGGTTGTCCATCTTCATTACCGTTTTGAGCCACCACCACCACCGTCGTCGTCGTCGTCGTGATCGCCGTCGTTGTTGCCGCCGTTGGAGTGGTTGTGGAGAATAGGGATTACGGATCGTGAATTTGTGGCGTGCCTGCTTTGAACGAATCCCCCAGCATCATCAGAGCGCCTCGCATCGCATCTCCGCCTCCATTATTCCGGTGCCCACAGCTGTAGGTTGATTTAAAGCTTTCGTGACTGCAGGGATTCATATTCTTGGTTCTTTCGGTAAAGTCAAGAATAGGTTTTATTCGTTGTTTTAATCGAGGGCGGGGGTCGGCGACCTGCGGCTCCGGAGCTGAGTTGCGGATCTTTTAAGGATCGTTTCGTGACGATGTTTTATCCAGGACCGCTGTCTCGTGTGTGTCACGTTGCGTTGTGGCTTTTGAAATGTTGAGGAGTTTTTGTTATTTTGGTTGCCGACCCCTGGTCTGGGGGGACCCCCTGATGGCAGCTGCCCCTGTGTGGCACAAAGTGACGCAGCACCGGCCTGCTGGTGGGCACGATGTTACGAGTGGTTATTTCAACGCGAGAATTGTTGTGTTTTTTACTTAGCAGAAGTTTAACACGTAGGCTTTCGCGACCAGTGTTATTCATAATAAAGACTTTTGGGTTAGATCGCGTAAGTATAAATGCGTGGTAACCCTTCACCACCCGGCAGGCGGTGAGGTTTATCATGTAAACAACGCGCCAATTAGTTACTACTTCACCACACCGGTGTGTTAGCAGATGCTGAGCTGTGACCTACTCTTTTATCAAATAAACGCTTGCGGTAACTTGCACAGGGTAATTCCTGTGCACTCACAGGCTTAACCAGGGCGGCCTGACCTTTGCCAGTGTCTGTCTCTGGGTCTCCTTTAAGAGGTGGGAGGGGTATTTCAGCCGATTCGAAGCGACATCGACGGTTGTATTTTTTTATTCGGGAAATGTTGCGTAACTCGGTGTGATAATGTTACGAGGGATGGCGACAAGATCTTGTGGACGGAAGGAAGCAAGGGGCAGGCGTGGTGGCCTTGGAAGCGTTGGCCATGATGACCTCTTGACCTTGACTGGAACAAAAACGTGAATTCTAAATCCTGTATGCGAGGGTCATGAATAGGGGTGATGCGTGCTAATGCCCCTATCATGACCATCAGCAGCAGTAACCATGATCTATCCACAACTCGATGAAGGTCTTTGACAACCACCGCCATCTCTCCCAGTCTCGCAATCCAACAATCCGTCCGGCTCTTCCACACGCGAGCGGAATTTCACTCGCTCCTTCTCCGCGGCGGAAGTAGGCACCGGCGTTTTAACAACTTTTTAGTTGTACTTGTACGCCCCCCGGATTATTTTTGACGCTTCCGCCAAAGTTGGCACCGGATTGCTCGCAACCGGATCGGGACCTGGCTCGAGGGTGCTCGGACCGCTCCTCAAATGTCAAACTGGCAGAGGCCTCGCCTGGCACTGGACCATCTTTTTCTTTTTAGCAATCGGAGCCGGGAGGTGAGTGCCCACCCTCTGTGTCCGCCGCTGTGTGTCAGCGGAATTTTCCATTCTTCTTCTTGTTTTTACCTCCTCCTCCTCCCCCCCCTCCTCTTCCTCCATCCAGTTTATTGATATCCAGTCCGGACACGCAGTGAACTTCCGTCGTCACGCGTTCAGTTGGAAATTTGTGCACATTCCTTGCATGTTCCACTTGAAGACGGAAGCTTGTGTTGCCTCCGAAACGTCGTGATTTTTTTTACTTTTATTAATTTTAATTTTTTACCTACGTGACTTTACCGAAAAAACCCAAGAATATGATTCCTTGCATGATTTTTTCCGAACTTGTTTGTTTCGTAGTTGCGTGAACAGTAGGTTATAATATTTGCTGCTTAATACGTCTGTCCTTTTGTTTTGCTCGACCCTATCTTGAGCCAAACCTTGCAGCCTTCTCTATTCAGTTGCGTAATCGTTGTGGTTCGTGTGCATTGGGTGTAACAAATGCTGTCGCGGGTTGGGCTAATCACTTGAAGAAGCTGTCAGCACGGCGAGCGAAACGTCGCGCGTCCGTGCCGAACGCCACACGAGGTACGGCCCGCAAACCTGGCGAAAAAAATTTGAACAATGTTCTGAAAAGTGCGCAAAGAAACATGTGTGTGTGTGTGTTGAACATCTTTCGGACCGTACGTAGCCAACCGCGCTAATCGGAGGTGCGGGGGAAAGGACAACAAACTAAACACAAAAAGCGGCTCTAAAGAAATGAGTTTTCAATCGAGATTTAAAAGTGCCGTAGCGGCAGCAGCTTCACACGTAGGTTTCGCGGCCAATATTATTCATAATGAATATTTTTTTGGGGTTGTATCGCGTAAATATGAATGTGTTGTTAAACCCGCCACCGCCCGACACAGCCAATCAGTAAGAGTTTGCGAAGTAAACAAAACGTGCCAGTTAGTTACTAGTTCAGAACACCGGTGGTGTGTTGGAGAGTGCACCCACGACATTTGCGATTCGAGCACGATGTTGCGTTGTGCCCCCCCCCCCCCCCCATTGACCACGCTGGTCAATCCGGGTTTGCGGTGAAGGTGCTTACCCCCGATGCCAAATCAGAAATCACTCGCCAACGATGTTTGTCGAACTCAGGCTGCCGGGTTCATCGCGCAGTGCGCCACCGCTGTCCCACCGCTCTCCCTCGCCCACTTATTACGTAGGACCCCTGATGGAAGTCTTCACGTACGGCTGAGACTTCCATGAGTAAATTATTTTTTTGATAATTGTGCAATAGACAAAGCGGGGGGGGGGGGGACCAGTTTCAAATTACAAGATCAGCCATCACTCAAGTGGTGGCATTGTTTATTTCAGGGCTGGCATCCCCAGCACTTTGTGTAACATCGCAGCATTTCACAGCAACGCGTTCATTTCTGTTCCTCCGGGGCTCGCGTTGCCGCGTGAGTTTGCCGCGTTTGCGCTGCTGTGCTGCGCTGTGAGTCTTTAAACCAGGGGTGGAGAACGTCCGGTCCGCGAGCCGTACAACGCTCGCGAGATCATTTGGTCTCTGGCCCTGCCAAGGCAAACGCAGGCGGGACTCGAAATTCAATAAATCTCGGAGCAAACCTGGAAAAGCAGTTGCGAGTAGCAACATCGTCAATAGCAGCTAACATCACACGCCTTTTGCCAAAGAGAAGCAGTTCCAGCCATCGCATTAGGGGCGAGTTAATTAAATGTTTGACCAAATATAACGGGCTAATTTTTACATTGATAATTTTGTATGGCCCGCGAATGATGTTACAAATATCCAAATGGCCCTTGGCAGAAGAAAGGTTCCCCACCCCTGTTTAAACCATCTCGATTGAAAACTAATTTCTTGAGAACCGCTTTTTGTGTTTAGTTGCCCTTCCGCCCGCACCCCCGATTAGCGCGGTCGGCTACGTACGACGCGATGTTCGACGTTTCGCTCCACGCGCCGCCGCTAGCTTCTTCGGGAACTAGAGGAACTCATACGGACGGGGTGGGTGGCCCACTTCCACCAATACGTTTGAGACGCCTGTAAAGCCCAAAGCATAAAACGCATCACCGACAAGTGGGCCATCCACTCACACCCCGGCGATATCGCTGCAATCCGCACTGCGTCGACCGCCGCCTTGGATTGGTTGAAGGGCCTTAACATCCAACTATGGCATCATCGACACAGACTGTTGCTCACGTGCCATACGAAGGAATAATTTTAGGTTCCGCAGCCCGAGCGAGGGTCAGCCACCATGTCGCCCCGTGATGTTCTCCAAGCGGATGAGCTTCTTCTACAGCAACGTGATGGGGGTTAAACCGAAGAAGCTGCTGTGCATTTGCACGTGGTGATGATGATGATGGGCCACTTTGTTGAACTGTCATTTGTGGCCAGGTCGCTCCTGAAAAAGAAGCTAATAGCTCAATGGGCTTTACCTGTTAAGGTAAAACGTTGTTTATGTATATATATTTTTAAGTGATTTGTCCTATAATTTGCACCCCTATCGTGTTTCGTGTTTTGTTTGTTTGTTGTTGTAACCGTTCTGACCCCGTGCCCCTATTGGACATCTGTCAAAAAGAGCTTCATAGCTCATCGGATTCCTCCTCCTGCGGGATAAATAAATATTCTGATTCTGGAAGCGAAACGTCGGGCGATCGGCACAAGCGAGCCGGAGAGAGGCTCACTTTGTGTCGGCTCTTACCAGCTTGTATTTTTTTTGTCATTGTCGCTGGCCAGGGGCCAGCGGGAATTTATGCAGAGTTTGTTTGACAGAAGGCGTAGTAGGCATCACTTTATTTATCTCCGTCTTCCCGCAGTGCCCGTGGTGAGATGTAACCCGCTTGGTAAACTGAAATGCACCGTCCTTTGAAGTATTTTCGAATACAGAGCCTCAACCGGTGGGGGAGGGAGGGGGTGGCTGTGTTGCTGCCGTCACCGCCGCCTCTGCCGTTGAAACATTTTTAAATCCTTTATATTAAGTTCGCTTGCTTGCTTAGGACCGTGCAAATCTTTCGGTCGTTTTTTAACCCACTTCCCGTGATCCAATCGAGTTGACATTTTGCACACAGACTCGTTGTGCGTGATAATGCATTTTCGTGAAAAAAAATCCAAAATTTTCCACTGTTTAGGGAATTTTTTTTTAAATATTTAATTACCAATTGTTTAATGCTGCCAGACAATCTTCTGACCCATAGGTGGCAGCCATCTCAAGCCAGAGGACGAGAGGACTCTAGCCGCCCCGATGCCACGCATATAAAGGATTTATAGTGAAAAACTTTGTTTTTACGGGCTTACTTGTTTCGAACCAAAACGGATCGTGAAGCGGCGTCACGGTGTGACACGAGTCCGACGACCCGAGTTCTACTCCCGGTCAAGGGCCAACGACGGCGCTGAGCGGTGAACCGGTCCGAGGCGGTCTCGCTCGCTTCACCAATAACACTGGTCGACACACTTTTTCTGGCATAAGGTATTCCAACGGTTTTAAGGTAAGTTTGGGGTGCTGATTCCACATCTGGCATCAGTTTTTGTCTATCACATCAGGTTTTTGAGATATCAAATATTGCATTTTCAATAAAAACTGCAGAAGAAAAATATTAAACAAATGTGGATATCTACATAAAATGATGTTATAAACACACTTTCCTAAAAATACAGCACCATATTTTAACACTAAAGCAGTCACTGACTCGCAACAACTTGCAATCATAAGTGACAGAGTTAATTTCGGGTAAAATCAATGAAAATGGGGTATGCCGATAGCATAAAATGAAATGTGATAGAGCAAATCCGAGATCAGATTTGGAATCAGCACCCTGAAATTAGTCTAAAACAGCTGCAAAAGTCCAGGCCAGAATTTTTGTTGTTGTTGACCAGTGTTATCCGCGTTGGCCGATGTGGCGAAGTATGGTTAAAACGACCCCCACGATTTCCCCCGTCGCGGCTAACATCGACAGAGAGTGAACTAACTGCTCGTGGGTTCCCCATCACTTCACCGATGCACACTGACCGGTACGGTGAAGGTATCGTCAACCAAGCCCCTATGGCGTATACAGCATGGGAATGCCATCGTGCAGCAGGGGAATGATAAGGGCCTTTGCATTAGTTGAACCTCACCGCTCTGTTACCACTCTACTCTTCTCCACGCACTCTCTGCTCTAGCAACCTTGGCTCTTCTGTCAGAGTCTGCGGTCAGCCTGAGCTCAGTGGAAGGTCGCTCATTCTCCTCTGCTTCCCCCCCTCTTCCCCACTCCCCCCCCCCCCCACCGTGTCTAGAACTCCACTCCCCTAGCCGCCCGTGCTGTCGACTCCCTGTCCCCTGGCTCAAGTGCGGGCTCGAGACCTCCCCGTTAGCCTCACACAGGGGTCGGCAACCAAAATAAGAAGGGACATTTTTTTTTATTCGGTGAAGAACTCAATATTTAATGAGCCGCGATGCACGTGAATACGAGACAGTGGGTCCTTAATAAATAACTTCACGAAACAGTCCTCAATGAGCCGCGTACGGCTGCAGAGCACCAGGTTGCCGACCCCTGTCCATGGTAATCTCATGGACTTCCATGGTCAGGGGGTCTGCGGTCAACGTAACAAGAAGAAGAGACATTTTTTTTCGAATTTCAAAAGCCGCGCTGCAGTCCTTAATGTGCCAGCATGTCTCTCCGGAGCCGCAGGTTGCCGACCCTTCGTCGAACCCAGCAGACGCACCTCTCTCTCTGCCCCCCCCTCTCTCTCTCTCTATTTAAGGCCTCGACACAGAGGCATTGGGTCTCTGTGTGTCTCTGTGTTGTCTCTCTTTGTGTGTCTCTCTCTGTGTGTCTCTGTGTTGTGTGTCTCTCTCTGTGTGTGTCTCTGTGTTGTCTCTCTCTGCTTGTGTGTCTGTCTGTGTGTCTCTGTGTTGTGTGTCTCTGTGTGTGTGTCTCTGTGTTGTCTCTCTCTGCTTGTGTGTCTGTCTGTGTGTCTCCGTGTCTGTGTTTCGTCTCTCTCTCAAATTTATTTCTACCTGATGACGTTTGCTTGTGTTGCAATCGAAACGTCGTATTCTATTATTTAATTAATTTTCTTTCTACGTGACTTTACCCAAAGAACCAAAGGGTTAGTAGTAGGTTTTTACCCTTTCAACTGGTACAAAAACTGACACCTTTATACAAGGGATCATGTTTGCAATAACCACAACACAAGCAGTAAAAATGCAAACAAAAAGAAACAACTCTGATGATGATAATGATATGCACTGTCCTTGAAGTTGATTGGTCCACACTCGAGACAGCTTTTGGCGTCATCTGGTCCAACACCAATAGAGACTAGGCTCTAAGAAACGCTGTCTCGGGTGTGGACCCATCAACTTCATGGACAGTGCATATCATTATCATTATCAGAGTTGTTTCTTTTTGTTTGCATTTTGACTGCTTGTGTTGTGGTTATTGCCAACATGATCCCTTGTATAAAGGTGTCAGTTTTTGTACCAGTTGAAAGGGTCAAAACCTACTACTATATTTTGCCACTGGTAAAGGCGGTCTCAGTGTAAACCAAAGGGTTTCTCACCTTTTACCGCAGCCTGCATCCCTTTGGTTCTCAAAAGGCGCTCGCACCCCCAGAGGAGTGCGGGCAGCCCGGGTCAAGCACCACTGGCCTAACCGATCGCCTCTTCCCCTCTCTCGAAATAGACGTGCGCACCGTGCCTGCGAGCTCGTCATCGCGTCTTGGATTCCGCAATGTGTTGTTTTGGCCGCGCCGTAGTTCCAGCTCGGGTCTTGAGCAACGGACGTGGTCGTTCTGGCAGGCGGCGGCGTCGCCGCGAGCGCCGAATGCTCGCGACTTTAAAGGCTTAGCGAGCGCAAACTCTGCCGCCTCGTTACTCGGCAGCGACCAGGTCGTAGGAGGAGGTGTCGATGACCTGTTTTCTTCGGCTCGGATCTCGGGGCAATAGATATGCGCAGTTGTGTTTGGCCATCTCACCACAGCGGTGGGAGTGTGAGGATGATGATGATGATATGAATGGAGAGGTTTTTTTTTATAGATGCAGCGGAATTTATGCCTCATCACACAACGCTTGCGCGGTCCGCAAGCGTGGAGCCGCGGACGATCAAGATTGGGTTCTTTGTTTTGGTGCCATTTCTTAATTTGTTGATTAATTTTAGATTGTGCTCGCTAGTAGGGTTCTTATTTATATGTTCTTGGTAGTGGCTGTCCGTGAGCCGCTTCGTTGAGCTATCATTTGTGGCCAGGTCGCTTCTGAAGAAGAACTACGCAGCTGAGTGGGCCCTTGCCTGGTTAAAAAAAGGGAATTGGTATTTTATATAATTAATGTGCATCGTTATGGGATTCCATTAATATGGACGATGCTATTTTAAAATTAAATTTTTTTTATCTTCTTGGTTCTTTCGGTAAAGTCACGCGTCATTCAGGCGCTGTCTTTCCGACAGACCTGTTCTTCACCTGAGGACGGCTGCTTGCGTTGTGGCCGAAACGTCGTGAGAATTATTTTATTATCTTTTATTTTTATTATTTTTATTATTTCCCTTCTACGTGACTTTACCGAAAGAACCAAGAAGATGAATCCCTGCAGTCACGAAAGCTTTAAATCGAATTTTTGTTTTTATTACGATGTTTTCAGCCAATTGGTGAGCGTGCGTGCGTGCGTACCGTTGCGGGAGGAAACCGGAGCACCCCGAAAAAAACCCCACGCGTGTGGGTGGGGGGGGCCCGGGGTTGGGGGGGGGCCCGTGGGGGGGCCCGACGTTCAAGCGGATGAGATTAGTCCGCGCTCTGCTGCACCGCCTTCACCTGGCGAGCCAGGGTGGTACGGCACCTCATCGATGCCGACCCACGCGGAGAAGGGAGGGAGCTTAGCGGCGTTCGTGTGCGGTGATCCACCAACTCTCGCTGCTGCTGCTGCTGCTGCCGCTTCCACAGCGCTGGGTCACAGACAGCCGCGTGCAGCAGCAGCAGTGTAGCCACTACCACCACCACCACCACCGCCGTTCACCATCAAAGATCAAAGGCAACGATCCCCCGTGTAGCCTTTAACAGACGGGGCAAGTGCTGTTAGCGGGCACCTACGAAGGGGGACGGTGGACAGCACCACGCCCGGCCACCTTTGTCTCATGAGCTGCAATGTTTACTACACATTGCACCAAGTACTCATTTGAGGCTGAGGCGATCTAGGGAAGGCCCAGGACCGGTTCGTATAAATGTCATTGGTGTTTCCCGTGAGCGGGAATTGAACTCGGGTGGCCAGGTTCGTAGCGCGGTGCGCTAACCACTGCACTACCGCCACCGCCGCCGCCACCACCGCCACCACCACCACCACCACCACTGCCACCACCGCTGCCACCACCACCGCCGCCACCACCACTGCCACCACACCACCAAAGTCACCGTGCAGTGCGAGCGGCAGGGGCATCTGTCTTCCACGTAGAACTCTTGGTGGTCGAGTTAAAAGTGGAGGTCAAGGACAAACTTCAAACGGCACACGCAGATGAAACGCGGCAAATGCCGATACGTCGATGGTGTGACGATGAAGCGGTGACATTTGATTGCATCGGTGCAATTACGATGGGAGGGTGACAATCGTGAGACAGACGTTTCATTCGACAATTCGTAGTGCCGTAGTTGTACGATAATGAAACAAATAAATAACACCGATGGTGGTATGTTGATGATGAAATCACGCAGGTTTGAATACTGTACATCAGGCCTTCACAGGTGCTCACCGACAGCACTTGCCCCAAAAGTCTGTTAAGGCTATACGGGTGATCTTTGTGTGTATGCGTGTTTGTGCTCCAGATCTGTGCAGCTGTATTGACACTGGGCACAAGTTTGGGGTTGGGTCTTACACTCCGGAGAACACTTTGGTGAGATCATAAAAAAACTGACATTTTTTACGATGCATCAGTCATGCGAGCTTCTTCGCACGGCCGATGTTGATGCAGATGATCACGTCGGTAGTAGCGCAGTGCATCACAGCCGTGATGAAGCCTCCCCCTTCGTATTTGTGATTCGGGCATTGAGGCGTTATGTGACTTGCTCACATTTCCTATACTTGGCACTTTGCTCATGATGATGATCCGTAATAGAGGTTTTTTTTGGGTTCGATCGCGTAAATATAAATGTGTCGTTAAACTGACCACCACCCGACACAGCCAATTGAAAAGGTTTGTCACGTAAACAGAACGTGGCCAATTCGTTACTAGTACAGCACACCGGTGTGTTGGAGAGCAAACCCACAACATTTACAATCATGAGTACGACGTTTCGCCAGTCATTACAAACAGCATCATCAGGCGACAGCCAGATTTGTTCTTCACCTGAGGACGGCTGCTTGCGTTGTGGCCGAAACGTCGTGAGAATTATTTTATTACGTTTTATTTTTATTATTTTATTATTTCCCTTCTACGTGACTTTACCGAAAGAACCAAGAAGAGAAATCCTCCTGTTTCGTTCTTAAATTAGGGGATGAATGTGACGTCGTTCCTCGTGAGCCAATCAGGTGCGAAGGCCAGTTCGGGGTGGGGGGGGTTATTGAATGCATGTAAATTACAATGGATATGCATTACCGGATTGGGTTATTCATATGGTAATCAACATACATTATGCACGCACATTGTGCTTGTACATCTGATGATGATGATGATTATGGGGATTCATCTTCTTGGTTCTTTCGGTAAAGTCACGTAGAATGGAAATAATAAAAATAAAACATAATAAAATAATTCTCACGACGTTTCGGCCACAACGCAAGCAGCCGTCCTCAGGTGAAGAACAGGTCTGTCGGAAAGACAGCGTCTGAATGACGCTGTCTTTGCGTTGTGGCCGAAACGTCGTGAGAATTATTTTATTGTGTTTTATTTTTATTATTTAATTATTTCCATTCTACGTGACTTTACCGAAAGAACCAAGAAGATGAATCCCTGCAGTCACGAAAGCTTTAAATCGAAAAAGATGATGGGGATGTTGACGTTCGTCAACAGGTGTCCCTCGCGAGCAATCACAGCCGACCGGTCACTCCGTTCGACATTCAGTTTGCCCACTGTCCAGCTCAGAGGGGGCTGGACCTCAAAACTCTCCGGTCCTCATCCAGAACTCCGTCCCGTCTTTCCGCTCGTGCCGCCCGCCGAGGAATCGTCCCGCGAGTGATGAGGTTATATAACTCGGAGTTGACTCGCGCGCCTGCAGGAACCAGTGGAGGGTACAGGGGCAGCAGCTGAGAGGTTGTTATGATTCACGCCGGCGCTAATGAGCAAATCAAATCCCTGCTTAGCTTGAGATCTCCGAAACGAAAGCGGGCTCGAGGCTGGACCAGCGCTTGGGACGGGCGATCTCCAACGCAGACAGCTTCGAGAGACGGGCAGAGGGACGCGTGGTGCGGAGGAGATACGCACGTTACGATGTAGTCGTGAGATTGTAAATGCTGTGGGTTTATTCCCCCGCGCTACGAACCCGGCGACCCGAGTTCGATTCACGCTCACGGCCAACACCCAGTGACGATTATCTGAATAGGTCCCGTGCCTTCCCTAGGTCGACTCGGCCTCAAATGAGTAGCTGGTGCAATGTGTAAACATCGCGGCTGGGACGTGGTGCTGGCCACCCACCCACCCCCACGTGTGCCGCCCCGGCCTTCATAGGTGCTCGCTAACAGCACTTGCCCCAACAGTCTGTTAAAGGCTACGCGGGGGATCTTTGTGTGTGTGTGTGGGCGTGTGCCCCGGTGTGGTGGGGCTGGGGCGGGGGGCGCGGGGGGGGGCTGGGTGGGGGCAGCCGGTGGCGGCTGGGCTGGTGTTGGTGGAGTGGGGGTGGGAATGCGATCGGTGTGCAGGGTCGTATAAGGAGTGTTGAATCAGCGAGGAGCCCTGCCTGTGAAGTCACGGCCGGTAATATTAGCCTCCCCCGACCGCGACGGCCACACCTCGGACGGCCTTCCGCCGAACCTTCGTTCCGTTGACGTACGTGTACGTCATCTGAAATATAATAACTTAATTAGTAACGAAGATCCCACAAGGCCATCATGCGGGGAGGGCGCGTGGCACAGTTTGGCCCCAGCTATCGCAGAGTGCGGTCGTGTCACTGCAGTTCTCTGCAGCGAGACAACTTCTACGACTCTGAATAAAATTTATGCTGAGCCGTTTGCGCCTTGCGATATTCAGCGGTGAACGGGACCCACTCAGCAACTTGCAGAAGTCATCGGAACGGGAAAGGGTCGATCATCCGTTGGCTACAGCCTGGGTCGAGCAGCGGCAAGAGCACAGTGCCGCGAACCCGGCGAGCCGAGCTCACTCCTGACCGACTGCGGCTAACATCCGTGGCGTCGTTGGGGATGCCCAAAAACTCAGAAACCTATCGGGAGAAGCCCCCGGTTGAGCCAGCCTGCGTGGCCGCCTCGGTTCAACGTACGTGCCGACATCATCGTGGAGCTGCCCCTGCGTCGTCGACTTCAGAAGTAGCTACGTGAAGGCATCTTCCCGGGGACCGCGCCCCGGTGCCGCAACACCGCTCCCCACCACGCTCGCCGGCGTGACCTCCGCGGCGGGAGTCGTCCGGCGTCTTCGTGTCACGACGCCGGGAGGGGGCGAATTAAAAACAGCCGCGGCATATCTACAATCCCTTCGCGGGCTTTTTCTGATTTCTAGGTCACGCTCCATGCGCCCCGGGCACAGCGGCGACAGTGGGCGCAGATAAATATATGCTGGTTTACGGCCAAGTGTCTCAATCTTTCCACTCACCTGACATGAGCGCGTGATTGCCGCTCGGCTCGGCCGCTGCCACCCCTCGGATCGTGAACGCCGCGGTGTTTTACCAGTGGATGGCGACCTCGGTGGCTAGGAGATGCAAACTACCTCGCCTGGTGTGCAGGAGGGCGTGGGTTCGATCCCCGATCCTGATGCCTGCTGCGGTATATTTGGCGTCTCGGTCCGCGTGAATCGCGTGGAAATGTTTGTTTGTGGGTCCTTCGATTTTTCCCTCCACATTTAGAATGAACATCACACGTTTCGAGTATTTGGCTCCTATACATCGATGATGGACTTTTCCACGTCGTTTACCTCGCTGGGTTTACAGGAGGCCGTGGGTTCGATCACGTCGTGCGTTCAGAGTATTATATAAATGTCCATGTGATCAGCCACTTCGTTGAGCTCTCCTTTGTGGACAGGCCGCTTTTGAAAAAGAGCTGCGTAACTCAGTGTGGCCTTACGTGCTCAAATAGAAAAAAACGCGTTTACAAGTTTTATAATGAACAAGGGCCCTGTCGCCGTTGCGATGGATGGCGCCATTGGCAATTAGCTATTATTCCGTGGCCGTATAGTTAGCGAGCGTGAACGCCGCTGTCCGTATAAAGTGAAGCGACCGCCGCATTCTCTGGATCGCAACGCACCCCCCCCCCCCCTGCGTCGTTTTGGCTCCCCTTGGTGGTTTTGTTGGGAGCAGCCTCAACACACGGACAGACGGACACACGGACAGACGGACAGACAGACGGACGGACAGAAGTCTTTGAAGGGCAACGCGGAGAGGTTGTCACGAGGGGCACGTGGATGGGCTTACACAAACACTGACACGTGTTAAATTGCTTACATATAAAAGCAAAGACAAAGATCCCCCGTACAGCCTAAACAGACTGTTGGGGCAAGTGCTGTTAGAAAGTAGCACCTATGAAGGCCGGGACGGCACACGTGGGGGTGGGTGGTCAGCACCACGTCCCGGCCGCCTTTGTCTCTAATGTGGCGATGTTATCACATCAGGTACTCATTTGAGGCCGAGTCGACCTAGGAGAGGCCCAGGACTGGTTCAGATAATAATCGTCACTGGTGTTCGCCGTGAGCGGGAATCGAACCTGGGCCGCCGGGTTCTTAGCGTGGCGCGCTAAGCGTTGCATCGCCGCTCCCCATACGCACACACACACACACACAGGTAAGCCTTGGTTTCACTGTTACCTGTAGGGTCGGTGAAGCGCACACACTGGTAAGGCATTGCTAGTGTTACTGTCTTCGCCGGATTAGACGATCGCACTTTTCACCCCTGTAATTCAAGAACGTTGGCCGTGTGTTGTATAATCCGCTCTGCTGCGTGTGTGTGAGTGTGTCTTTGTGTGTGTTAGAGTGTGTGTTAGTGAGTGTAGGTGCTCGCTAACAGCACTTGCCCCTACAGTCTGTTAAGGCTATACGGGGGATCTTTGTTAGTGAGTGTGTATTAGTGTTAGTGTGCGTTAGTGTGTGTGAGTGTGCGTTAGTGTGTGTTGGTCTGCCGCTACAAACCCATTGACCCAAGTTCAATTCCCCGCTCACGGCCTACACCAGTGACGAGTATCTAAACCGGTCCTGGGCCTCCTCTAGGTCGACTTAGCCTCAACATGACTACCTAGCGCGATGTGCAAACATTGCCACTGGGAAGACAAAGGCGACCGGGCGTGGTGCTGGCCCACCCACCCTTGATAGGTGCTCGTTAAGGCTCTACTGGGGGGATCTTAGTCTTTTTCTGGTGTGTGTGTGACCAGATTTGTATAACTCTATTAACTCCGGGCACAATTTTGGGGTGCGTCTTATTGCCTCGTGCGTCTAATAACGCCGAGACCACGGTCAGTCGTGCAGAATAGAAGAGAGCGAACTCCGGTCATCCTCATAGCGGTGGCTTGTGGGCTAACCATCGAACAGCGGCGGTCACCGCACAGCCCCGGCGCTTTCAGATGCGCTTCTGCGGCCGTCTGGAACGCTCTTCCTTCCGATATTAGGAAGCCACTGGAGCAATGCACTTTTAAATCATCTCGATTGAAAACTCATTTCTTTATAAATGTTTAGTTTGTTGTACGTCCCCCGCACCTCCGATTGTAGCACAGTTGGCTACGTACGGTGCGGAAGAAGTTCAACATAAATGTGGTTCACCCTGCTAGATTTTTTTTTTAGGCCTGTCTATTTCGGGTATATTTAAACACGTGGGTGATTGGATGTGAAAATTAATGCCAGTGAAACTTTATCCACTGTGAAAGATGTGCCCTTTGAATTAGGCTCCAGTTCAATTACTGACATTCTAAGGTAATTGACAGGCACTACCGGATTGGGGATGCCGTGGCGGTGAGTGTCGTCAGTGCCGGATTATCCTCGTAGCAAAATTAGCTCCATATGCTACGGGCCCTGCACTTTAAAGGGCCCCGCGCTAAACGCATTCAAGCTGTCAATTCCGGTTCAGTGATTCTGCACTTGCTCTATGAGTATAGTACTATACCGCCTTCAACTTTTATGAACGACTGGGTGTTTAAGCTTAGCGATTTGTCGTATTATCTGGCTGTATAGCAAATGAAAAAATACAATTACTTTACTATGCAAGTAAAAAATGTGTGTTTTAATATTTTTTTTATTTAGGGCCCCTTTATAACACATACTACAGGCCCCGCACTAGCTTAATCCGGCACTGAGTGTCGCAATGAGCCGGCCGTGAAGGGGCAAGCCTCCGATCCTGGGGTGTGGAGGCGAGGGTGAGTGGATCACCTTGAGATGTGTGAAACTTCCAAAATCCCAAGAACCTTGAGTCTCGGTGTGGCTTATCCTGGATAAGTGCACTGCGCCTTGTCGAACGTTCTTCTTGGTTCTTTCGGTAAAGTCACGTAGAAGGGAAGTAATAAAATAATAAAAATAAAACATAATAAAATAATTCTCACGACGCTTCGGCCACAACGCAAGCAGCCGTCCTCAGGTGAAGAACAGGTCTGTCGGGAAGACAGCGTCTGAATGAAACACCCCAGGCTTGGAGCGTATATTTAAGCTGGGTTGGAGGGGGAAGAGCGCCTTGACAAAATAATTTGCATATCAAGAGGAATTTAGCATATTTATGGGAAATTCAGATATGGGATTAGTACTACTTGTGAAATGCGTAGGTGGGCGGGGGGTTTCAAAGTCATATGCCCGTGCATTATGCCGGATTAGCAGCATCATGTTTTATTTTTATTATTTTATTATTTCCCTTCTACGTGACTTTACCAAAAGAACCAAGAAGATGAATCCCTGCAGTCACGAAAGCTTTACATCGAAATTTGTTGAACATTGTATAGGGTTCTCGCTGTCAGTCTTGCAATGCAGGTGTGGGGAATTTATTATATGTCTTGTTCCCGAAGTTTTATTGCCTCAACCGAAAACGATTTTTTTATTTGATCAGGTAAGGCCCACTGAGCCGGAAGCGACCTGGCCACAAACGACAGCTTAACGAAGTGGCTTATCACCACGTGGAAATGTACAGCAGCCAAATAAACGCACGTTGGTTCTAAATGTGGAGGGAAAAACCGGAGGACCCGGAGAAAAATCCGTCCGTCCACTGCAAGAACATGCAAACTCCAAATATACAGCGGGCGTCAGGGGTTTGGGATCACGACCTCCTGCACACCAGGCGAGGGGGTTAACATCTCGCCACCGCGGCGCCGCTGAGATTGTGCTCTTGACGTCTCGCCGTGCAACGATTTGGAAGTAGATATGACAGAGCTACCTCCGAGACCCCTTCCAATGACCCTGCCGTATGGCAATTTATTCAACCTGCAGTGTGAAACCAAGATTTTACGCGTTGTTGTTGTTGTTGTTGTTGGTTATTGTCAACTCGGTACGCGCGGAAACCCGCGTCAGTCGCGGGCAGCGTCTGAAACCCGGACTCGAACCCAGGCTTCTTATCCCCTGACCCCTGAGCCAACCCGGCCGCCCCACCGCTGCGAAAACGCAACGCGCAGCGCGCCCGATGCGAATGCCCACATATGGGCGGTCTCGCGCATTCCATCGCGATTAGCGGCGGGCATTGCCCTCCTCCTGGCGCGCTCGTGCGCCTTTTGAGTACGGTGAGTACGGTGAGTACGGTGAGTACGGTGCGTACGGTGAGTACGGTGAGTACGGTGCGTACGGTGAGTACGGTGAGTACGGTGAGTACGGTGCGTACGGTGAGTACGGTGCGTACGGTGAGTACGGTGAGTACGGTGAGTACGGTGCGTACGGTGAGTACGGTGCGTACGGTGAGTACGGTGAGTACGGTGAGTACGGTGAGCTTGTTCTTCTGTGTACGGTGAGTACGGTGAGCTTGTTCCGCGCCGTGCGTCGCAGACCCGGCTAATCGGAGTCCCCCGTGGATGCGTCTGCCTGGCTCCCCTTACTCGCGTGTTCATCATCGAGGCTCCCTGATCGCGCTGCGCGGCGTTTTGGCCACTGCTGCCGTTACGCAATGTTACGTGTGTGCGCGTGTGTGCGTGTGTGTACGTGTGTGTACGTGTGTGCGCGTGTGTGTACGTGTGTGTACGTTGAACTTCTATCGCACCGTACGTAGCCGAACGCACTAATCGGAGGTGCGGGGGTTGGCGTGGGGAGGAGGGGGGGGCGATGAGGGTGGCATTGTAATCGGTGCCCGAGTGCAGCGGACCAGATCTCAAGGAGCCAAATGAGAATGATGTCCTCAACAAACTTCCATGAATTGTTTCGTTGCGATTCGTTCGGCATGGGGTGGGCAACGCACGTGAGCTCGCGGGCTACGCGACTTGGCGGTTCGTCCTGTGATGGAACTTCTGCAACTTTTAATTCGCTTTCCTCCCTTTCCTTCTTCCTTCCGATATGAGGAAACCCCCGCTGGGAGCTGCGCACTGTTAAATCATCGAGATTGAAACACTCATTTCTTTAGAACTGCTTTTTGTGTTGAGATTGTTGTCATCCCCCCCCCGCCGCGCGCACCCCCCGATTAGCGCGGTTTGGCTACGTACGGCGCGAAAGAAGTTCAACACACACACAGCAGCAGCAGCAGTGAGGCTCGCCTTATGCCTAGGGCTGCCCGGCTCGCTTTCGTTGCGCGTGTGCGCACGCGCATGCGCGCGCGTTGATCCGAAGTCGCGTGTTGGAGGTGTGTCCCGTGCGCGTCGCGCTCCTGTTTATGTTTCTCCCACCGCTCACCGCTCACGCGCGCGCGCGCGTGAGCGCGCGTGTGCGCGCGTGTCGTACACACGCGCGCACACGCGCACGCGCGCGCGCCCTCCCCCGGTGACGCGTCGCGGCGAACGCGCATCGGCAAGCCGGCGGTCGACCGCGGCAGGGGACACTTTTATTGCGCCGGCCCGCGGCTCACAACCAAGTTCGGCTCGCGGGCATGTGAGTATGTCCTCTTTGCGCTACGATTTACGGTTACGGAGGGAACAGCCAAAACCTGTTTACTATATATATAGCGTATATATATACACACGCGCGCACACGCACGCACGCTAACACACGGTCGGACAGCGTAAGACGATAACTCGTAAAAGCAAGTTTGGGAATTAAAAACGCGATGAGTCGTTGTTTTTTTTTAAGTTGGAACGCGGCGCAGGTTAATAAGCGGCTTCGCCTGTTGACGTTGCGTTTTGGTCAAATATCGTCTCGAGCTTGGAACATCCAAGGAACGTTCAGTACTTTTTGAATCGTAACGGTGATCTTGCCGTTGCTGCCGAGTAGGGTTTATTTATTTTACGGTCGTGCCGTGCAGGGACAGAGGGTGCTCAAAAGTGGAGCATTCGGCTCCCGAAGAAGCTCCCAGCACGCGCAGCGGAACGTCGGACACCGTGCCGAACGACACGCGGCACGGCCGCAGGACACATCGGAACGGAGCCATAGTCCTCTCGAGCGAACGCGTGCGCGCAGTGTGTGTTGTACGTTGTGTGGGTTTCGATGTAAGTCTGCGGGTGCTCAATATAAGTCCGTAGGATCTCGATGTAAATGGGATGTTGTGGTCCTACGGCGTCCGCCTGACGCAATGGGATTCCCCCGCGATGCGTGAAAAAAAACCACGCGCGGCGTTCCGTGGGAGACGACACGCCGGTCGACCGGAGTAAGGTGGCAGATGAGCAGTGGTAGCGGTGAGGCCGCGTAGCGAGTGGGCGGCCTGGTTGTGGTGTGGCCGGGCTGAATGCGGTGTGGCCGGTGGTGTGGACATCTATTGCTGCACGGGTGGCCTGACCAGGACAGAGCCGGCTGGAATTAAGCCCTGCTCTTAGTTTATGGCTCTCTTATGTAAGTCTATGGACCTCTGTGCAAGGCTATGAGACTGTTGTGTAAGTCTACGGGTCTCTATTTAAGTCTATGGGTGTCTGTGTAAGTCTATGGGTCCCTGTGTAAGTAAGTGGGTCTATATGTAAGTATACGTGTCTCTATTTAAGTCCGTGGGTCTCTATGTTTACGGGTCTCTTATGCAAGTCTATTTGGTCTCTAAGTCTACGAGGCTCTATAGGTAAGCCTTTGGGTCCTCCCCAGGGCTTCAATCTCACTTGCGTATTCTCCCGTTCGCTGCGTCGCTGTACCATGTTAGTCGGCGACTTGCAGTGCACAGGCCACGGCGAGGAGCACGCACGGCCGCGGTGCACGGCGTGCGCTAATGTATTCCATGTCGACATAGGGCGGGAGGTTGCGGGCCAACGGGGTTCCCCCACGCGAACGCTAATTGTCACCGGTAAAGAGTTAGAATTAGCGAGCTGGGGCGGTGGCGGTGGTGGTGGTGGGGGGCATGTGTAGGAGGGGAGGAGGAGGATGGGGGGGGGTGAAGAGTGGAACAACACTGGGAGGGAGTGGGGACAGGGAGGGAGAGAGAGGGACAGAGGAGAGACGGTGGCTGGGAGCTATTTTGAGCGCGTGTCGGTCTGTGACGTCCCCCGCTCGCATCGCTCGCCGTCTCTCCGTATCTCCCTCTCTTCTCCCCCTTCCTCCCTCTCTCTCATGCTCGGTGTAGTCGGCACTTTGCTTGGGTCATCATTTCGTTTAAAAAAAATCTTTATGTAAACCCCCCCCCCCCCGTTTTAAATGAAAGATTTCACAAAAAGATTTCACGCTCTGCTCTCCTTACCCATTCACTCTCTCTCTCTACCCCCTCTCTCTACCCCCCCACCACCACACGCTCTCCCTCTGACGCCCCCTGCCCCCATCCCTCTCACGCTCTCACACGGACGCGATTCGCCCTCCACGCCACTCGTCCCCCACGCCACCACACGGAACGAGCGTAGGCAGCGGAGGCTGAGTTCGTTTTGACTTCACTGCCACCCCTCAGCCCGCTCCACCCTACCCCTGCAGCCCGCTTTGTTTTGATTTACCTACAGAGAGCGCCCGTACCGGCCCCCCCCCATCGATTAGAACTCCTGCAGCACCTGGTGAGGCTCGCGTGCGCAACGCGTTCCCTGTTTTTTTCCCGCGCGTGTTGTTTATCGCCGAGATTCGGACGGCGTTCATTGTTGTTTGGTTTGTGGAGGGGGGGGTTGTTCGTCGGAGAGGTTTGGAGGATGGCTACGGTGTGAGAGATGGTAGGAGGGAGACGGTAGGAGGGAGACGCTGGGGGAGACGGTGTGGGGAGACGTCGCAGAGCCCGCAGGGAGGACGCGCGCGTGTCCGGGGTTCGTTCTGCGCTGCCGCCGGTTCGAACCCGTGCGGCCGCCCTCTGGGTGGTTTGGCAACCCCCGCGGCGCGGTGACGCTGCCAACGCTTTGGCGTCAACGACAAAGAAGAAGAAGCTGCTGACCGCTACGTCTGACCCCGGCTTTGTGGTCGTGCTGTTAATGATGTGTGCGTGTGTGTGCGTGTGTGCGTGTCTGTGTGTTCGTGTGTTTGTGTGTCTATGTTTGTGTGTTCGTGTGTCTGTGTGCCTGTGTGTTTGTGTCTGTGTGTCTGTGTGTTTGTGTGTCTGTGTGTTCGTGTGTCTGTGTGTCTGTGTTTGTGTCTGTGTGTCTGTGTGTTCGTATGTCTGTGTGTCTGTGTGTCTGCGTGTTTGTGTGTCTGTGTGTCTGTGTGTCTGTGTGTCTGTGTGTCTGTGTGTCTGTGTGTTTGTGTGTCTGTGTGTCTGCGTATTTGTGTGTTTGTGTGTCTGTGTGTTTGTGTGTTCGTGTGTCTGTGTGTCTGTGTGTCTGTGTGTCTGTGTGTCTGCGTGTTTGTGTGTCTGTGTGTTTGTGTGTTTGTGTGTCTGTGTGTCTGCGTATTTGTGTGTTTGTGTGTCTGCGTGTCTGTGTGTCTGCGTGTCTGTGTGTTCGTGTGTCTGTGTGTTTGTGTGTCTGCGTGTCTGCGTGATTGTGTTTATGGTGGGGAGCGGCAGTGTGGTAGCGTTGCGATTACGGTACAGATGTTAAAAGCTAGCTTTTGTTTAAACCACGCGGCGTTGAGATTTCAGTAGTCTCGAGGATTAGCCCCTTTGCGAAGTTTTCGTGTTTGGTCATTGTCTGTCGACGTGTCGTCGGACTTGATTGCGGTGACAACGCCACAACACCTCCCTTGCTGGCCACTCGTTTGGCCGCGGTCGGAACTCCGCGCAGATCCTTTGACAACCAACGCAAGTGTCAGCCGCTGTGCTGGGTTGTGGGAAGCGGGTGAACCCGACCAGGTCGGGATGTTTTGAGGGTGGGATAACGCTACGACTGTAGCCCCGGCGTTTTATCCCAGGGTGTCGTTACGCTCGTGGTTGTGCGTGTCCAGGGTTCCCGGAGTCCCTGAAGTCTCCTGGATGTCCAACAACGATGTTTCTCTCCGTTTGTCGGGGGCGTAACAGGTGCATTGCTTCGTTTGATTTATCGTTCGTTTTCTGTGTTTGTTTCTACGTACGTATGTACGGATGTACGTAGAAACCACACGTAGCCAACCGTGCTCGTCGCAGTTGTTTCCATGGCCAAAGCCACGATTTTGATCAATGTTTGCCAGTTTCGTCCGTATGGATTTTTCTCCAGGTCCTCCGGTTTTTCCCTTCCACATTTTGAATCAACACGGGTTTAGAGTATTTTGGCTGCTATCAATTTCCACGTGAATCGCCACTTCGTTGAGCTATCATTTGCGACAGCCAGGTCGCTTCTGAAAAAATTTTTATTTTGCTAAGTGGGCTTTACTTGGTAAAGTAGAATAAAAAGTTGTTTAGTTTCGAGCTGTCTGGCTCATCGCAGAGTCTCACAGAGCCACTCACGCGTCGCCCGACACGTCTCTCTTGCAAATCCTGCCTTACGAGAGGTATTTTTTGACATCGGCACTGGGGTATTATCCAAAAATTTTAAAAGCGTCTATTTTTAGCATTGCCCGAGTCACAGATTGCCACCTCATGAGACCGGAATCAGAGTCGGAGGGGGGCTTACTAAACTAAACGACGCTGCCACGGGTAAGTGTGACAGGTTTGATAATTGTTTTTTTACCCTTTTATCTGGCAACAAAACTGACACCTTTTTTTTTACAAGGATTCATGTTTGCATAGACCAAAATACCTGCGGTCGGAATGCAAACAAAAAACACAACTCTGATAATGTATGCACTGTCCTTGAAATTGATTGGTCCACACCCAAGACAGCTTTCCTTAGAGCCTAGTCTCACATGGTGTTGGACCAGATGACGCCAGAAGGCGCACAACTCAAAGACAATGCACCATCAGAGTATGAGAGCTCGGGTTAAGCATTTACACCATTGGAACCTCCTTTGCCAGTAGCAAAATATAATTGTTTTTTTACCCTTTTATCTGGCAACAAAACTGACACCTTTTTTTTGTTGCCAGATTAAAGGGTAAAAAACCAATTTTCACATTTTGCTCCTGGCAAAGGAGGTTCCAGTGGTGTGACAGGTTTCTTTCTCTTTTAGCGGCTTTCTTTCGCCTTGGGTTTTATTCGTATTTTAAAAGCAGACGGAGGGCCCACCGAGACGATCGAGTGGACAAGGTGGTGCGTCGTCACTGACGACATCGTCAGCGTCGGCGGCGGTAGTCATGTTCTATCGACACCTGGACGAAGGCCGCCTTCCCCAAGTCACCGGCGATGCGACAATCCGACTCATCCGCGCGCATGGGCTGATCGGTCGGTCGGTCAGCCCTTTAATTTTTAAATCCTTTATATTAAGTTCACTTGCTTGCTTGCTTGCGCGCTTACGACCGTAAGCGCGCAAGACATTTTGCACATAGACTCGTTGTGCGTGACAATTTATTTTCGTGAAAACATTTTTTTCCAAAATGTTACACTTTTTAGGATTTTTTTTTTTCATATTTAATTTAAAATACCAATGTGATAAAATTAAACTCTTTTTAAAGAAAAACAGAAATGAATAATAAAATAAAACTGATGCCACGCATATACAGGATTTATAGTGAAAAACTTTGTTTTTACGAATTAATTTTTTACCTGTCCATCTGTCTGTCGGCTGGTCTATCAGTCTTCGTCACTTGGCAAGTCCATCGGCATCTGTGTCTGTCAGTCAGTGAGGCCATCATTGTATCTCTCTATCTGTGAGTTTCTTTAGGGGCGCCACGTTGGCGTGATGTTAACTACCTCGCCTGGTACGCACGAGGTCGTGGGCTCAATCCCGACCCTGATGCCAGGCCCGCGGAATTTCCGTCCGCGGCACGTTTCATTGTTTTGAATCACCCAGCGAGCCGGGCGTGATTTAACCTCCTCCCCCACCCCTTACCCCCCGCGGGGGGGGGTGGGGGTTGCCGGGCTTCGAAATTAGCGTCGCGTAACCGCTGCCGGCCTTGCCCACAGCGTGATCGGCTGCAGAGGGCAAATCGGCGTTGCGGATGTGATCGCAGTAATTGCTCCATCGCGAGCGGGTTACGTAACGTGGTAGTGGCGGCGGCAGTCTGAGCGTTAGGTAAGAGGCACATTTTTCTCTGCTGTCACCGCGCATGAACATCTGCCGGCTCTCGAATTTGTTGTTGTTGTCGCTCAATGGTAAACACTGGTGCTGCCTTGCAGCAAGAAGGTGCCTGGGTTCGATGTCCGGCGCGGGCGTCTTTCTGTCTGCGGATTGTATGTTCTGTAGAGTGAGCGTGAGTGAGTGGAGTTTGTATGTTCTGCCCCATGTTCTGTAGAGTGAGCGTGAGTGAGTGGAGTTTGTATGATTTCCCCTGTTCAGTAGAGTGAGCGTGAGTGGAGTTTGTATGTTCTCCCCATGTTCTGTAGAGTGAGTGTGAGTGAGTGGAGTTTGTATGATCTCCCCCTGTTCTGTAGAGTGAGTGTGAGTGAGTGGAGTTTGTATGATCTCCCCATGTTCTGTAGAGTGAGCGTGAGTGAGTGGAGTTTGTATGATCTCCCCCTGTTCTGCAGAGTGAGTGTGAGTGAGTGGAGTTTGTATGATCTCCCCATGTTCTGTAGAGTGAGTGTGAGTGAGTGGAGTTTGTATGATCTCCCCATGTTCTGCAGATTGAGTGTGAGTGAGTGGAGTTTGTATGTTATCCCCATGTTCTGCAGATTGAGTGTGAGTGGAGTTTGTATGATCTCCCCCTGTTCTGCAGAGTGAGTGTGAGTGAGTGGAGTTTGTATGATCTCCCCATGTTCTGTAGAGTGAGCGTGAGTGAGTGGAGTTTGTATGTTATCCCCATGTTCTGCAGAGTGAGTGTGAGTGAGTGGAGTTTGTATGTTATCCCCATGTTCTGTAGAGTGAGTGTGAGTGAGTGGAGTTTGTATGTTATCCCCATGTTCTGTAGAGTGAGTGTGAGTGAGTGGAGTTTGTATGTTATCCCCATGTTCTGCAGATTGAGTGTGAGTGAGTGGAGTTTGTATGTTATCCCCATGTTCTGTAGAGTGAGTGTGAGTGAGTGGGGTTTGTATGATCTCCCCCTGTTCTGCAGAGTGAGCGTGAGTGAGTGGAGTTTGTATGATCTCCCCATGTTCTGCAGAGTGAGTGTGAGTGAGTGGAGTTTGTATGATCTCCCCCTGTTCTGTAGAGTGAGTGTGAGTGAGTGGAGTTTGTATGTTATCCCCATGTTCTGTAGAGTGAGTGTGAGTGAGTGGAGTTTGTATGTTATCCCCATGTTCTGTAGAGTGAGTGTGAGTGAGTGGAGTTTGTATGATCTCCCCATGTTCTGCAGAGTGAGTGTGAGTGAGTGGAGTTTGTATGTTATCCCCATGTTCTGTAGAGTGAGTGTGAGTGAGTGGAGTTTGTATGTTATCCCCATGTTCTGTAGTGAGTGTGAGTGAGTGGAGTTTGTATGATCTCCCCATGTTCTGTAGAGTGTGAGTGAGTGAGTGAGTGGAGTTTGTATGATCTCCCCCTGTTCTGTAGAGTGTGAGTGAGTGGAGTTTGTATGATCTCCCCATGTTCTGTAGAGTGTGAGTGAGTGGAGTTTGTATGATCTCCCCCTGTTCTGTAGAGTGAGTGTGAGTGAGTGGAGTTTGTATGATCTCCCCCTGTTCTGTAGAGTGAATGTGAGTGGAGTTTGTATGATCTCCCCCTGTTCTGTAGAGTGTGAGTGAGTGGAGTTTGTATGATCTCCCCATGTTCTGTAGAGTGTGAGTGAGTGGAGTTTGTATGATCTCCCCCTGTTCTGTAGAGTGAATGTGAGTGAGTGGAGTTTGTATGATCTCCCCCTGTTCTGCAGAGTGAGTGGAGTTTGTATGATCTCCCCCTGTTCTGTAGAGTGAGTGTGAGTGAGTGGAGTTTGTATGATCTCCCCCTGTTCTGTAGAGTGAATGTGAGTGAGTGGAGTTTGTATGATCTCCCCCTGTTCTGTAGAGTGAGTGTGAGTGAGTGGAGTTTGTATGATCTCCCCATGTTCTGTAGAGTGAGTGTGAGTGAGTGGAGTTTGTATGATCTCCCCCTGTTCTGCAGAGTGAGCGTGAGTGAGTGGAGTTTGTATGATCTCCCCATGTTCTGTAGAGTGAGCGTGAGTGAGTGGAGTTTGTATGATCTCCCCCTGTTCTGTAGAGTGAATGTGAGTGAGTGGAGTTTGTATGATCTCCCCCTGTTCTGCAGAGTGAGCGTGAGTGAGTGGAGTTTGTATGATCTCCCCCTGTTCTGTAGAGTGAATGTGAGTGAGTGGAGTTTGTATGATCTCCCCCTGTTCTGCAGAGTGAGTGGAGTTTGTATGATCTCCCCCTGTTCTGTAGAGTGAATGTGAGTGAGTGGAGTTTGTACATTCTCCCCTTGTTATGCATGGATTTCCTCCGGATATCTCCAGTTTCTTCCCATAGTTGAAAATCCGAACCGCACAGTGTTACCGGTTTTGACCAAAACATGCCAATTTTGGCAGGAATAAAACGTTCCTGGAAATGGCTCAATTTGAGAGTCATTCGCAGCATCAGCAATAACATCGCTCCCCCACCACTCGCACCCTCCCACCCTACCCCAAAAAACTTGGCAAGACCCTCCTGCAAAAAGGGCCTTGAGGCTCAGCGAGGGCTTGTGCCAGCGTAAACAAGTGCAATCATCGTAATATTATAATCCTAATAATTATTGCTGTGTACGTGAATGCGCCCCAATGCATCATTATTTCAAAACTCGTGCTTACGTCATCGGTGTGGAGTACAAGGACAAAGGGCTGCTGTGTATCTTCCAGATTGTTACATAAGACAAATTATATTCCTATCCATCGTTAAAAAAAAAACATTAATGTGCTTGGCACAGCAATCTCATGTGAGCTTCATCATCATCATATAAAAAAAAACTATTATTATATTTTGCTACTGGCAAAGGATCCCTCATGATGTAAATGCTTACCCTGAGCCGTCATTACTCTGATGGTGCGTTGTCTTTTGAGTTGCGCGCCTTTTGGCGTCTTCTGGTCGAGCACCGTGTGAGACTGGGCTCTAAGAAAAGCTGTCTCTGGTGTGGACCAATCAATTTCAAGGACAATGCATACATTATCAGTGTGTTTTTTGTTTGCATTCTGACCGCAGGTATTGTGGTCAATGCAAACATGACTCCTTGTAAAAAAAGGTGTCAATTTTGTTGCCAGAAAAAAGGGTAAAAAAACCTATTTATTTCTCATGTGAGCTGTCATGCAATGACTTCATGAAGTCCAAACGGTTTTCACTCCTGCAACGCTGCACAAACTCAGCTGAAGTTGGGCTGCTGCTGCTGCCGCTTTAGTGGTGGATCAGCCAGCTGCTACCTCACTCAGTCACTCACCCAGTCAGGGTGATTGATGATACGGCCCTCACTGATTCACTTCACTCACAAACTCACCCACCCAGTCACTCACCTACTCACTCACTCGCCACACTACAGGTCAGCTCCCTTCTCACCCTGCTTCTTCCCTTGCACTGTTTCACCTGAGAATTCCCTTCTTCCCATCGTCGTATAATCTCTTTCCCAAGGTCAAGCGTGTTACACTCTTGTCTGTTCCAACGTTGATAGTGATGTTTGTTGCTGACCGCTCGACGTTCTTTGGCCTCTGGCCCTTTGCTCTCGGCAACTGTGTTAACAACAAACGAAAAAAAACCCCACAGACCAATGGGGCAGGTGCTGTTTGCGAGCGCCTGTTAAGGTCGTGACGGGACATGAAGGAGTGGTGTAGATGCCATTCACCACTACGCCTGGCACAAGCACTGGACCGTCGGCACAGTGCGTGTGCCAGCCTAGGTGCACGTTGAGGCCATCACGTGGTGTGTGGAGGGCTCGCCGCTGCTGGCAGGAGGTCACGGGACAGACCGAGGTGCCGTCGGGTTGACCGACTGCGAGATGGACTGGCAGATGCTGTACCAGCTGTGTGTCCCCCCACTGTCTCAACACACACCGGCAAACACACACACCCGTACTCCCACAGACATGCGTATGCACACACACGTGCACACTGGCACGCACGAACGATGACGGTGACGTAATCGCGTGCGTCGAGTTGTCGAAACGTAACGCGTTTCACAACCGCCTGTTCACTGCGCCGGCAATGAAAACACAGTCGCCCGATTCTGCTCGGTTTTTTTTTTCCATTGTGTTTGTTGCAACATCACGACAACAAACCCACAACAATAACAACAATAACATCGTAATCACAACAACGCCGCGACCACAACAATGCCCCAACCACAACAACACCGCGACCACGGCCACAAGAACGCCGCAACCGCAACAATTCCGCAGCCACGACCACAACAAGTCTACATTTATTGCCGTTTCAGTCTTGCGTTGCGAGCGATTGTTTCGTAACACGGTTTGAATGTTTACCGCCGTGTTGCCCACCTTTGCTCCGGGCTGGCGCAAGTCTGGGCGGGTGGCGTGAGCCGAGTTTGCTGACGATCGATTTCTGAATCGCTGATAATTGTTTTTTTACCCTTCTATCTGGCAACAAAACTGACACCTTTTTTTACAAGGAGTCATGTTTGCATAGACCACAATACCTTCAGCCATAATGCAAACAAAAAACACAACTCTGAAAATATATGCACTGTCCTTGAAGTTGATTGGTCCACACCCGAGACAGCTTTCCTTAGAGCCTAGTCTCACATGGGTTGGACCAGATGACGCCAAAAGGCGCACAACTCAAAGACAATGCACCATCAGAGTATGAGAGCTCGGGGTAAGCATTTACACCATTGGAACCTCACCAATCAACTTCAAGGACAGTGCATATATGATCAGAGTTATATTTTTTGTTTGCATTATGGCTGCAGGTATTGTGGTCTATGCAAACATGACTCCTTGTAAATAAGGTGTCAGTTTTGTTGCCAGATAGAAGGGTAAAAAACCAATTATCATATTTTTTACTGGCAAATGAGGTTCCAATGGTGTTCTGAATCGCTCTTGCGAGTGTCAGTGGCCAGGTGGATGGAAGAGCGCCGAGCTTGGCACCGATAAGCTCCTGCGTTCCGACGCAACCAGCTGCCTGCGATGGAACTGTGTTCTGACGTTCGTTGGGTTGACGGTCTCACTCTGGTTAGCTCGGTTGGCTACGCGCGGTGCGAAAGAAGTTCAACATTGCGTACATACAGTAACTAGCTGCAAGTCCCTGCATTCAGATCCGGGCCACAGCCGAGTGCAGGGAGTTGATGGTCACCACTGACTCACGTAAAGAGACCCATCGACTTACATAGAGACAGACAGATTTACTGAAATGCCCACTGGCTCACATCGAGACCCAGAGACTCGCATCGACCGAGAGCTGTGGTTAAACCGGGCTCTCAAGTGTAGTGAGTTGATGGACTAAGCCTGGTCACTAATGACCTGTATTTATCAAACAAAACCCATCGCAATATATTTGGTTCTCAGAATTGTAAATATCGGTTTTGACTCGTGTCATGCACCGAACGTCACTCTCATATGCAGGGCGGTGTGCATCAGAGGTCACTTGAATGGATCTCAGCGTCGGCTCCGCGATATACGCTTCCGTGGGCCGTTCTCCGACGCGAGGGCAGGTTCGGGCTGCTCTGCGAGGTTTCCCCGATGATGCCGCAAACGGCGATCGCACTCACCACATAAAATTATGGGTGGGGGGGAGAAGTTATATAAACAACAAAATGAACTCTCGCGCCGATCGCAGCTGCGTTCCCACGCTCAGCTCCGTACGGACGGGACGCGCTCGCAACCCCCCCCCCCTCCGGTCACTCGACGCCAGAGTCTGATTCATAATTTATCGTGTCTCTCGCACCGGCGGGTCGTTGTGCCCGACCTTGCCGAGTCCTCTCCCCCGTTTCTGCGCGCCCGGCTGCCGCTTGTTTACCCCCGAAACGTTCCGCCGTCGGGTTACGGGGACGTGCGCGCTGGTTGTGGTTTTGTTTTTTTCTTTGTTTAACAAACACCGCGGTTGGTGACGCTAAAAAGAATAAAGGCGCAGCCATGAAATGTACCTTCCCGCGCCGCTGCCGACGTACACGCGGCCCTGACCAGAGCGGGCCGCCGTGAGCCTCTCCGTCGAGGGTTTTGCTGCCTACTCGTGAATGAGGTGGGGGGGAGTACCCACACTTCACCCCGCCACCGGTGACAACGTCTGTGTACACTGCTGGACATGCGGTTTGGCGGGTGATCGATTCGAGCCGGCGATCTGTTTTTTGCAAGTCCAGGTGCGCGGACGGTTCACACAGCTGCCACGTCACCCCCCTCCCCTCCCCCGTATTTGATGTAAAACGACCTTTGTTTGTTTTGCTTTGTGTCGGCAGACGTTGCGGACGGACCGTTGGCGAGAACAGCCCGCAGGCGACGGGGCGTACGGACGCAAACGCGACTCGTCGTAGGGGGACTCGCGAAGCCTCCGATCGCCGCCGTACCCAACGCCGCCACTCCACAAGCGCCGTGCCCACTCCGCCGGCTCCATACCCGTCTGCGGAGAGGTGCGACCCCGCACAGGTGTTTTGCTCCGACGGTCCGATGACAGCCGCGTGGCTGGGGCAGGGCGCCACGGCGAGGTGGCCGGCGTGGGTGGTGGTGGTGGTGGTGGGCCTCGGAGGAACAAGCTGCTGAGCTGGCGCCGCCGAGACCCAACGGTTGAATCCGTAACGGCAACAGCGGCCAAAATGTTGAATCCGTTGTTTGTTTTCTTTTACTCGCTATAAAACAATTCGGGATCAGAATATTTATTTATACTGCAGGAGGAGGAGGAATCCGATGAGCTATGAAGCGCTTTTTCACAGATGTCCAGTTAGGGGCACGGAGAAAGGTAAACAAATCACTAAAAAATGTACAATTTATATTTTTGGTATTAACCGTTATTTTCAGAAGCGACCTGGCCACAAATCATAGCTCAACGAAGTGGCTTATCACGTGCAAATGTCTCGCAGCCAAATACTCTAAATGCACGCTGATTCTAAATGTGGAGGGGAAAATCGGAGGACCCGGAGAAAAATCCACTTGACCACAGCGAGAGAGAGAGAGACACGCAAACTCCAAATATACAGCAGCAGCAGGCGTCAGGGGTCGGGATCGAAGCCACGACATCCTGCATACCAGGCGAAGTAGTTAACATCTCCTGGCCACCGTGGCACCCTGAGACAATTATCATCGTCTCAGCTGAGCGCCGAAGTTGAAGCACAACTCTCTTGCCGCCGCTGTTGCTGTCATCACAGCTGCGGTTGACATTGACGTCGTTGTTGCTGTTGCTGCTGCTGTCGTTTAGCGGCGTGAGGCTGTGCAGGAGCGAGCGTGTGCCGCCCCAGCCCCATGGTGAGGAGAGACATGTGCATGCTAGAGCCCCTGCGGAGCATGGAGCGCAGGGGCAGCAGGGACTCGGCCACGCGCCTCGCCCTCGACACGTTCGTCCCTGGTCCGGCAGGTGAGAGAGTGGGACGCCACTACCGCCACTACCGCCACTGCCAACACCACTACCGCCACTACCGCCACTAGCGCCACTACCGCCACTACCGCCACTGCCAACACCACTACCGCCACTACCGCCACTACCGCCACTACCGCCACTACCGCCACTAGCGCCACTACCGCCACTACCGCCACTGCCAACACCACTACCGCCACTACCGCCACTACCGTCACTACCGCCACCACTACCGCCACCACTACCACTGCCAACACCACTAACAACCGGCGCCTTTACTACCATTACCACCACGACTAACAATGCCACCACGGCCACCACGGCCACCACTACCACCACTACCACCACTACCACCACTACCAACACCACTACCACCGCCACCATCGCTGCTACCACTGCCACTACCACCGCCACCACCACCCCTCCCACCACCCCTCCCTCTACCATTACCAACACCACTACCAACCGCCACCACCACCACCGTTACCACCACGACTACCACCGCCACCACCACCACCGTTACCACCACGACTACCACCGCCACCACCACCGGCACCACCACTTCCACTGCCACCACCGCTATCGCCACTCCCACCACTCCCACCGCCGCCACCGCTACCACCGCGGCCTACCTCCGGCTTTTCGGTTCCATCTTCCTCCGTGTGGTCCCCCAGCAGCGGGCAGGCGGGGCGTCCAGCTGGAGCCGTTTGTGCACCAGGTGGGCGGCCACACGAGCATGCTGCGCTACGACGAGCACACCATCTGCAAGCCGCTCATCTCGCGCGAGCACCGCTTCTACCAGAGCCTGCCGCAGGACATGCGCCAGTTCACCCCGCAGTACAAAGGTACGCGCTCCACCAAGGCCACCACCACGGCCACCACTACCGTCACCACCACCGCCGCCACCACCATCGCCACCACAACCACCACTACCGTCACCACCACCGCCACCAACACCACAGCCACCACTACTAAATCCACCATCACCACCACAGCCACCACTACCGTCACCACCACCACCGCCACCACCATCGCCACCACTACTAAATGCACCATCACCACCACAGCCACCACTACCGTCACCACCACCGCCACCAACACCACAGCCACCACTACTAAATCCACCACTACTAAATCCACCATCACCACCACAGCCACCACTACCATCACCACCACCACCGCTGCTACCATCGCCACCACAACCACCACTACCATCACCACCACCACCGCTGCTACCATCGCCAGCACAGCAATTAACTATCATCACCACTGCACCACCGCTCTGCCACACTGAAACAAACACACACACACATACACATGTGGATGTCCGGTCCATTGCTGGGGGGCATTGGCCAACATTCATGACCCATAGACTTACATACAGGGCCATAGACTTACATAGAGGGGCCATAGACTTACATACAGGGCCATAGACTTACATAGAGACCCATAGTCTTACATAGGGAGCCATAGACTTGCATAGAGACCCATAGTCTTACATAGGGAGCCATAGACTTGCATAGAGACCCATAAACGTACATGGAGGGGCCATTGACCTACGTAGAGACCCATAGACTTGCACATAGAGCCATAGAAGGCAATCGGCGGACCGAACCCGCTGGTGCTCAGACCTGACATTCATCTCCCTCCTCGGCGGGGAAAACACCGAGGAAGTGTGTCGGTGGCGCGGCTATTCTGAGCGGAGCGCGTAACGATGCGGACACTCGGAGGCACAAACAACCGCTCGCAATAATGGGCCGGGGGAGCTCACCTCTCGCTTTTATCTTCCCCGTGTTGTGGCTTCCCCCGCCAGGCGGGGGGCTAAGCGCGCCGGATTTACACTGCGGCGGGGAGGGCGGTGCACTCCGTGTGGCGCGTTAATAGAGGCCGCGCGTATTTATAGGCCCGTCCGGAGGACACCTCGCGCTGCTTTTTGCGAAGGGCTCAGGGCTAATGGAAGGGATTGCTGCTGCTGCTGTTGCTGCTGTCAG
This sequence comes from Lampetra fluviatilis, assembly GCF_964198595.1. NCBI lineage: Eukaryota > Metazoa > Chordata > Hyperoartia > Petromyzontiformes > Petromyzontidae > Lampetra > Lampetra fluviatilis. Next base: position 5,998,246 of record NC_136318.1, read on the forward strand.
CCAGCCAACAAACCAGCCAGTCAGTCAGTCAGTCAGCCCACAAACCAACCAGTCAGTCAGTCAGTCAGCCCACCAACCAGCCAGTCAGTCAGCCAGCCCACCAACCAATCAGTCAGTCAGCCCACCAACCAGCCAGTCAGTCAGTCAGCCAGTCCACAAACCAATCAGTCAGTCAGTCAGCCCACCAACCAGTCAGTCAGTCAGCCAGCCCACCAACCAATCAGTCAGTCAGCCCACCAACCAGCCAGTCAGTCAGTCAGTCAGCCAGCCCACAAACCAACCAGTCAGTCAGTCAGTCAGTCCACCAACCAGCCAGTCAGTCAGCCAGCCCACCAACCAATCAGTCAGTCAGCCCACCAACCAGCCAGTCAGTCAGTCAGTCAGCCCACCAACCAGTCAGTCAGTCAGCCAGCCCACCAACCAATCAGTCAGTCAGCCCACCAACCAGCCAGTCAGTCAGTCAGCCAGCCCACAAACCAACCAGTCAGTCAGTCAGTCAGCCCACCAACCAGCCAGTCAGTCAGCCAGCCCACCAACCAATCAGTCAGTCAGCCCACCAACCAGCCAGTCAGTCAGTCAGCCAGCCCACAAACCAATCAGTCAGTCAGCCCACCAACCAGCCTGTAAACCCACCAATCAGCCCGCCCGCGATCTAGATGCCTTTACCGAAAGTGGATCCGAGCCCTTTGGATGAGAATTCTGTTTGTCCCGAAGCACTCAGAGCCCCCGGACGCCGCTCTCCGGCGACAGGGAATTTGTTTACGCTCTGCGCTCCGCACTTGTCGTGCGCCCCGCGTTGTTTCTTGACGACGTAGTCCGACAAGCCCTTTCCCTGGCTACACCGGTGGCATTTCCCATTTCCATCTGGTGTGGATGCGGAGGCGGGGGCGGGAGGCTGATGACAGATGCCCGGGTTGCGGTCAAGGATGTCTCTCCCTTCTGGTCACTCGTGTTAATTCCTGCTCGTGAGCTCACGTGTGTGTGTTTGCATCGCCGCGCGCGGGGAGCGGCGGTGCAACGTTTAGCGCGCCGCGCAATGAACCCGGCGACCCGAGTCCGATTCCCTAATAGGCGGGGAAACGTGAGGCTTTCGCCCGTGTCGTGAAGTCCCGCTGCACGTCATCGGTGTGTGTCGACGCCGTCCCCGGTTCGACTCCGGTTACAGGAGCCGGAACATTTTTCTCCCACGCTCTACGCCGGTTTCCTACATACCCAGCCGCGGGCCTCCCCCAGGTTCACTCAGCCTAACATTAGCCGCCGGCCGCAAAAGCGAGGGGGGACGCGCGCGGCCCCGCGTGGCGGTATCTGTCTAACTCTCTCACCGCCAGCCAAGGCCGCCGTGGGCTCTGTCATTCAGCGTGTGCTGCAGCCTCGCGCGTTCGCCGCTTGATAGCGCCGAGGTTGGCGCAATGGTCCCACGCGCCGTGGACTTGCAACCCAGAAGCAGCCGGTTCGATTCCGTGTCCCGACACTTGCCGTTGAAACGAGATCCCCTGGGTTTCATCGTCCACGAAGCCCTATGGTCCACCCTAAACCGCATCCGCCGCACGAACCATGGCAGCAGATACGGATGCCTGATGCACAAATGAAAAATTAAAGCCTCTCCAGCAGCGTGGCACTGTGGTCGTGCAGAACGAACCGTGCAACACGTAAGAGACGCGATCCACGACAAAGGAAGGTGACGTCACACTCCGCTGCTCCTGACGCGGTTGTCCGGCTTGACCACCTGGATGTGAAATTTGAGTTGCTGCCCTGCATCTACATCGGCATCCATACGGAGGAAGAAGCGGAAACAATTGGACACCATTTCTAATTCCCCAACCACCCCGCCCGCCCCTATCCACCCCGCTGGGCTCCCCCACTGTTAGCCGCTCGGCAGGTCGTCTGTGGTGGGGTCAAGTGTGGGCGCTCCCACCTCTTGCAAGACATTCAGCAGGCGCGGAGGAGTAGGCCAAAACGACCCGTGGGCAAAGCAGTTTTGCCGGGCTGCACCTTGGCGGTTCTTAAAACTGTGATACGCGCCGCGGAGGGAAGGGAAAAAGAAAACAAAAACTCGGCTCGACTCGGCGAGTCTCGCCGCACGAACCGAACCGATTGGCAACGTTCGCGCGCGTCGCCCCACGTGGCCCCGCAGGCGAGTGACGGGGGAACGCGCGCGCGGAAATGGCGAGGCGTGTTTGAGCGTGCGGAGGGTGATATCGTCGGCGTGCGTGGGATATTAGCGTGCGAGCGTGCACTTTCTTCCGACCCGCCTGACCCGCTGTGCCCGGGGACCAGCTGCGGTGGCTCGGGTTACGCTGGCGGGCGGGCGGGCGGGCGGGCACGGGCGGGCAGCCTTCTCTTTCAAAAGCAGATGTTCCTCCAGTTAGGAACCCGGCTCCGCTCGGAATGAAACACGATGTTCAGAACGCGCGGAGCGATAAAATCAACCGCACGTGTCGTCAAACCTCCCGCGTCGTCAGCGGGGTGAGGAGTTCGTTGTGTTTATCGATTTTTTTTTATTTGACGCGTAACTTTCTTATTGACGCTACCCCAACCACGGCTGAAAGCATTGAGGCGTGAGCTCTGTCCGTCCGTCCGTCTGTGTCTCATCCGTCCGTTTGTAACGGTGGGGGGGGGGGTTCCCGATAATTCTGGATATAAACTCTGGGTCACGGTAACTTTGGTTATAATTGTCCAATATCAGCGTCGTCTCGGTGTCACCGTTGCTGCTAGTTAGACTTTAGCGCAGACGCACCCTGAAAACCATCGCAGAGCCAACGCGTGACGATGATTTTCCCTCCCTGTGTGACGATGCACCGTCATCGTATATGTAAACAAACGCGTCCGCACTTATATAAGCATTTGCACGTACAGCATATAGGGCAAAGATCTGCCCTCTTGGCCTACATAGGTTGCTGTTAGCGAGCGCCTATTAAGGCCGGTGAGGTGCTTGAAGCGGTGGTGTGACTCCCATGTGCCGATGTTCACGGACCGCACCGAGTGCTCGTTTACGGCCGAGTCGACTTAGGCGAGTCCCGGGACCGCTTTTGAGATCTCGCTCGCCACCAGCTCACCGGCACCCAACGCACGGTCGCGCCGACCACTTGCGGCCGCGGTCAAAAACGTTGACGTGAAATCTTGACTTGAAGCTTTCGTGACCGCGGGAATCCGTACTCTTTGGGTCTTTCGGTAAAGTCACGTAGATAGAATATATAAAAAAGAAGATTTTTATTATTATTTTTCTGCTGTTATTTTCCTCTATCTAATTAAATAATAACAAAATAATATATTTTTATATATTCTACCTACGTGACTTTACCGAAAGACCCAAAGAGTACAATGTTTACGTTCCGACTTCTCCGCGCGGAATGCCGCCACCACCGCCACCACCGCCGCCGCCGCTCAGATAACGCAGAACCGCGCCACCCACCTCTCTTGGGCGAGGAGAGAGGGGAGTGGGGGGTGCAAGAGTGGGACGGGGGGGGGGAGCTGTCGGCCCTACTTCACCATCGCGTTGCGCTGTCGACGTGTCTTGACGATTGGCAGCTCGGTCAGCGTACGGAGTTTATGTGTGTGTGTATATGTGTGTATGTATATGTGTGTGTGTATATGTGTGTGTGTATATGTGTGTGTGTATATGTGTGTGTGTATATGTGTGTGTGTATATGTGTGTGTGTATATGTGTGTGTGTATGTGTGTGTGTATATGTGTGTGTGTATATGTGTGTGTGTATATGTGTGTGTATATGTGTGTGTATATGTGTGTGTATATGTGTGTGTGTATATGTGTGTGTGTATATGTGTATGTTTATGTGGGGAGCGGTAGTGTAGCTTGTAGCGCGCTGCGCTACAAACCCCGCGACCCGGGTTCGATTCCCAAACGTAATAATGATATATACTCTACGTAACACATGCCTGCTGCGGAGGGAGCTGGGAGGAACGTCGGGTTGCTCGGTCAATGGCCTGCAGGGTCAACGGCGGCGTGGTGTATTCCGCAAATATGCCCGACTGTGAGGGCGGGCACAAGCCGGCGTGAGTAGGTTAAACGTTGAGTTTTATAAGGGCACCACGGGGTGACCAGCCCCTCCCCACTCAGCCCCACCCTCCCCACCCAGCCCCTCCCCACCCTCCCCACCCAGCCCCTCCCCCCCCACCCAGCCCCTCCCTGCACGACGGACGGACGGACACAATAATCCCCCGTGGGCTGGTGTAACCAGGAGGTTCCTACCAGTATTATCGTGTATATGTACTTAGTTTTTATGCATATTGAATTCCTCCGCACCGTACGTAGCCAGCCGCGCTAATCGGAGGTGCGATGCGTAATCTACTCTGTGATGGAGTTAGCACAGCGAAGCTTCCGGGGCGTAATGGTGAGCACGCTGGACCTGCGAACCTGAAGGTCGTCGGTTCGATTCCACCTCCTTAGATTATTAAAGGCGACCCTGTCTGCTGCTGTCCTCCCAGCGGTATGCATCTTCGCGTGTGGTTGCGGTGAGTGGGTGAGTGAGTGGGTAAGGGAGTGGGTGAGCGGGAGAGTGAGTGGGTAAAGGAGCGGGTGAGTGGGTAAAGGAGCGGGTGAGCGAGAAAGTGGTTGGGTAAGGGAGTGGGTGGGTGAGCGAGTGAGTAAGGGAGCGGGTGAGCGAGCGAGTGAGTGAGTGGTTGGTTGAGGGAGCGGGCGAGCGAGTGAGGGAGTGGTTGAGCGAGCGAGGGAGTGAGTGAGTGGGTAAGGGAGCAGGTGAGCGAGTGAGTGAGTGGTTGAGGGAGTGGGTGAGCGAGTGGTTGAGCGAGTGAGTGAGTGGGTAAGGGAGCGGGTGAGCGAGTGAGCGAGTGGTTGAGGGAGTGAGTGAGTGGGTAAGGGAGCGGGTGAGTGAGCGACTGCAAGGTTGAGAGCGGGCGGGCGGGTGAGCACATGGATATGCAAATTTTTGGAAGTCAGACTGGTGAGTTGGCGAGTGAACCATATGGATGGCGGGCGGGCGCGAGAACGAACTTTCGGAAACCGCAGGGACGGTTTGGAAACTATTTCCCCGGGCGCACGTTGGCATTGGAACATTACTAAGGGAGCCTAAAAATAGCCCTCCAGCGTGGCCCACGCTAATGACACTCGCCGAGAACCACTTACAAGGTTGAAAATCGACTGGCGATTGTTTAATTGCCGGCACGCGCTGCGTGCGCTTTCGAAATCACCTTCGGCGGGGCCTTTCTATTTTCGCAAACGGATCATAAACCACGGCCGTCGTTTTTCGCTCCGCGGGGTCTCTCCAGGGTCCAGGGGGTGGTGGTGGGGAGGAGGCGGTGGTGGTGGGGAGTTGGTGGTGGTGGGGAGTTGGTGGTGGTGGGGAGGAGGCGGTGGTGGTGGGGAGTTGGTGGTGGTGGGGAGTTGGTGGTGGTAGGGAGTTGGTGGTGGTGGGGAGAAGGTGTTGGTGGTGGGGAGGTGGTGATGGTGGTGGGGAGGTGGTGGTGGTGGTGGGGAGTTGGTGGTGGTGGTGGGGAGGCCATGGGCTCAGGAGGGGGTTGACCGCCCGCACACCGAGCTCGCGGCTTCTATCGCTCGCGCGTCCCCGCGGCGCCACTGCCGTACGGCCTTCGCGGTGGGCACGTGCCCGTCTCTAAATATACACGCGTCCGTGAACACACACGTGAACACACACACACGCACGCGCGGACACACACGGTGTGCACGCCCGCCCCCCCTCCTCGTCTGATCCGTGGGCCTCGTTCGCTCACGAGAGGTCGCGCGCGTTGGCCGCTGCTGCGCGTTCGTCGCCTTCTCGGTCGGGCGATCATTATTAATGCCGTCGTCATAAACCCCCCCCACTGCCTCCCCTCCCCGCCTCCTCCCTGCCGAGCGAAACGCCCCCACGCATCGGTGTCGACGCTTTACGACGGAGGTTCTCTCTAAGCGTGCGTCCGTGCGTTAGCTCGGTACGTACGTTGTGGACGCGCGTCTGTCCGTCCATCCGTCACGGGGGTGGGGGGGGTGGATGGAGGGGGCGGCGGCGACGATAACGCCGGTAAAAGTGATCCAATATGACTGCGACGTGTCGTCGAATATGTCCGTGTGTGTTTGTTTGCGTGTGTAGGTTGAACTTCCTTCCCACCGTACGTAGACAAACCGCGCTAATCGGAGGTGGGGAGCCCGGAGCGGCTATTCGGCTTTCCCCATGCGTGGGTAGCGGCAGTGATTGCACCATCGTTGCACCATCGTGTGCAATCACTGCACCTTTACAATGTAGGGCGGCGGTGGTGGCGTAGTGGTAACACCTGCGTCTAACAGCGAGAAGTCGCTGGGTTCGATCCCTGACTCAGGAAAAGGGATGATGCATGTGCTGTTCACGAGTCTCTCTTAAAGGCTGGCATGGCGCACGAGGGGGTGGGTGACCAGCACAACGCCTGGCCGCCTTTGTCTCCCCAGTGGCGATGTTTACGCACCGCACCAGGTACTCAATTGAGGCTGAGTCTTATATATATGTCTGTTGAACTTTTTTCGCACCGTACGTAACCAACCATGCGGGGGAAGGACAACAAACTTAACACAAAAAGCAGTGATAATTGGTTCTTTACCCTTCTATCTGGCAACAAAACTGACACCTTTTTACAAGGAGTCATGTTTGCATAGACCGCAATACCTGCAGTCATAATACAAACAAAAGAACATAACTCTGATAATGTGCACTGTCCTATCAGAGTTATGTGTTTTGTTTGCATTATGACTGCAGGTATTGCGGTCTATGCAAACATGACTCCTTGTAAAAAGGTGTCAGTTTTGTTGCCAGATAGAAGGGTAAAGAACCAATTATCATATTTTTACTGGCAAATGAGGTTCCCATAGTGTACAAAAAGCAGTTCTAAAGAAATTAGTTTTCAAACTAGCTGATTTAAAAGTGCTTAGCTCCAGTGGCTTCCTAATGTCGGAAGGAACAGCGTTCCAGACGGCCCCGCAGAAGCGTCTATGAACCTTCATGATGAAACGCCTGCCCACATAACCCTCAGTCATGGGGATGGTTTGACCATACTTCACCACCCTGCTCAATGTAGGTTGGTGAATGGACGGCTCAGGACTGTTTTGTATTTCAGTCGCAGAGGTTTCTGCCAACTCAACATTTCCAGGGCGCTAACCGTGGCACCACCAATCCACCGGCGGCGCCTAAAGCCCCAAACTTCCCCCCCCTCCTCCGCTCGTAAACAACGTCAGCCTCAACGCTTCAACGCGCTCACCCTTCATCCTGGCGCTCGTGCGACGCCCGATCGGATTTTGGCAAAAGCTGATTGGCGAGGTGGATTTTAACCCCCCCCCCTCCTGCTTAATTCGCGGGAACATCTTGTAAAGGTCCTCCACGTCTCACCGGGGGGGGGGGGGGGCGTCTCCGGGTCTCCGTGTCTCTCCGTGTCTCTCTCTGTGTCTCTCTCCTTGTCTCTCTCCGTGTCTCTCCGTGTCTCTCCGTGTCTCTCTCCTTGTCTCTCTCCTTGTCTCTCTCCTTGTCTCTCTCCGTGTCTCTCCGTGTCTCTCTCCTTGTCTCTCTCCGTGTCTCTCCGTGTCTCTCCGTGTCTCTCTCCTTGTCTCTCTCCGTGTCTCTCTCCTTGTCTCTCTCCGTGTCTCTCCGTGTCTCTCTCTGTGTCTCTCTCCTTGTCTCTCCGTGTCTCTCTCCGTGTCTCTCTCCGTGTCTCTCTCTGTGTCTCTCTCCTTGTCTCTCTCTGTCTCTCTCCGTGTCTCTCTCCTTGTCTCTCCGTGTATCTCCGTGTCTCTCTCCGTGTCTCTCTCTGTGTCTCTCTCCTTGTCTCTCTCCGTGTCTCTCTCCGTGTCTCTCGCCTCCCGCGGACGAGGTCGGTGCGCCGTTTGCGGATTATTACCTGTGGCCTGCGTCAGTTTTAAGGCGCTCGGTTTTTATTCTTTGCGTTTGCTTTAGTTTTTTCAAAGCGCAGGTGCTTTGCTCCAACGGTCCGATGACAGCCGCCTGGCTGGGGTAGAACGCCACGGCGAGGTGGCCGGCGTGGGTGGTGGTGCTGGTGGTGGTGGGCCCCGGAGGAACAAGCTGCTGAGCTGGCGCCGCTGAATCCGTAACGGCAGCAGCGGCCAAAATAACGAATCCGTTGTTTGTTTTCTTTTACTCGCTGTAAAACAATCGGAATCAGACTACTTTTTTTTTACTGGAGGAATCCGATGAGCTATGAAGCTCTTGTTCACAGATCTCCGGTAGGTTCGGCCGCGTCCCTCCTGCCGTCGCGACGCGACGCGCTGCCAGGAGGACGTTTGAAACTAGAACTAAACTATTTTTTTAGTTTTATCAGGTAAGGTCCACTGAGCTACGTAGCTCTGTTTCAGAAGTGACCTGGCTATCACAAATGATAATAGCTCAACGAAAAGTGGCTTAGGGTGCAGAAATTCACAACAGCCGAATACTCGATTCTAAATGCGGGGGGGAAAACCGCGCGACCACGGGGAGAGAGAGAGAGAGAGACGCACACGCAAACTCCAAATATACAGCAGCAGGCGTCAAGGTCGCGATCAAACCCACGACCTCCTCCGTACCAGGCGAGGTAGTTAACATCTCGCCACCGTTTTCACCTGGGGGTCCTCGCAGCGATCAGTCGCAGGACAACAGCCCTGGGGAGGAGACGATTTTTTATTTGTCTAAAAAAAGAAATTTCAACGTTAGCCTTGTTCCATCTGCTGCTGGATTGAAGGCCTCCCGAAACCACGGCACTGCGACGTGACAATAGTAATCCACCCAGCGCCTGCGCACGAGCCAATTCCATCCCTCCGTCTCCGTGGCGGACTTCCTCTCTCTGGGCAAACGCGTTCCCTCCCGCCGGCTGTCGCTCCGCCGCGAGCCCAGGCCCCCGTTCTCGACGGCCGCTAGGCTTCGTCTGCGGCTTGCGTACGTCCCCCCGTCCCCGCTGTGCCTCTCGACGCAATCGCAGGCGCGATCCTCCGCGCGCTTCTCTTGGACGCGCTTTTCACGTTTCGTTCCGCACTCCGTCGGCGACCACGTCTCTCCACGCGTCACGGCGTGACGGACGGCGCCCCAGGGTGGTGACCTGAAGCCGGGCGCTTCCAGCTGCCCAGGCAGGGTCGGGTGGCGGGGTGGTCACCAGCCTTACCGCCGGAGTGCCAACGCACCCTGCTGCTGCTGCTGCTCTGGCCGAACGAAAAACCAACGAAAGTAACCCCCTGACCCCAACCCCCCCCTCCACTCCCCCCGCCGCTCCGTCGGGCCTCCGGCAGGAGTGGTGTCCGTCTGCTTCGAGGAGAACAGCGAGGGCTACATCAGCCTGGTGGCCTACCCGCACTCGGAGCGCGACGAGCTGGCCGCAGCCGCAGCCGCCGCCGCAGCCGCCACGGCGCCCGACGGCTGCCGGGCCCGGCACCAGCACTTCCGGCGCACGGTGACGACGCGCTCCTCCGCCGTGTCGTCCGACGGTGGCGGCAGCGGCGAGCGGTGCGAGCAGGAGGAGGTGTCCACCAGGTCGGTTGGCTCGCGTGCGCTCGGAGACACGCGGACTTACACAGAGAGCCATAGACAGAAACCCAGTCGGTCAGTCAGTCACAAGCAGTGAAAAATCACAATCGATGGCTCCTGCTGCTGCTGTTGGATGCGTGCTGCTGCTGGTGCGTGCTGCTGCTGGTTGTTACTGCTGCTGCTGCTGTTACTGCTGCTGCTGCTGCTGTTGTGTGCTGCTGTTACTGCTGCTGCTGCTGCTGGCTGCAGCTCGCAGGAGGTGGAGAGCGTGGAGCTGGAGCTGCACGTGAGCAACACGGACGTCAAGAGCCTGGAGGTGCAGCTCCGCTTCCAGACGCAGGTCACCGTGGAGCTCAGCGAGAACAACAACAACAACGGCAGCAGCAGCTACGCGCACGGCGCCAGCGACGGGAACTGCAGCCTGCACACGTGGCGCATGAGTTGCCACAGCAAGCAGATGAGCCGCATGTGGTCGGAGGCCAACGAGCGGCAGCTCTTCCGTATCCTTGCCCCTCCATGAATACGTTCGTCGACTCATTCTGCCGTTCATTCCTTCACGTCTCCATTCGATCGTTTCACTTGGGACGCGGGCCCCCCCCCCCGCCGCGCCGGACGTCGCCACGTGCCGCCAAAAGCTAAATAAATCTCTCGACGGTCCCCGCGTCTGCCGTGTAAACGGACTCCTCGCTCCTTCGTGTGCGTGCTCGACGAGGAGCCCCCACGCGTCACCGCCACCGCCACCCCCACCGCCTTCCCCCCCCTCTCCCTCCCTCCCTCCCCGACTCCCGCCTGTCGGCGCCGCCAGATTTACAACGCAACTCCTTGACCTCCCCGGCGTACCGGCGCAGATTTCCTCCTGCTGGAGAACGTGGTGTCGCGCTTCTCGCGCCCGTGCATCCTGGACCTGAAGATGGGCACGCGGCAGCACGGCGACGACGCCTCCGAGGAGAAGAAGGCGCGGCAGATGCAGAAGTGCGCCCGCAGCACCTCGGGCTCGCTCGGAGTGCGCATCTGCGGCATGCAGGTGAGCGGGCGGCACACTCGCAGACACACACTCGCAGACACACACTCGCAGACACACGCGCGCAGAGACACGCTCGCAGACACACGCGCGCAGACACACGCTCGCAGACACACGCTCGCAGACACACGCGCGCAGACACACACTCGCAGACACACGCGCGCAGACACACGCTCGCAGACACACGCGCGCAGACACACGCTCGCAGACACACGCGCGCAGACACACGCTCGCAGACACACGCTCGCAGACACACGCGCGCAGACACACGCTCGCAGACACACGCGCGCAGACACACGCTCGCAGACACACACTCGCAGACACACGCGCGCAGACACACACGCGCAGACACACGCTCGCAGACACACACTCGCAGACACACGCGCACAGAGACGCGCGCGTGTCTGCGCAGACGCGCGCGCAGTGACCGATGGACCGACTGATGAACTGACAGCTAGAGGAATTCTCCGCACTTCTGGCTATCGCCTGGTGAGGCTGGTTGTTGTAATTAGCGGCGAAACGTTGCGGCGCTCGAATTGTAAATGTCGTGGGGTTACTCCTCCAACACAGCGGTGTGCTGAACTAGTGAATAATTGGAACGTTTTGTTGGCTTGACAAACGATTCATTTATATTTACGAGATCTAATAAAAAAATAAACTCTTATGGATATTGGTCTTGAAAGCCGATGTGTTAAACTCCTTCGCTTGGTATACAGGAGGTCGTGGGTTCGATCCCGACCCTGACGCTTTCTGTATTATATTTGGAGTTTGCGTGTTCTCCCTGTGGTCGCGTGCATTTTTCTCCGGGTCCTCAGGTTTTTCCTTTCACATTCACATGCAGTGTGCTTTACATTTTCACGTGACAAGCCACTTCGTTGAGCTCTCAGTTGTGGCCAGGTCGCTTCTGAAAAAGTGCTTTCCAGCTCAGTGAGCCTTCCCTACGGACTGCCGAACCAACAGACCGATCGACCGTTCAGGCTCGGCGACAGAGCGCCTCACTGATCAAGCGACTAATGCGCTGACGGATCGACTGGCAGACGATGCAGACCGATGGACTGACCAACACCGATTGACTGACAAATAACGAGACAACATACAAACAGACTGTCCCACAGACGTAACTGTCCAGCAGGCCGCCGGATGGATAGACTGACCGACCGACGGACGCACAGATGGATAGACAGTTTGACCAAGTCGCGGAACCGCCTTCAGCCGTGACCGCGAATCAACCTCAGGTGGTTGCCGGGTTCGTGGCCGAATGCGCTGACCGCACAACCGCCGTCACCACCGCCCCTCCCCCGCCTCCCTCCGTAGGTCTACCAGGCGGAAACCAACGACTTCCTGTGCCGCAACAAGTACTACGGGCGCGAGCTGTCGGCGGACGGCTTCCAGCGGGCCATCTTCCAGTTCCTGCACAACGGGCGGCGCCTGCGCACGGAGCTGCTGGCGCCGGTGACGAGGCGCCTGCGAGCGCTGCAGTCCGTGCTGGAGTCGCGCTCCTCCTTCCGCTTCTACTCCAGCTCGCTGCTCGTCATCTACGACGGCACGGAGCCGCACGCGTGGGCCGCGGCGGCCGCGATGACGGCGCCGGATTCCGCCGTGCCTTCACCGTCGTCGTCGTCGTCGTTGTCGGATGCTGCCGCTGCGGCTACAACGCCACCGCCGCAGGTGGACGTGCGGATGATCGACTTTGCCCACACGACCTGCAGCGGCTTTCGCGAGGACACCACCGTGCACGACGGGCCTGACCAGGGATACATTTTCGGGCTGCAAAACCTGATCCGGATTCTGGAGGAAATCGGAAACGCCAACAGCTGAAGGGCGGGGGGGGAGCGAGATGGACCCCCCTTTCTGTCGACGCCGTGAGAGCCGCCACCGGTTGGTGGCGCAAGGCGCACGCAAACTCAGCAAAAGCGCAGGGCCCCCAAGTAGCACAAGGGGCCCCAAATTGCTGTGGAGAAAGTACGGGTGAGACAAACGTCCACTCGAATTGAGATCCTGATGGACACGGGCGAGCTAATTAATCTCTTCTCAACGCTGTCGTATCCGTGTCTCTCTCTCTCTCCTCCCATTGCACTCCGTCTCCTGGCCCCAATCTGTCTCATGTCCGCCTCTCTGTTCTCGTCTCTGCGTATCTCCACCTGGCGTCTGTACCTCTTCTGTCGTCTGGCTATGAGTTTATGAATCTAAGTGAGGGGGGCAGGCGGGTGGGCCGGAGAGGGGGGGGGGGCCTACAAATATATTTCTGCTTAGAGCCCCCGATGGCACGGCCGCCGCCACGGTCACCGCCACCGCTTGCCGCCACCGCTTGCCGCCATTGCTACTCCTTTGGCGCGCGGTGTGGGAATCCGTCTTCCTGGTTTTGTGCGTGTGGTTTTCTTTTGCACTAGTCGCGAAGATGGGACCGCAGTCCAAGCGTGCCCTCCACAGAACTAAACAAGGGACCGGTGACTCGGTCCCTCCCAGCGGGGGGGGGTGGGGGGGGTTCCGAATCGACTCCGTCTCTTGCGCGACGTTTGCGACGTCTTGGGTTGGTATTGCGGGGTCATGGTCCAGGTGGACCTTTTTTGCGCGCGTTATAACCAAAGAAGAAGATTCCAACGAAAGCTTTCCACGGTAGCGTGCTGTTTTTTAGCGTATTTATAACCAGACTTAGCTCGCAGAGGCATTTTGAAGATGTTCGTGTGGAAGGCACGGTGGGGGTGGGGGGGAGAGGGCGGAACGTTGGCGTTCTTTGGGGGCGTGGGCCCGTTGCTGGGTTGTGAGCGGCCCTCCCACGCCATTTGGTTTTTAAATGCGCGGTCGCTGTGGCAGAAGTTACCGGCACGCAAAAGGCAGCGTCTTACTCGCACGCACGCACACACGCGCGTGGCGCACACTCCGCTGCGTTTGTCTACGAACTTGTGAGGGAGTGAGGCTGCGTCGCCGTGCGTTTTGTAAACCGGTCGACCGCGTAATTCACGTTGGTACACAGAGGGAATGATTGTTATGATTATTACGGCCGTCATCATCGTTGTTATTATCGTCATATATTTATTTTGTAGAGGGTTATAGCCCTCTTCTCGATTAAGCATTTTAAATCGCGCGCACACATCTGTTCGGCGTTCGTTATCGTCTGGGTGCTGACGTTCTTCCTTGTACCCACCTAAAAAGCACATTGATTAAGGAACGTAAATGCCTGTGGGAGGTCTGACTTTCTCGCTCGGAGAAAGAAAAAAAAAGTAATTGTGGTAATTTATTCTACTGGTTCGTTTTTTTTTATAAACGCAGCACGCATTCGTGCGACGGGGGCGAAAGGAAACCGTTTAGTACGAGAGGAAGATATTTAATATTTCATGGCGGCAGCATCCGGCCTGGCGCTGCGCTGTGGTGGAAGGTAACGGAGGATTTTAACGACGACCCAGAGGTCCCCGTTCACGGCCTTGGCAACGAATGACCCACGCGGCCTACGCTGTAGCTTCAGTTTAGTTTTCAGTTTCATGTATTTGGTACAGCCCTGTGAGCCATTCGGCTCTTGAATTTGCTGCAACCGCAACAAACAAAAAACTAAAACATGAACAAGAAAACATCTTCAAGTGACTATGCGCAAACAGAAAAATCCAGGAAAAAACTGCAAAGTCTTCCAGAAAAAAAGCACCGTACACCAACGCTGTGTGCAAAAATCCCAGTGGGATGCAAGTCAAACAACAACAACCACAAGACAACTTAGATTAAAGCCATCATTCGTAGCGCCGCCGGCGTGCTTTTGGCCGGTGACCCGTGAGGCGGGTCGTTCGTTAAGGCCTCCGACCTGGCCGTCGGTGAGCGTGGGAGCCGCTGTACCCAGCTGGTCGTGGTGCCCTCTTGGCCTGCGTGGGCCCACTGTGCGAATGTTGATGTTGTTGTTGTTGTCACGGGAGCTGATGGACGATTTATTTTTCGTGTACTTCTCTCTCTCCTCTTCGTTTTCGGGTTGTACCGTGCGCGTGTTGTGTGACACGACGTCCGACGTTTCGCTCCGCGTGCTGGGAGCTTCCTCAGGAACTGAGCCGAGCAACTCAACTCTTTTCTTGCCGAGCCAATCCGCGTCAAGAACCAGCAGCAGCTGGCTACGCTGCATCATCGAGAAAGTTCAGTTCCTGAAGAAGCTCCCAGCACATGCAGCGAAACGTCGGACATCACGCCGAGCGACACATAGCGAGGCAACCCGAAAATGCATTGAGAGAGCCCTCGCCGTGTAACGACGCAACGAATGTTTCCTGAAGGCCCATCCCTGGCCCTTCTTGGCCCCAAGACAGATCCAGATGTTGCTCTGAAGCAGAGGTCGCAAACGGGTTTTGTTTCCTTACCCGTACCCGGCCGGGTACGGGTATCCGTTCCCTACCTGTACCCGTACCCTACCCGAAATGAGTGACAAACGGTGACTCACCAGTGACTCACGGCCTACCCGTACCCGGCCGCACCAGGGTCACAAACAGGTACCCGTACCCGGCGGGGTACGGGTAGCCGGGTATCGGGTAGGGTACGGGTATCGGATACCCGGTTGCGACCTCTGCTCTGAGGTTCCAGCAGCGCATCACGGTTTGGTTTTGTGGATGTATATACATTTTTTGCATCAGGTAAGGCCCACTGGGCTACTACACAGCGCTTGTTCATAAGCGACCTGGCTATCACAATGATAGCTCAACGAAGTGGCTTATCGCGTGGAAATTTATAGCAGGCACATAATCTTAATGCACGTCGATTCTAAATGCAGGGAGAAAAACCGGAGGGCCCGGAGGATAAATCCACGCGAGAAAGACACGCAAACTCCAAATATACAGCAGCAGCAGGCGTCAGCGTCGGGATCGAACTCACGACCTCCTGTACACCAGGCGAGGTAGTTAACATCTCCTAGCCACCGTGATGATGATGATGAGAGAGAGACACGCAAACTCCAAATATACAGCAGGCGTCAGGGTCGGGATCGAACTCACGACCTCCTGTACACCAGGCGAGGGAGTTAACATCTCCTAGCCACAGTGGCGCCCCGGCTCGGCATGGCAAACAGCCAGTGGAAAAAAAAGCATCTTAACCAAGAGGCCTCGTGCGGTGACAGAAGGGACTGAGGTGTGCGTGTTTGTGGTTACCTGCCAAAGGTAACTGAACGTTCTATTCAACCCGAGGCAAAGTGCAGGATCTCCGCCCCTGGTTTGAAAGCCACGTGGCACGGGCTGTTGGTTTGGTTTGCATCGGCCGAAGAAAGCCACCGCTCAGCATGTCATGGCAATTGTAATCGCAACGGTTCATAATTGACGACAGTGTCGTCACATTTCGATTTAAAGCTTTCGTGACTGCAGGCATTCATCTTCTTGGTTCTTTCGGTAAAGTCACGTAGAAGGGAAATAATAAAATAATAAAAAATAAAACAATACAATAATTCTCACGACGTTTCGGCCACAACACAAGCAGCCGTCCTCGGACGCTGTCTTTCCGACAGACCAGTTCTTCATCTGAGGACGGCTGCTTACGTTGTGGCCGAAACGTCGTGAGAATTATTTTATTGTTTTATTTTTATTATTTTATTATTTCCCTTCTACGTGACTTTACCGAAAGAACCAAGAAGAAGTGTCGTCACAGTGATGAACAATGCAACTGTCACCTGTTCGACCATATCATATATATGAAATGTATATATAAAATTATCAATTGATGTTTGGATCAGGGCATGTAATGATCTGACCAAAGTTGTGTTGTTGAACCCTCCGCCACCCGACACAGCCAAACGCGATCCTGACGATGTCTGACGCAGTTGCAAGCGAAACGTCTCGCCTCTTCACTGTTGAGAAGCGTTCCTCGACTCGCCGGTTTTGCCGCCAAGGCAACCGATGGCAATCGTCAAACGCTTGTACACCACGTGACCATTTCATTTGTTCGGCTGTGTTGGCTGGTGGAGGGAAACGCGCCAAAAAATGTGGCTGAATCGTTACTACGTTCGTCGCAAAAACAAAAAAATTAATGATCGTATTAATCTCAATGATCATATTGGCTGTGATTACCTCCGTGTGTGTATTTATTTATACGACGAATCTGGAAATTTGAGAGGGAGCCGATTTAAAATTATGTTAATCACTGTTTCGTGACATGGCTAGGCATCTATCGCGTACCCCGCTCCAAATTTCAGCCTCAAGTACCCTACACAAATCAAGTTGCGGAATTATATTTTCCATGTTAGCACTTTCCTAATGATGTAATAATTCCATTTTCGCTTTTCGTGGTGAATATTGTGTGACTTTTAGTTTCTCTCTCTCTCTCTCTGTTCTTTGGGGTAACTATGTTTGCACGTAATGGCAGTTATATATATGTATATTTTTGTATGATAAGTTGACAATGATACTAATATTTATTTAACATAAAAATCACATCTGCAATCCACTGCTGGATGATGCAGGCCTCGGCGCGGCACGTGTCGGCCTTGTCATCGTTCGTGTCCCGTTTGTTCCATTTTTTGTTTTGACCATACTTCACCGCGCCGGTCAGTGCGGCTTGGTGTGCAATGATGAGGCAACTGTAGGACCCGATGAGATTCGCTTAATCGAGGAGTCGTTACGAGACTCGTTTTGTATATTTGACTTCAACCACTTTGGCGATGGATTTTTATCGTCCCCCCCCCTTCCACTCCTAGATGGTGTGATGCCTTTTTGGAAAACGATGTACCGTTGGGTTTTTGTTGTTTTTGTGGCAGCGAAGAAGTCTGTTCATGCTATTAGGTTTTTTCGGTAAAGTCACGTAGGTAAAAATAACAACAACTCAACACATCCGTCAACAACACTGTGTGGCCCTAACAAGAAACGGTGTTACAACGGGTGACGTTTCGGGCATTAGCCCTTGTTCAGAGCACATGGGCCAGAGAGGGAGTGAGTGGCTGTACCTCTGTGTGGCATCCCCCACGTGCTGTTGAGAAGGCTCCATTGGCCGGAAACGTCTCCTCTTACAAGTCTCTGTCTCTTCATCTCTAGGCAAACTGAGATAACGAGAAGAGACGCGTTTTTTTTTTGTTTCGAATTCGGCAAAAAATATACAAAAAATTACCAACTCAAAATTTCAAGAGCCGCAATGCAACGTGGTGAATACGGAGACGGCGTGGTGGTCCCTTCATCAAGAGCGGTCGCGGAGCGCTCCTCAAAAGAGCCATCGCGCGCGGCCCCTGAGGCCACGGGTTGCCCTCCGACCCCCCCCCCTCCTCCTCCTCTCGGGCCACTCTTAGGAGGGTCGCCCCCTCCACCTAAAAACGACGTCGCGTGGCGCGTCGCGTGCCTTGTCGCGTGGCGCGTCGCGTGCCTTGTCGCGTGGCGCGTCACGTGCCTTGTCGCGCTCGCCTCAATGCCGTAGAATGCGCAGAGTAACGCGTCCAAACAAAAAACTAAATCGAAAAAATGTCGATTTAAAGCTTTCGTGACTGCAGGGATTCATCTTCTTGGTTCTTTCGGTAAAGTCGCGTAGAAGGGAAATAATAAAATAATGAAAATAAACATAATAAAATACAATTGTATTTTAAAATACAATTGTATTTTATTATGTTTTATTTTTATTACTGTATTGTATTTTATTATGTGTTCTTTTTATTATTTTATTATTTCCCTTCTACGTAACTTTACCGAAAGAAGATAAAACGAAAAACTTCCTCGCCTCATCCTCTTTGAAGTTTGCGCATTGTCGACTTGTAGCGCGCGTGACCTTCGTCTTTCCCCACCCCCCACCCCGCCCGCCACTGTCACCTGAACATATTAAATGTCGATTTGTACTCGCTAACTTTCGTCTCGGCCTTGGCTGTTCGTGTCGCCGCGTGTTGCCGGTGTTCCGGGCCTCCTCTCGCATCGAAGCCCGGCACACCCCCCCCTCTCCCCCACCTCCGAACTCGGAGGAGTCGAAGGTAAAAACAACAAAGTCAATGCGGATTGTCCATGAGCACAGCGCGGCGTCTCTCGTCTTAACAGGCCGAAAGCGGCGTGCGGGCCAGCGACAAACAGCACCATCGAATTTTTCAAAAACACTCATTACACTGGTCAACACACTTTTTCTGGCATAAGGTATTCCAACGGGTTTAAGGTAATTGTGGGGTGCTGATTCCAAATCTGGCATCAGTTTTTGTCTATCAAATATTGAATTTTCAATAAAAACTGCAGAAGAAAAATATTAAATAAATGTGGATATCTACATAAAATGATATTATAAACACACTATCCTAAAAATACAGCACCATATTTTAACACTAAAGCAGTCACTGACTCGCAACAACTTGCAATCATAAGTGACAGAGTTAATTTCGGGTAAAATCAATGAAAATGGGGTATGCCGATAGCATAAATTGAGATGTGATAGAGCAAATCTGAGATCAGATTTGGAATCAGCACCCTGAAATTAGTCTAAAACAGCTGCAAAATTCCAGGCCAGAAAAAATGGGTTTTTTTTGTTGACCAGTGTTATTTGTATGTTAGCAGGTAAGGCCCACTACTGAGCTACAGTGTACAGCTGTCATGCCGCCGCCACGAAGCCGTTCAGCAGGCGCCCCATCTAAGACCTCGCCACCACCAAGCGACGGAGCCGACCCCGTGTCCCCCTCACCTCACCTCGCACGGACACACCCGCACGCATTCCCCCCCCCCCCATAGAGCTCGTGGGGAGGTCACCTGGCCGACCGGTTTTTATCCGAGAAGCCCTTATCGGGATTAAACTTTCACGGTTTCCGGCGATCAGGGAATTGGACGACCTCCCCCGTGCTACGTGGCGCCGCGGCGCTGCGACCAGCCTTAATATGGTGGGGTCGCGGCATGGGGCATTCGGCCACCGCGGTGGAGGCGCATTTTCCCCCCACACACACCCCCACGGGTCGACGAGACAGGCGGAGGAGGGAGGGGACAGCATGAATAGCGGGACCGCATGGACTCTTGCGCATAGTCATGGAGGGTTGGGAACATTATGCTTGAGCGCACAGGCCCCATTGTTAGGAAGGGTAAGGGAGTAATTAGGATGTACGCCCCCAACGCCGCTCACTGATTAGCATATCAAAAGCGCCGGAACCGCCGTGCGCGGGCTCGAGGTGCACGAGCCCATTGTTCAGCGCAGCCTCCCTTTGATGTAGAGAGGATAAATAGTGGGGCAAAAAGGGGAAATAGTTTTCTTACTCCAGCGCAAGGCGACGAGACACAGCTCCAGCCAGCGACCCGGACGTCCGTGCGACGCACCGAGGTACGCTGTTAGCACAAGGATCAGCGGACCGCCGTGGACCCTTAACAGTGAGTAAGAAGGTGAATTAGAATCATAGCAGATAAATCGGGAATAGGTATAGAGGTATCAGCGTAGGCCAGCCTCGTCGACTCACTGATTTAACATCTAGTTCCAGGTAGCGGATAATAAATCATTAATAGCTGATCGTGGCCTCGTGTGATCTCGTGTTATAAGTGTGAACGCGTGTGGTACTGTGTATGCGTAAGCTCGCGGCGTGCGTAATCAGCGTACTCCAGGTGCGCGATCATAACGTGAGCGGCGAGCGCGGCGCAGAGCGGCGCAAGAGTGGGTATCGCGTGTGGAGCTGTAGGCGTGTGTGCGCGCACGTTCACGACGTGTATAATACAGGTGCGCGATCCTAGCGTGAGTGGTCAGGGTTGAGTGAGTGCCGCGCGGAGCTGTGTGTGGGTGTGCGCGTACGTAATTAAACATGCCTACTACGCGGACCCGCGGGGGAGGAGAATCCTGGAGCGACGGCTCTCACCCCATGGGTGAAGAACGCAGCAGCGGTTCGCCTAGCAGCGAGGGGGCGAGTAATGAGGTTAACCCGGCCGTTAGGGGTACCGAGGGAGGGATCTCGGGGGCTAGCGACCCCCACATATTGGTGTCAGAAACGGGACGATCCCCCGCACCCCCAAGGGAAAGAGGCCCCCCAACCCAGATTAAAATCAAATGCACATTTACGGGCAAAGGAATTCCAACATGGAAATCGTTTGCCCGCAGCATCAGGGGGGCGAAAAAGGTTAATGGGTGGTCAGATGAGGAGGCGTTGCAGCAGTTAGAGCTACATTTAGATGGACGGGCAGCTGACTTTGTGGAAGCTTTGCCCGCAAGCGTACAAACTCAGTGGGAAAAATTAATGTGCGAACTCGAACGGCGCTTCGGCGCCTATGACGAGGAGGATGCGCAGGCGGCCTTAGAGGCACGCCGCCGCCAACCCGGCGAAGATCTACGAGATTACGCCGAGGATGTGCGCATGTTGACCCAGCTCGCGTACCCAGAGTACGAGGCAAAAATAATTGAGGGCCTCGCCGCCGGTAAAATCCAGCGATATTTGGCACGCACCCCGTGGTGGCAGCCAAATGTAGACGGTGCACGCCTCTCCTTTAGCACCCTCGTCGAGCGCGCGCGTAAATGCGAGAAACTCTCGGGTGAGCGCGCGCAGCCTCGAGGGAGGGGACGAGAGTGCGCCGTAGCGAGCCTACTCTCCGACGAGGAGGAAGAGCTCGCCATTGCAGTAAGGGGACGGGCAAGGGAGCCCCAGAGACCCAGCGAGACTACCCCGGGGTGGGTAGCCGGGTTACAGACCGGCATTGGAGATATTGCTGGCCGGGTAGACCGAATGGACGGTAAGGTAACCCACGTAGGTGAGAGGGTAACCCAGGTACGCGAGGAAGCAAATAAAAATATGAAGACCCTCCAGTCTGAGATGGGTGAACTACGCTCGACAGTAGGGGGACTAGCCGGGAGGGTGTCCCAATTAGAGTCCGATGTGGGGCAACTGCGTACTGGGGGAGGGAGAGGGAGCGGACAGGGGACCCGCTACGGAACCGCCACCCCTCCCCGGGCGTGTTATGTGTGCGATCGGCGAGGGCATCTCAGGAGGGACTGTCCGCAGGTCGCCCGAGCTAGACAAGAGCTAAGGTCAAACACTAAGGCCCCCCTAGAGAGGGGACCACCGGGGGGTCAAATCGACGTAGCCCCGACACAAACAAGCTGTGAGAATAATGGCGAGCGAGTGATCTCCACACAGGTTCCAGCAACAATGCCAACGGAAACGGTGACTCCTGACGACTGGCTGCGGGAGCTGGTGGCGGGGATCACGGGGGCCACGTCGCTGGTGGAAGGGGAGGTAAACGGAGTGCGTACCCGAATTCTGCTGGACACGGGGGCGGTGGCCTCGCTCGTGAGCGCAGCGCACTGCAGCGCGATCGGGGTCGACGTGCGTCACCTGCAGGCACCGGACCGCGCGCTGCACACGGCGAGCGGAGCCGGAATGGGGCTGCTGGGGAGAGCCACCCTAGAGGTCCGCATAGGCAGTCAGGTGTGCACCCAGGAGTTCTACGTGTCGAGTGCGTTGTGTCACGAGTGTATCGCAGGTACCGACCTCTTAGAACGGCTGGGACTCAACGTGCAACCCCGCCAGCGATGCGCCACCATGGAGAGCAACGGCGAGCGGATACCGTTCTTGGGACGAGAACCGACGCGCCTCCGCTTCGCACCTGTGGCCGCTATCCTGGCGACGGCAGTCACCATCGGCCCGCTCACCGAAATGCTGGTGCCGGTGGCAACATTCCCCACCGACCCCGCGCTCCGACCATCAGGGGAGGTAATGCTAACTCCTCACCCGGAGTTGGCAAAACGGTATGGGGTTGTGGGATCCGCCACGTTGGTAAACGCAGATGGGGGCCGATTGTTTATGCGGATGTTTAACCCCCACAGTACCCCAGCGATACTGCGGCGGCGCACCCCGATAGCCACTGTACACCCCCTGCACGCACGCCACTCTAACGACTCGGTGTTCGCACTCTGGGCTGAAGACCCCGGTCGTCCTGAGGGTGACCAGGACCTGGCCTGGCGAGTCGGCCCGACTCCCCGAGCCGAGGTCATTCCCCTGCTCGACGCGTTACATGTACCATGGGCGGATTTACCTAAGGGAGAGGCCGATCGGCTGCGCGAGTTACTGCGGGAGTATGCCGACGTATTCAGTGAGCACGACTCGGACGTGGGTCGGACCGATCTTGTTAAGCACCAAATTGACACCGGTGCAGCCCGACCCATCAAACTCCCTTCGTACCGAGTGGGCGCACCCGAACGCGCCCAAATCAAAGAGGCAGTTGGGGACATGCTTCGCGATAACATAATTCAGCCCTCGGCGAGCCCCTGGTCAGCCCCAGTGGTACTAGTTACGAAAAAGGATGGGTCAACCCGGTTCTGCGTCGATTACCGTAAACTAAATGCAGTCACGCTCGGCGATGCCTTCCCCATACCCCGCATCGATGACACCTTCGACAGCCTCGCCGGAGCGCGATATTTTTCCACCCTCGATCTCGCGTCCGGGTACTGGCAGGTGGAGATGGCGGAGGAGGATCGGCCGAAAACCGCATTCACCACCCCGATGGGACTATTCGAGTTTCGAGTACTCCCGTTCGGACTCACCAATGCGCCTGCGACGTTCCAGCGGCTGATGGAGTTGGTGATGCGGGGCTTGCAATGGGAACAGTGCCTGATTTACTTGGACGATGTGATAGTGTTCAGTAGATCTTTGTCTGAGCATTGGTCCAGGCTACGAGAGGTGTTCCAGCGATTGCGAGCGGCTCATCTCAAGCTCAAGCCACGTAAGTGTTACATCGCACAACGCGAGGTGGGGTACCTCGGGCATCGCGTCAGCGAGGCAGGCGTGCACACTGATCCGGAGAAGGTACGCGCCGTAGTGGAGTGGCCACGGCCAAGGAATCTGACGGAGATCAGATCATTTTTGGGGCTCGCCACCTATTATCGTCGATTTGTAAAGGGATTCAGCGAGATTGCACGCCCCCTCACCCAACTCACCTCCCCTAAGCACCCCTACCAGTGGACGGGGGCCTGCCAGACGGCCTTCACCACTCTCAAAGACCACCTCACCCACGCCCCCACCCTCGCTTTCCCCGATTTTACCACCGATTTTATTTTGGACACCGACGCCTGCAGCAGCGGGCTGGGCGCGGTGTTGTCACAGGTACAGGATGGGACGGAACGAGTCATCGCGTACGCCAGCCGGACCTTGAGTGGGGCCGAGCTGAACTATTGCGTGACCCGCCAAGAGTTGTACGCCGTGATTTTCGCATGTAAGCAGTTCCGGCCGTATTTGTATGGCAGGAAATGTCGCGTACGCACTGACCATTATGCTCTGCAGTTCCTTCTCACATTCAAGGAGCCGCGGGGGCAGATGGCCCGGTGGTTGGCGCAGTTGCAGGAGTACAACCTGCAAATCGAGTATCGGGCTGGCCGGACGCATGCAAACGCGGACGCCTTGTCGAGGCGACCCACGGTGGACGCTGAGACAAGGGCGGAGGAGGCCTGCCCGTGTTTCACGGGGGGACGCTGCCGGCAGGCAACGGACCCCCGAGCGGCCGCGGCCACTGACCCCCCCCCAGCGAGAGAGAGTGCAGTGTGCGCCACAGAGGCCCTCACAGGTGGCACCGAGGATCCCGTCGACCGCCCGGCAAGCGCGGGACCCGCGGCTCGGGACCCGATCGGACGGATCCAGGAGGACGTCGGCTGCGCCTTCCCGGGCCTGAACGACGAGCAGCTGAGACAGACCCAGCAGCGAGATCCCGATCTGGCGGCAGTGGAGGCGGCACTGCGGGAGGAAAAGAGCGCCCTGCCAGGACCCTGGAGCGGTTTGTATGCCCGGTTGTGTGTGCAGAACGGAGTGGTACGGGAGTTAACCGAGGCCGGCCAGCCGGGGTGCATCTGTGTTCCTGCCCAGGTGCGACCCCAGCTGCTTCGGCTGGTGCATGACCACCCACTCGGGGGCCACGATGGGGAACGACGCACTCGAGAGACCCTGCGTCGCCAGTATCTCTGGCCCAAATTGGCACAAGACGTGGCGGCCTGGGTACAGGGCTGCCGCGCCTGTCAGCAGTGCGGGCCGAAACCGGCACGATACCAGGTACCCCTAAGGCCGTTCCGCGTCAGCCGCACGAATCAGCTGGTCGGGATTGACCTACAGGGGCCATTCCCGCGATCCCATCGAGGCAACCGATATATCCTAGTCGCAGTAGAGTATTTCACCCGCTACCCCGTGGCAGTGGCCATCCCTGATAAAACGGCCTTGGTGGTGGCCCGGGCATTCGTGGAACACTACGTACTTAAGCACGGGATCCCAGAACGAGTCCTCACCGACCAGGGTAGCGAGTTCGAGGCCGAGTTGTTCCAGGCACTGTGCCGAGAGTTCGGAATCCAGAAGGACCGAACCACAGCGTACCACCCCCAAGCGAACGGTATGGTGGAGCGCATGAATCAGACCCTAGCGGGGAAACTCAAACGTATGGCGGCCGCAAATCAACGGGATTGGGACGAACACCTCCCCTACGCCCTTTTCGCCTACGCCACCACCGTACACACGTCGACGGGACAAACCCCGTTTTTAATGATGTTCGGCCGTGAGTCTCGTTTACCCGCAGATCTGCTATTCGGCGTCCCTTCCCCCCAGCCGGAGGAAGGAAGCCGCCCCGTGGAACACCTGTTGGAGACCCTGCGAGAAGCCCGAGGTCGAGCATACCCGCAAGGGGAAGCCGCGCATCGGCGGCAGGAACAGGGCACCCGACCCCGCATGGAACCCCCCTTATTCCTGACAGGCGCTAAGGTGTGGCTACACACCCCTCGCGTCGGGGCCGGGCAGGTGGGGAAACTGACGACCTACTGGCGGGGACCCTGGACCGTGGTGCGACAGATCTCCCCCTGGACGGTACTAATTTATGGCGGGGAGAGGGATCGAGAGACGGTGGTCAACGTCCGCCGCTTAAAACCGTGGAAAGCGGCCCCGGCGAGAGAGAACCCCGTCACTCGAAGGCCCCGTAATCCCGGAGTACCCGCACCCCTCGTGTTGGGGGGCCTCGCACCCTACATGGGCCCCGCCGGGCCCCCGAGACGCCCCGACCCCGCCAGGGGACGGCGCGGACGACGGCCCCTAAACCCCTCCGCTTCTGAGTTTGTACCCCAGCCCGCAGGTACCGAGGTACAGGGAGAGCCGCTGGAGTGGAGGAGGAGGCCGCCGCAGGAGCTGCAGAGGACGGAGCCACCCACCCCGAGACCAGCCACGAGGGCCGGACGGACCCCTCGGATCCCGCAGCGTTTCCTCGTGGGCGCGGCTCAAGCAAGGTGCTCCAGTCAACCCGGGACGGGGACCAGCACCTCGGGGGGCTATGTCATGCCGCCGCCACGAAGCCGTTCAGCAGGCGCCCCATCTAAGACCTCGCCACCACCAAGCGACGGAGCCGACCCCGTGTCCCCCTCACCTCACCTCGCACGGACACACCCGCACGCATTCCCCCCCCCCCCATAGAGCTCGTGGGGAGGTCACCTGGCCGACCGGTTTTTATCCGAGAAGCCCTTATCGGGATTAAACTTTCACGGTTTCCGGCGATCAGGGAATTGGACGACCTCCCCCGTGCTACGTGGCGCCGCGGCGCTGCGACCAGCCTTAATATGGTGGGGTCGCGGCATGGGGCATTCGGCCACCGCGGTGGAGGCGCATTTTCCCCCCACACACACCCCCACGGGTCGACGAGACAGGCGGAGGAGGGAGGGGACAGCATGAATAGCGGGACCGCATGGACTCTTGCGCATAGTCATGGAGGGTTGGGAACATTATGCTTGAGCGCACAGGCCCCATTGTTAGGAAGGGTAAGGGAGTAATTAGGATGTACGCCCCCAACGCCGCTCACTGATTAGCATATCAAAAGCGCCGGAACCGCCGTGCGCGGGCTCGAGGTGCACGAGCCCATTGTTCAGCGCAGCCTCCCTTTGATGTAGAGAGGATAAATAGTGGGGCAAAAAGGGGAAATAGTTTTCTTACTCCAGCGCAAGGCGACGAGACACAGCTCCAGCCAGCGACCCGGACGTCCGTGCGACGCACCGAGGTACGCTGTTAGCACAAGGATCAGCGGACCGCCGTGGACCCTTAACAGTGAGTAAGAAGGTGAATTAGAATCATAGCAGATAAATCGGGAATAGGTATAGAGGTATCAGCGTAGGCCAGCCTCGTCGACTCACTGATTTAACATCTAGTTCCAGGTAGCGGATAATAAATCATTAATAGCTGATCGTGGCCTCGTGTGATCTCGTGTTATAAGTGTGAACGCGTGTGGTACTGTGTATGCGTAAGCTCGCGGCGTGCGTAATCAGCGTACTCCAGGTGCGCGATCATAACGTGAGCGGCGAGCGCGGCGCAGAGCGGCGCAAGAGTGGGTATCGCGTGTGGAGCTGTAGGCGTGTGTGCGCGCACGTTCACGACGTGTATAATACAGGTGCGCGATCCTAGCGTGAGTGGTCAGGGTTGAGTGAGTGCCGCGCGGAGCTGTGTGTGGGTGTGCGCGTACGTAATTAAACATGCCTACTACGCGGACCCGCGGGGGAGGAGAATCCTGGAGCGACGGCTCTCACCCCATGGGTGAAGAACGCAGCAGCGGTTCGCCTAGCAGCGAGGGGGCGAGTAATGAGGTTAACCCGGCCGTTAGGGGTACCGAGGGAGGGATCTCGGGGGCTAGCGACCCCCACACAGCTCTGTTTCAGAAGCGACACTGGGCCATCACAAACACGAAGCGGCTTATCGCGTGATAATGTATTGAAGCCAAATGCTCTTAAAGGACGCGTTGATTTTAAATGTGGAGGGGAAGAAAAAAACCAAAAAGACCCGGAGAAAATTCCACGTGACCACGGGGAGAGAGAGAGACACGCAAACTCCCAACTATACGGCAGGCGTCGGGATCGGGATCGAAGCCACGATCATCGGTCTCGTCCCAGGAGCGTATCGAGCGTGGGGCAGCCAGGGGGGGGGGGGGTGCCTTGACCCCCCCCCCACCCGTCCACCCTCCCCCCGCTGGTGGCCAGCTACGAGTTGGGCCCCCCTTGGCAGCCACCGTGAGATACATTTCCAACAACGGTGTAAAGGAACAACTTTTATTTTAAACGCGGTTTAAATTATATTTTTATAACCGAAAATGCTTTAATTGACGTCCCACATTTTATTTTAATTCGAGCAATAATGTTTGGCGACCCGTGCGAGACTAATCAAACATTGGGCCCCCCCTGGATCTACCCCCCCCCCGAATCGATTGCCGCATCCACCCTGAACATGAGAAAGTTGTTACGACGCCACTGAACAGCGTCTGCGGGATCTGGTGGAGGGAGAGGGAGGGGTAGGAAGCGGGGATGTGGCGGTGGTTTCAATTTTCAGTTTAATTTCAGTTTCATGTATTAGGTATAACCCTAATTCTAGATTTGAAGCTTTCGTAACTGCAAGTATTCATATTCTTAGGTTTTTTTCGGTAAAGTCACGTAGGTAAAAAAATCTAAATTAATAAAAGTAAAATAAAAATAAAATAAAATAAAAATCACAACGTTTCGGAGGCAACACAAGCTTCCGTCCACGAAACGTTGTGATTTTTATTTTATTTTTATTTTACTTTTATTCATTTTGATATATTTACCTACGTGACTTTACCGAAAAAACCTAAGAATAGGTATAACCCTGTGAGCCATGCGGCTCTTGACTCGGGTGCAACCGCAAACAAAACAAAAACCTGAACAAGAAACATCTTAAAGTGACTACACGCAACAGGAAAATCCAGGAAAAAACAGCAAAGTCTCCTAGAAAAAACACCGCACTTCAACGCTGTGTGCAAAAAATCCCAGTGGAATGCAAGTCAAACAATAACAACCATAAGACAATTTAGATTAAAGTTATCAGGCCCTCTTCAGAAATAAATCTGCCCCCATTGGCGTTCCAGCGCGGTTGGCATTGCACCCCCACCCACCCATCCGTTTGGCACGAGGAGTGAAACGTGAACCGATCTCCGTGTTCGATCACCAACTCTCCTCTCTCTCTCCACCCTACCGCATCGGCGTCTCCGTTCGGCAATGCTGACAACGATAGCGAGCGAGCGAGCTTGCTGCTGCTGCTGCTATCTTGGTGTTACGCGGAGGGTCTTACTCACACGACACGGAGGGGCTTACCTCAAGCCAGAGGTCGCAACCGGGTACCCGATACCCGTACCCTACCCGATACCCGGCTACCCGTACCCGGCCGGGTACGGGTACGGGTACCCGTTTGCGACCCTGGTGCGGCCGGGTTCGGGTAGGCCGTGAGTCACTGGTGAGTAACCGTTTGTCACTCATTTCCCAACGTCTTGTCTCTTCTCACAATTTAAGTTCCTAGAATCAACCCACACGTGCCTGCAACATGGCTTCATCCCAGAGGTCACAATCAGGTACCCGATACCCGTACCCTACGCGTACCCGGCCGGGTACGGGTAGGGTACCGGGTACGGGTAGGGTACGGGTAGGGTATGGGTACGGCCCGGTACGGGTACCCGTTTTCGACCCTGGTGCGGCCGGGTACGGGTACGGGTAAGGAATCAAACCCCGTTTGCGACCTCTTTCTCAAGCTACGTTTCGCCCCGGTTGCCGAGCCAGAAAGACAAATGAACGCATCGATCGCGCACGCCACCCAATGTACCTCCCGCAGCTTGTGGCGGTGGGCACACTCAAGTCGCGTGCCACCAACCCTACTCCGTACCGTGTCAACCCAGACGGTTTATCCCGCATGCTTGTGCAGGGAAATTGAGTTTTCAGGTCCATACGGCGTACAGCCGTTTCAATACGGGCAACAAATATATGAAATGTGTCTATTTGTTTGTGTTTGTCCCTTGTGATGATGGGACTTTGTAGGATGCGCGTTGAGATTTATAAGGGCACGGGGTGACCAATACGGTCTGAGTTGGTCTGTAATCAGGCAAGGGCACTGATCAAGGGGTTTGACAGGTATGTAGTGGTGAGTGTACTAGTGGTGATTGTCTATTTGTTGGTGTTTGTCCCTTGTGATGATGGCACTTTGTAGGATGAACGTTGAGATTTCTAAGGGCACACGGGGTGACCAACAAGTTCTGAGTTGGTCTGTAATCAGGCAAGGGCACTGATTAAGGGGTTTGACAGGTACGCTCCTCCGGCCTAGCGCCGACGTGGGTAGCTAAACAACATCATCATCATCATCCGCATTGTCGGCCGCCTTCAATCCACTGCTGGACGAAGCTCCCCCCCGCTCCCTCCTTATTTTGCGTTCTTGTTGTTGCGAGCCGCTGCCATATTTCAACATCCTAAATGTATCCGCGAGTTGTCGCCCGTGGCGACTCCAGAACGTTGCGCCTCGTGCCGAGTCACAATAATCTCTGCCGCAGCCCGGGGCAGACAGATGTCCCCTGCGAGGTGGTCCGGCTGACGCCTGCAGCCGGAACTGGCAGGGCCCCCTCCACACACTCACCACCAGCAGGTCGCGGAGTGTTGGTGGTGAGTATTTACACTATGAGATCTCTTTTACCAGTGGCAAAATATAATGGTAGGTTTTTACCCTTTTAACTGGTACTCTGATATTGCACTGTTTTTGAGTTGTACGCCTTCTGGTGTCATCTGGCCCTACACCAATGGGGACTAGGCTCTAAAGAAAGCCGTCTCGGGTGTGGGCCAATCAACTTCAAGGACAGTGCATATTATTATCCTGATCAGAGTTGCTTCTTTTTGTTTGCTTTATTGACTACTTGTGTTGTGGTCATTGCAAACATGATGCCTTGAATAAAGGTGTCAGTTTTGTACCAGTTAAAAGGGTAAAAACCTACCATTATTGGTGGTGAGTGTTGGTGGTGAGTGTTGGTGGTGTGATGCCGATGCGGTGGTGGTGAGCGCTGTAGGTGATGATGATGGTGGTGGTGGTGAGGTGGTGGGTGTTGGTGGTGT
This sequence comes from Lampetra fluviatilis, assembly GCF_964198595.1. Lineage (NCBI taxonomy): Eukaryota > Metazoa > Chordata > Hyperoartia > Petromyzontiformes > Petromyzontidae > Lampetra > Lampetra fluviatilis. The sequence continues at coordinate 6,028,449 of NC_136318.1, forward strand.
GATGATGATGGTGAGTGTTGGTGGTGAGTGTTGGTGGTGTGATGATGATGGTGAGTGTTGGTGGTGTGATGATGATGGTGAGTGTTGGTGGTGAGTGTTGGTGGTGAGTGTTGGTGGTGTGATGCCGATGCGGTGGTGGTGAGCGCTGTAGGTGATGATGATGGTGGTGAGGTGGTGAGTGTTGGTGGTGTGATGATGATGGTGGTGGTGGTGGTGAGGTGGTGAGTGTTGGTGGTGAGTGTTGGTGGTGTGATGCCGATGCGGTGGTGGTGAGCGCTGTAGGTGATGATGATGGTGGTGGTGGTGAGGTGGTGGGTGTTGTAGGTGTGATGATGTGGTGGTGAATGTTGTAGGTGTGATGATGATGGTGAGTGTTGGTGGTGTGATGCCGATGCGGTGGTAGTGAGCGCTGTAGGTGATGATGATGGTGGTGGTGAGGTGGTGGGTGTTGTAGGTGTGATGATGTGGTGGCGGTGAGTGTTGTAGGTATGATGATGATGGTGAGTGTTGTAGGTGTGATGCTGATGTGGTGGTGAGTGTTGTATGTGTGATGATGTGGTGGTGAGTGTTGTAGGTGTGATGATGATGATGATGGTGAGTGTTGTATGTGTGATGATGTGGTGGTGAGTGTTGTATGTATGATGAAATGGTGAGTGTTGGTGGTGAGTGTTGTAGCCCATGGGCCCCAGACCCCAGCTCGAGTTGCCACCTGCCCTGGTTTTCGCAGGATCGTGCTCTGGTTGAGATAACTCTCCTGCTGAAATCCCCCAAGGCTTCACGGGGCTTCAAATGTCCCAAATTCGCGCGGCGCGAAAGGAGTTCAACATCCAATGCATTTTGCGCGTCGGTTCCCACCTCTTCTGGCATTGTGAGATGTCCTTCTGCTCGCCACGCACGACACGTCCCAGATCGTACGTACATCAAAAGTGGAAACCGTAGCCACTACCCACCCCCACCACCACCACCGCCCGCTGTGCATCCGCACCAAAGCTGTGCCAACCCATCTGCCCGAGTCCCCCCGAGTGTGGGAATTTGTCGACCAAGTTTGAGTCTCTGCCACGGCCTTGCGTAGGCAAGGTCAGACGCGTCTGCTAAGTGCAGCGCAGCCTGCTGATGCCGACGCAATGTGTCTTCTATTTGCTATATTAGGTTCGAGTGATCTCGTCTATAATAATAATAGTTCAATTTGTAACGCGCGCAAAATTTGCAGACGTAGTGGCCGCAACTCAGAGGCGCGGAGCCAAGCTCAGAGTCGCTCGAAAGCACGTGGTTGTAGAGGTGAGTTTTTAAGTTTCTCTTGAAGGAGGCGATTGAGGTGATGCTGAGAATGTGCAGAGGGATGATGGCGTTCCAGACTGTTGGGGCTGCCACCGAGAAGCGGCGCATAGACATGATGATGACCATCCTGGATCTTGGTATCAAGAGGAGGTCGTGAGTCGCGCCGCGCAGGCATCTGCCGTGTGCCGAGCTGCAAGTTGTCAATAATCGCGTGGATGAGTGTGCTGATGAGACCCGGGAAGTCAAAGCCTGCTCCAAAAAGTTCCCTTTTAATAAATAGTGCGGATTGTAAATATTGAAATGGACTAAACCATTATTATTAAAAACTGGTTTTTTTTTATGCAATAACGAGTTGGATTCCGGGCCACGCACGGCTGTCAGCGGTGCCACATTACATCAGCGACGGTGGCGTGTGCCCACCTTTCACCAAACCCACACACTGACCAGCGCGGATGGTTAAGCCACTCCCACGACCAACGCAACGAGCGGAGAGGCCTTCATGCAGCAGTGGACGAACAAACGGCTGAGAATTGTAAACGTATCTGGGTTTGGGTTTGGTGCTGTGCTGAGAGATTGGTTACGTAACCCCACTAATTGGGGGGAGTCCAGATTATGAATGAATGTATTATTTACGACAATGCTTGCCGTCGTGTTAAGGGTTAGCATACTGGACTTGCAATACAAAAGCCTCGAATTAGTTTTTTTTATCTCCAGGCGCGGCAGATGGAACAATGGTGGCAATGTTTCTTAAATCGCTCCTCGACCTCACTCCGCCCAGCAGTAAAACCTCGACTCCTCTGGCCTCTCTGCGTGCCGTGAAGAAGGGGCCATTGCCCGAAACGTCGCCTAGCATGTCCTCCCCAGCGTGCTCTTTGACGAACGTGTTGAGTGGAGGGACGCGTGCGGTGGGTTAACGCGTAGGTACTGACACCTCTTTCAAGACGTCCGAGCCCAAGCATGGAAGGCTACGAGACAAATTCCCTGGACTGGAGACCCCCTTCCGCCAGCAGCGACGTGAGCGAGCCATTGCAGTGCCGCGCCTTTACATAGGGAGGAGCATTGAAACACATTGTCCTGCGGAGGGAGCTGGTAGGAACGTTGGGTTGCTCGGTCAATGGCCTGCAGGGTCAACGGCGGCGTGGTGTATTCCGCAAATATGCCCGACTGCGAGGGCGGGCACAAGCCGGCGTGAGTAGGTTAAACGTTGCGTTTTATAAGGGCACCACGGGGTGACCAGCCTCTCCCCACCCAGGCCCACCCCTCCCACCCCCCACCCAGCCCCTCCCCACCCTCCCCTCCCCACCCAGCCCCACCCTCCCCACCCAGCCCCTCCCCACCCAGCCCCTCCCTGCACGACGGACACAATAATCCCCTGTGGGCTGGTGTAACCAGGAGGTTCCTACCAGTATAACTTCGCGTTCATGACGAGGTGGGAGGGAGGCCTTGTATGGCCTGCGACGCCCTCTTGTGGATGCACTTGGTAAACAAGTATAACCCGTAAAAACAAAGTTTTTCACTATAAATCCTTTATATGCGTGGCGGCTAGAGTGGCGGCTAGAGTCCTCTCGTCCTCTGGCTTGAGATAGCTGCCGCCTATGGGTCAGATGATTGTCTGCCAGCGTTAAGCAATTGGTAATTAAATCTTTTTAAAAAAATTACCTAAACAGTGTAAAATTTTGGAAAAATTTTTTCACGAAAATTAATTGTCACGCACAACGAGTCTGTGTGCAAAATGTCAGCTCGATTGGATCACGGGAAGTGGGTTTAAAAACGACCGAAAGATTTGCACGGTCGTAAGCGCGCAAGCAAGCAAGCAAGCGAACTTAATATAAAGGATTTAAAAAAGAACATCGTTCGTACGCGACGTGTTCACGTGGTGCGTGCTACTCGACTTGTCAACGTCACGTGGGTGGTGTCACTCTCCACTGCACCGCGTGTGCTGAAGGCGCAGCTAAATTGGCACGTTGTGTTTACGTGACTGAGCCTTGCGAATTGTCCGTGTTGGTTGGTGGCGGGTATAACGACACACTAAAATTTACACGATCTAACCCAACAACAACAACGAAAAATAAACCTCGATTATGGAAAACATCAGTGTGTCTATACGTCTGGTCCGGGTAGAGAGTTAAATTATTTAAATAGATTTAGTAAAATCCTTATTGCATTATATAAGAACATCAAATGTGTTTTCTAGTGGATGTGTTTATTTTAGTATTTGAATGACCCCATGGCGTTGAGGTAGGGCCGCGTGACTTAAGAGGGAACGGGCCGGCCTCAACAAACCAGCTTTGCGCAGTGGCAGTATCGTAGCCAATGAGGTTTATCCGAGGCGCGATTATTGCTAATTGAAAACTTTTCCCAATACCCCGCCACGCTGACTTGAAACACAGTCGGCCTCGGCAATTTTTGCAAGCTCTTTCGGGAGCTTTGGGTTGTTTAATGAAGTGTAGAATTGTTTAATGTCCCACGTGTTTTATTCCATTCTTTTATTCCATGAAATCAACAGCAAAGTTCAATATTTGCAAGCTTTGCCCCTTTCTTCTTTGGGGCCGTCCATAAATGACGTCACGCGATTTTGGGACGATTTTACCCCCTCCCCTCTCGTCACGGCGTCACAAAAACTCAGACCCCTCCCCCTCAAATATTACGTCCCAAAGCTCTGCCCCCCCAAAATAAAACATGCTTCAAATCGCTTTAAACTATTGTCATTGTAGTGCGTATTTAATGTGCCGCTTCACTCTGATGTTGTAGGAGAAAACATTTATCAAAAAGTCTATTTAAACACATTCCTGCAGAGGGAGCTGGTAGGAACGTTGAATTGCTCGGTCAATGGCCAGGGTCAACGGCGGCGTGGTGTATTCCGCAAATATGCCCGACTGTGAGGGCGGGCACAAGCCGGCGTGAGTAGGTTAAACGTTGAGTTTTATAAGGGCACCACGGGGTGACCAGCCCCTCCCCACCCAGCCCCACCCCTCCCCACCCAGCCCCACCCCTCCCCTACACCCTCCCCTCCCAGCCCCTCCCCACCCAGCCCCACCCCTGCCACCCCCCACCCAGCCCCTCCCCACCCTCCCCACCCAGCCCCTCCCCACCCTTTCCTCCCCGCCCAGCCCCTCTCTACCCAGCCGCTCCCCACCCTCCCCACCCAGCCCCTCCCTCCCTCCCCACCCATCCCCTCCCTGCACGACGGACACAATAATCCCCTGTGGGCTGGTGTAACCAGGAGGTTCCTACCAGTATAACTTCGCGTTCATGAAGAGGTACGAGGGAGGCCCTGTATGGCCTTGTATGGCCTGCGGCGCCCTCTTGTGGATGCAGTTGGTCAAAACATCAGTGTGTCTATACGTCTTGGCCGAATAGAGTGTTTCTGCTTAAATAAAAAATGTGTAATGTTATTTTTTCTATCCAATTTCAACTCAATTGTTTATTATATGTTAATGTTGACTGAAAGCTTTCGTGACTGTAGGAATTCATATTCTTTGGGGCTTTCGGTAAAGTCACGTAGATAGAAAATAACGTCGTAGTTAATTTTTGTATTTTCTTTGAACCTATCTGCGTGAATTTAATGTAAGACCCATGTAATATAATTGTTAATGCTACGTGAGTTTGGACACAGTTCTAAGTATCTATGACGGGCGATTCCTTTTGTAATTAGACGATCCAGTACCGCTGACCAGAGAGGCTTAGACTCTGTAGCATTACCACGACGAATCCGCCGTATGACTGACGTATTCAAACCTCCCGTCCAGCGGCACACGTGGGAAGAGGTCGGCAAAAGTCTGAGTACTATACAGTTAATTTCCTCATCCAATGAGTCGAGTAACCGACTATCAAAATATTAAATATTAACAAGAATCTTTATTTATATATTTACGAAATTATACCCAAAAACAGATTTATTTATAAAATCTTAATATTTGTTTTTAATCGATTCGTTTATTTTCGCCTTTGGACTGATCGCATGGCGTTGAGGTAGGGCCGCGTGACTTAAGAGGGAACGGGCCGGCCTCAACAAACCAGCTTTGCGCAGTGGCAGTATCGTAGCCAATGAGGTTTATCCGAGGCGCGATTATTGCTAATTGAAAACTTTTCCCAATACCCCGCCACGCTGACTTGAAACACAGTCGGCGTCGGCAATTTTTGCAAGCTCTTTCGGGAGCTTTGGCTTGTTTAATGAAGTGTAGAATTTGCTTGAGGTTTTAAAGTTAGCAGAACCTTCCGTCATTGTAATAATTGTAATTATTTTGCATCGGACTGCCAAGCCAAAGGTCGCAGACCCAATCTCTCAAACTGCTTTGCACCCAATAACAACACGTTCCTTCAGAGTGGGCAGGTAGGAACTTGGTTGGACAGCGCATTCGTGCACGACAGACAGACAAATAATCCCTGGTGGGCAATGTGGAACCTGTTGTTCCTACCTGTATAAACCTCAATTATGGAAATCATCAGGGTGTTTATACGTCTGGGCCGGGTAGAGTGTTTCTGCTTAAAGAAAAATGTGTAATGTTTATAAAAAAAAAATCAAATTTAAACTCAATTGTTTATTATATGTTAATGTTGACTGAAAGCTTTCGTCACTGCAGGAATTCATATTATTTGGGGCTTTCGGTAAAGTCACGTAGATAGAAAATAACGTCGTAGTTTTTTCTTATTTTGTTATTTTCTTTGAACCTCTCTGTGTGACTTTACCGACAGACCCAAAAAATATATTTATGTTCATGCTACGTGAGTTTGGACACAGTTCTAAGTATATATGACGGGCGATGCCTTCTGCGCAGTATCTGATGTAATTAGACGATCTTGTACCGCTGGTCAGAGAGGCTTAGACTCTGTAGCATTACCACGACGAATCCGCCGTATGAATGACGTATTCAAACCTCCCGTCCAGCGGCACACGTGGGAAGAGGTCAGCAAAAGTCTGAGTACTCTCCAGTTAATTTCCTCATCCAATGAGTCGAGTAACCGACTATCAAAATATTAAATAGTATTAAGAATCTTTATTTATATATTTACGAAATTATACCCATAAACAGATTTATTTATAAAATCTTAATATTTTTTTTGAATCGATTCGTTTATTTTCGCCTTTGGACTGATCCCATGGCGTTGAGGTAGGACCGCGTGACTTAAGAGGGAACGGGCCGGCCTCAACAAACCAGCTTTGCGCAGTGGCAGTATCGTAGCCAATGAGGTTTATCCGAGGCGCGATTATTGCTAATTGAAAACTTTTCCCAATACCCCGCCACGCTGACTTGAAACACAGTCGGCGTCGGCAATTTTTGCAAGCTCTTTTGGGAGCTTTGGGTTATTTAATGAAGTGTAGAATTTGCTTGAGGTTTTAAGTTAGCAGAACCTGCCGTCATTGTAATAATTTTGCATCGGACTGCCGAGCCAGAGGTCGCAGACCCAATCTCTCAAACTGCTTTGCACCCAATAACAACACGTTCCTTCAGAGTGGGCAGATAGGGTCTTGGTTGGACAGCGCATTCGTGCACGACAGACAGACAAATAATCCCTGGTGGGCAGTGTGGGCCGGGTAGAGTGTTTCTGCTTAAATAAAAATGTGTAATGTTTTTTTTAAATCCAATTTAAACTCAATTGTTTATTGTATGTTAATGTTGACTGAAAGCTTTCGTGACTGCAGGAATTCATATTCTTTGGGGCTTTCGGTAAAGTCACGTAGATAGAAAATGACGTCGTAGTTTTTTCTTATTTTGTTATTTTCTTTGAACCTATCTGCGTGACTTTACCGAAAGACCCAAATAATATATTTTTGTTAATGTTTCGTGAGTTTTGACACAGTTCTAAGTATCTATGACGGGCGATGCCTTCTGCGCAGTATCTGATGTAATTAGACGATCCAGTATCGCTGACCAGAGAGGCTGAGATTCTGTAGCATTACCACGACGAATCCGCCGTATGAATGACGTCACCAAACCTCCCGTCCAGCGGCACACGTGGGAAGAGGTCAGCAAAAGTCTGAGTACTCTCCAGTTAATTTCCTCATCCAATGAGTCGAGTAATCGACTATCAAAATATTAAATATGAACAAAAACTTTACGTATAAATTTACGAGATTATACCCAAAAAAACCTATTTATATATAAAATCGTAATATTTGTTTCGAAACGATTCGGTTATTTTCTACTTTGGACTGATCCCATGGCGTTGAGGTCGGGCCGCGTGACTTAAGAGGGAACGGGCGGCCTCAACAAACCAGCTTTGCGCAGTGGCAGTATCGTAGCCAATGAGGTTTATCCGAGGCGCGATTATTGCTAATTGAAAACTTTTCCCAATACCCCGCCACGCTGACTTGAAACACAGTCGGCGTCGGCAATTTTTGCAAGCTCTTTCGAGAGCTTTGGCTTGTTTAATTAAGTGTAGAATTTATTCAGACGCTGTCTTTCCGACAGCCCTGTTCTTCACCTGAAGACGGCTGCTTGCGTTGTGGCCGAAACGTCGTGAGAATTGTATTTTATTATGTTCTATTTTTATTATTTTATTATTTCCCTTCTACGTGACTTTACCGAAAGAACCAAGAAGAAGTGTAGAATTGTTTTCTGTCCCACGTGTTTGATTCCATACTTTTATTCCATGAAATCAAGTCATTCATGGACGGCCCCTAAGAGAAAGGGGCCTTTAGGGGCCGTCCATAAATGACGTCACGCGATTTTGGCCGATTTGACCCCCTCCCCCCCTCGTCACACGATGTCACAAAAAGTCAGACTCGACTCAAATATGACGTCACAAAGCTCTGCCCCCCCCCCCCAAACCATATTTCCATTCTGAAAATAAAACATGCTTCAAATCGCTTTAAACTATTGTCATTGTAGTGCGTATTTAATGTGGCGATGCACTCTGATGTTGTAGGAGAAAACACGTAATAAAAAGGAGGCGTTGGGAAAGCTGCAATTTCGCATAAAATTCACTTGAAAATGTTTAACGTCGAACTAAAACTGCAGATGTTCAGAATATTATATTGAAATTCTCTCATAATTATAATAAATTAAAAGTAATTATAACTATAAAAAAATACTTGAAACTTTGTAGTAGAACGAAGCAAAATGGAGAGTACAATTATAAAAATCATATTTTCATTCCACAGAATGAAAAGCCCTGGTAGAATCATTAAAATCAAAATGTTTAATAGCAATCATTTAAACATTTACAAAATGTATGCTTCTCAATTCCCCCACGGAGAAGCAAAATGCTCATTCATGGAATAAATAAAAGGTGACCTTAGTAAATTTAAATAATCAAATAGTTAATAATGAAAATCAAAAAAAATTTGTGTTGTTATAACAATTCTATTGTTTATATATATTTAAAGTTGCGCATTTTGATGTGACGTCACATTTCTCAAAACCCAATCGTCACACATTCAGAAGGAACCGTGTTTGGGTGCAAAGCAGTTTGAGAAATTGGGTCGGCGACCTCTGGCTTGCCAGTGCAACATTATTACAATCTCGGCAGGTTTTGGCTCTGCTACCTTAAAACCTCAAGCAAATTCTACACTTCATTAAACAACCCAAAGCTCCCGAAAGAACTTGCAAAAATTGCCGACGCCGACTGTGTTTCAAGTCAGCGTGGCGGGGTATTGGGAAAAGTTTTCAATTAGCAATAATCGCGCCTCGGATAAACCTCATTGGCTACGATACTGCCACTGCGCAAAGCTGGTTTGTTGAGGCCGGCCCGTTCCCTCTTAAGCGACACGTCTCTACCTCAACGCCATGGGGTCATTCAAATACTAAAATAAACACATCCACTAGAAAAACATTTGATTTGCTTATATAATACAATAAGGATTTTACAAAACATATTTGAATAATTTAATGAAACCGATAGTCAATTACTCGATTAATTGGATGAGGAGATATGTTAACATTGTCTGTGCCTCTTCCCGCGTGTGCCGCTGGACGGGAGGTGATGGCTGGCGGTTGAGGACGTCATCGGTATACAACACGTGACTTCGAAGTGGTGTCCTGTGAAAGTGCAAATAAAATTAAGAGTGCGATAATTAATGCGAGGCTTTGTGATACCGTGGATTTTTATTGGTTGAAAAGCAAAATAATATTTACGTTTTAATTGTTCATAAATCGACTGTTCCTTTATACTTTTGGTTGTAAGCGGAATAACAAATGGGAGAAGTCAGTGACACTGTTTCTATTGCTGGAAAGCTAATGGTATTTTTTCCAATAATTAGAAATACCATCACCTTATTGGTTGACAACGGGCTAATCAATCTGTTGTTATCTGGCTGCTCTAAGAGGCATTCTGGTCCTACCGCGACACGCGCGCACTGCCCCCCTTCTCACAACCCCCACCACGTGTGCGAGGGGGAGGGGCGGGGCTAGACACTAATGGGCGTGGCCCAAATGAGAATGGGCGGGGCCTAAAAAGGAAAGGCGCGGGGGTGGAAGAAGCAGAAACAACTGGGCCTGATCATTATTGATTACCAAGGGGCAGGGTATAAGGAGAAAGGGGCATAGCTTGCGGAAATTGAACTTGGCTGTTGATTTCATGGAAAGAGAACAGCATAACTGTCGTGCTGGAGATGCAGCCATGTGCTGACTAGTTAATTGTATATAGGTAGGAACAACAATTCCACACTGCCCACCAGGGATTATTTGTCTGTCGTGCATAGCCCCTCCCAAACATGTAAACTCCCGGATTAGTTGAAGTGCGTCACGTGACCCGCGAGCTTTCTGTCGTGCACGAATGCGCTGTCCAACCAAGTTCCTACTGCCCACTTCGAAGGAACGTGTTTGGGTGCAAAGCAGTCTGAGAAATTGGGTCTGCGACCTCTGGGCTTGCCAGTCCAGTGCAACATTATTATAACCATGGCAGATTTTGGCTCTGCTACCTTAAAACCTCAAGCAAATTCTACACTTCATTAAACAACCCAAAGCTCCCGAAAGAGCTTGCAAAAATTGCCGACACCGACTGTGTTTCAAGTCAGCGTGGCGGGGTATTGGGAAAAGTTTTCAATTAGCAATAATCGCGCCTCGGATAAACCTCATTGGCTACGATACTGCCACTGCGCAAAGCTGGTTTTTTGAGGCCGTCCCGTTCCCTCTTAAGCGACACGTACCTACCTCAACGCCATGGGATCAGTCCAAAGCCGAAAATAATCGAATCGATTCGAAACAAATATTACGATTTTATATCTGAATACGTTTTTTTGGGTATAATCTCGTAAATATATCAATAAAGATTTTTGCAAATATGGAATATTTTGATCGTAGATTATTCGACTCATTGGATGAGGAAATTAACTGGAGAGTACTCAGACTTTTGCCGACCTCTTCCCACGTGTGCCGCTGGACGGGAGGTTTGGTGACGTCATTCATACGGCGGATTCGTCGTGGTAATGCTACAGAGTCTAAGCCTCTCTGGTCAGCGGTACTGGATCGTCTAATTACATCAGATACTGCGCAGAAGGCATCGCCCGTCATATATACTTAGAACTGTGTCCAAACTCACGTAGCATTAACAAATATATTATTTGGGTCTGTCGGTAAAGTCACGCAGATAGGTTCAAAGAAAATAACAAAATAAGAAAAAACTACGACGTTATTTTCTATCTACGTGACTTTACCGAAAGCCCCAAAAAATATGAATTCCTGCAGTGACGAAAGCTTTCAGTCAACATTAACTTATAATAAACAATTGAGTTTAAATTGGATTTTTTTGTTAACATTACACATTTTTCTTTAAGCAGAAACACTCTACCCGGCCCAGACGTATAAACACACTGATGTTTTCCATAATTGAGGTTTATACAGGTAGGAACAACAGGTTCCACACTGCCCACCAGGGATTATTTGTCTGTCTGTCGTGCACGAATGCGCTGTCCAACCAAGTCCCTACCTGCCCACTCCGAAGGAACGTGCAAAGCAGTTTGAGAGATTGGGTCTGCGACCTCTGGCTGGGCAGTCCGTGCAAAATTATTACAATAATTACAATCACGGCAAGTTCTGCTAACTTAAAACCTCAAGCAAATGCTACACTTCATTAAACAAACCAAAGCTCTCGAAAGAGCTCACAAAAATTGCCGACGCCGACTGTGTTTCAAGTCAGCGTGGCGGGGTATTGGGAAAAGTTTTCAATTAGCAATAATCGCACCTCGGATAAACCTCATTGGCTACGATAATGCCACTGCGCAAAGCTGGTTTGTTGAGGCCGGCCCGTTCCCTCTTAAGTCACACGGCCCTACCTCAACGCCATGGGATCATTCAAATACTAAAATAAAAACATCCACTAAAAAAGACATTTGATTTGCTTATATAATATAATAAGGATTTTACGAAACATATTTTAATAATTCAATGAAACCGATAGTCAATTACTCGATTAATTGGATGAGGAGATATGTTAACATTGTCCGTGCCTCTTCCCGCATGTGCCGCTGGACGGGAGGTGATGGCTGGCGCTTGGGGACGTCATCGGTATACAACACGTGACTTCTAAGTGGTGTCCTCTTAAAGTGCAAATAAAGTTAAGAGTGCGATCAATTATTGCGAGGCTTTGTGGTGCCGTGGATTTTATTCGTTGAAAAGCAAAATAATATTTACGTTTTAATTATTCAGAAATCGGCTGTTCCCTTATACTTTTGGTGGTAAGTGGAATAACAAATGCCAGAAGTAAGTGACACTCTTTTTCTGTAGCTTAAAATCTTGTGGTAATTTTTCCAATAATTTAAATACCGTCACCTTATTGGTTGACAACGGGATAATCAATCTGTTGTTATCTGGCTGCTCTAAGAGGCATTCTGGTCCTACTGCGACACGCGCGCACTGCCCCCCTTCTCACAACCCCCACCCCGTGTGCCAGGGGGAGGGGCGGGGCTAGACACCAATGGGCGTGGCCTAAATGAGAATGGGCGGGGCCTTAAAAGGAAAGGCGCGGGGGTGGAAGAAGCAGAAACAACTGAGCCTGATCATTGTTTATTACGAAGGGGCAGGGTATAAGGAGAAAGGGGCATAGCTTACAGATATTGAACTTTGCTGTTGATTTCATGGAATAAAAGTATGGAATCAAACACGTGGGACAGAGAACAACATAACTGCCGTGCCAGGGATGCAGCCATGGGCTGACTCGTTACTTTTATTGGGTGGAACGCAGTTTGAGAATTTGGGTCTGCGACCTCTGCCTTGGCAGTCCAGTGCAAAATTATTATAACCATGGCACCTTAAAACCTTAAGCAAGTTCTACACTTCATTAAACAACCCAAAGCTCCCGAAAGAGCTTGCAAATATTGCCGACGCCGACTGTGTTTCAAGTCAGCGTGGCGGGGTATTAGGAAAAGTTTTCAATTAGCAATAATCGCGCCTCGGATAAACCTCATTGGCTACGATACTGCCACTGCGCAAAGCTGGTTTGTTGGCATCGCCGGTTCCCTCTTAAGTCACGCGTTCCTACCTCAATGCCATGGGATCAGTCCAAAGCTGAAAATAACCGAATAGATTCGAAACAAATATTACGATTTTATATATGAATACGTTTTTTTTGGGTATAATCTCGTAAATATATCAATAAAGATTTTTGCTAATATGGAATATTTTTATAGTCGATTACTCGATTCATTGGATGAGGAAATTAACTGGAGAGTACTCAGACTTTTGCCGACCTCTTCCCACGTGTGCCGCTGGACGGGAGGTTTGGTGACGTCATTCATACGGCGGATTCGTCGTGGTAATGCTACAGAGTCTAAGCCTCTCTGGTCAGCGGTACTGGATCATCTAATTACATCAGATACTGCGCAGAAGTCATCGCCCGTCATATATACTTAGAACTGTGTCCAAACTCACGTAGCATTAACAAATATATTATTTGGGTCTTTCGGTAAAGTCATGCAGATAGGTTCAAAGAAAATAACAAAATAAGAAAAAACTACGACGATGTTTTCTATCTACGTGACTTTACCGAAAGCCCCAAAAAATATGAATTCCTGCAGTCACGAAAGCTTTCAGTCAACATTAACATATAATAAACAAATGAGTTTAAATAGGATTTTAAAAAACCATTACACATTTTTCTTTAAGCAGAAACACTCTACCCGGCCCAGACGTATAAACACACTGATGTTTTACATAATTGAGGGTTATACTGGTAGGAACGAAGTGGAGCAGCCTACAATAGATTATATCGTCCGTCCGACCGTCCGTCCGACCGTGTAGCAACATCGCCCCCTACTGCAAACACTTGGCATGACCCTACAAAAACCTTTAGACTCAGTGACGCTTTCCTGGCTAAACAAGTGTAACATTCCCTTATAATTCCCTCAGATAGCTTTTAATTAAAATATTTAAATTAATGAGGCTTTCCTGGCTAAACAAGTGTAACATTCCCTTATAATTCCCTGAGATAGCTTTTAATTAAAACTTTGAAATTAAAAAATAACTCACAGCGCCCTAAAGCCTACAGCTCGGCCTAAAGCCTCGAACTACGCCTATCATTCTCCCTTCGTATCGTACCCCCGCGTGTGTGCAAGGGAGTTAATGTTTAACAATGTTACATTCCCTGATGCTTTTAAATAGAAACATTTAAATTTAAAGCTTGTACATGAATAATGAAAACATTTAATTTTAAAATTAACTCTCGGTGGCCTAAAGCTAGGCCTAAAGCCTAGAACTAGGCCTCAACCTCTCCCTTCGTATCGTACCCCCGCGTGTGTGAAAGGGAGTTAATGTTTTACAATGTTACATTCCCTGATGTTTTTAAAATAGAAACATTTACATTTAAAGCTTTTACATAAATAATTAAAACATTTAAATTACAAATTATCTCACAGTGGCCTAACGCCTACAGCTACGCCTAAAGCCTAGAACTAGGCCTCACACTCTCCCTTCGTATCGTCCGATTCGGTGTAGCAACATCGCCCCCTACTGCAAACACTTGGCAGTACCCTACAAAAACCTTTAGACTCAGTGGGGCTTTCCTGGCTAAACAAGTGTAATAATACATTATGTTTATATTCTTTGGTTATTCGTTCCTACCAGCCCACTCCGCAGGGTCCTGTTAAAGGTAGGAACAACAGGTTCCACACTGCCCACCAGGGATTATTTGTCTGTCTGTCGTGCACGAATGCGCTGTCCAACCATATCCCTAACTGCCCACTCCGAAGGAACGTGTTTTTATTGGGTGCAAAGCAGTTTGAGAGATTGGGTCTGCGACCTCTGGCTGGGTAGTCCGGTGCAAAATTATTACAATTATTACAATCACGGAAAGTTCTGCTAACTTAAAACCTCAAGCAAATTCTACACTTCATTAAACAACCCAAAGCTCTCGAAAGAGCTCACAAAAATTGCCGACGCCGACTGTGTTTCAAGTCAGCGTGGCGGGGTATTGGGAAAAGTTTTCAATTAGCAATAATCGCGCCTCGGATAAACCTCATTGGCTACGATACTGCCACTGCGCAAAGCTGGTTTGTTGAGGCCGGCCCGTTCCCTCTTAAGTTACGCGGTCCTACCTCAACGCTATGGGACCATTCAAATACTAAAATAAACACATTCACTTAAAAACCTTTGATGTTCTTATATAATACAATAAGGATTTTACTAAATCTATTTAAACAATTTAATGAAACCGATAGTCAATTACTCGATTAATTGGATGAGGAGATATGTTAGCATTGTCCGTGCCTCTTCCCGCGTGTGCCGCTGGACGGGAGGTGATGGCTGGCGTATGGGGACGTCATCGGTATACAACACGTGACTTCTAAGTGGTGTCCTGTTAAAGTGCAAATAAAGTTAAGAGTGCGATAATTTACGCGAGGCTTTGTGATACCGTGGATTTTATTGTTTGAAAAGTAAAATTATATTTCCGTTAAAATTATTCAGAAATCGGCTGTTCCATTATTCTTTTGGTTGTAAGTGGAATAACAAATGCAAGAAGTCAGTGATACCTTTTTCTATAGCTTAAAATGTAATGGTAGTTTTCCAATAATTAGAAATACCGTCACCTTAATGGTTGACAACGGGATAATCAATCTGTTGTTATCTGGCTGCTCTAAGAGGCATTCTGGTCCTACTGCGACACGCGCGCACTGCCCCCCTTCTCACAACCTCCGCCCCATGTGCCAGGGGGAGGGGCGGGGCTAGACACCAATGGGCGGGGCCTAAATGATAATGGGCGGGGCCTAAAAAGGAAAGGCGCGGGGGTGGAAGAAGCAGAAACAACTGGGCCTGATCATTGTTTATTACGAAGGGGCAGGGTACAAAGAGAAAGGGGCATAGCTTGCTGAAATTGAACTTGGCTGTTGATTTCATGGAAAGAGAACAGCATAACTATAGTGCCGGCGATGCAGCCATGGGCTGACTAGTTAACTTTATTGGGTGCAAAGCAGTTTGAGAGATTCGGTCTGTGACCTCTGGCTTGGCAGTCCAGTGCAACATTATACAGGTAGGAACAACAGGTTCCACACTGCCCACCGTGCATATGGGGAGGGGAGGGTGGGGGTGAGAGGGGTGGGGCTGGGTGGAGAGGGGAGGGTGGGGAGGGGCTGGGTGGGGAGGGTGGGGAGGGGCTGGGTGTGGAGGGGAGGGTGGGGAGGGGCTGGGTGGGGAGGGTGGGGCTGGGTGGGGGGTGGGAGGGGTGGGGCTGGGTGGGAAGGGGCGGGGCTGGGTGAGGAGGGGCTGGTCACCCCGCGGTGCCCTTATAAAACTCAACGTTTAACCTACACACTACACTATACACGACATTATACAGGTCGGAACAACAGGTTCCACACTGTCCACCAGGGATTATTTGTCTGGCGTGCACTAATGCGCTGTCCAACCAAGTTTCTACCTGGCCACTCCGAAAAAAGACGTGTTTATAACCATGTATTGGCTCTGCTACCTTAAAACCTCAAGCAAATTCTACACTTCATTAAATAACCCAAAGCTCTCGAAAGAGCTTGCAAAAATTGCCGACGCCGACCGTGTTTCAAGTCAGCGTGGCGGGGTATTGGGAAAAGTTTTCAATTAGCAATAATCGCGCCTCGGATAAACCTCATTGGCTACGATACTGCCACTGCGCAAAGCTGGTTTGTTGAGGCCGGCCCCGTTCCCTCTTAAGTTACGCGGCCGTACCTCAACGCCATGGGAACATTCAAATACTTAAATCAACACATCCACTAAAAAAATAATTTTCATGTTGTCATATAATACAATAAAGATTTTACGAAACATATTTTAATAATTTAATGAAACCGATAGTTAATTACTCGATTAATTGGATGAGGAGATATGTTAACATTGTCCGTGCCTCTTCCCGCGTGTGCCGCTGGACGGGAGGTGATGACTGGTGCTTGGGGACGTCATCGGTATACAACACGTGACTTCGAAGTGGTGTCCTGTTAATGTGCAAATAAAGTTAAGAGTGCGATAATTTATGCGAGGCTTTGTGATACCGGGGATATTTTTGGTTGAGAAGCTAAATAATATTTACCTTTTAATTATTCAGAAATCGGCTGTTCCCTTATACTTTTGGTTGTAAGGGGCCGTCCATAAATGACGTCACGCACCTAGGGGGGGGGGGGTCAGACATTCGTGACAATGTGTGACGGGCGGGGGGGCTTGAGAAATGTGACAGTCACGTAAAAATGCGCAACTTTAAATAAATATAGACAACACGTTCTACTTAATTAAAGATACTTTTTGATAAATGTTTTCTCCTACAACATTAGAGTGAAGCGGCACATTAAATACGCACTAGAATTACAATAGTTTAAAGCGATTTGAAGCATATTTTATTGGGGGGGAGGGGGCAGAGCTTTGTGACAATATTTGAGGGGGGGTCTGACTTTTCGTGACGCCGTGTGACGGGGGGCGGAGGTCCATAATCGCGTGACGTCATTTATGGACGGCCCCGAAAGAGAAAGGGGCAGAGCTTACAGATATTGAACTTTGCTGATGATTTGATGGAATCAAACACGGGGAACAGAAAACAATTCTACACTTCATTAAACAAGCCAAAGCTCTCGAAAGAGCTTGCAAAAATTGCCGACGCCGACTGTGTTTCAAGTCAGCGTGGCGGGGTATTGGGAAAAGTTTTCAATTAGCAATAATCGCGCCTCGGATAAACCTCATTGGCTACGATACTGCCACTGCGCAAAGCTGGTTTGTTGAGGCCGGCCCGTTCCCTCTTAAGTCACGCGGTCCTACCTCAACGCCATGGGGTCATTCAAATACTAAAATAAACACATCCACTAGAAAAACATTTGATTTGCTTATGTAATACAATAAGGATTTTACTAAATATATTTGAATAATTTAATGAAACCGATAGTCAATTACTCGATTAATTGGACGAGGAGATATGTTAACATTGTCCGTGCCTCTTCTCGCGTGTGCCGCTGGACGGGAGGTGATGGTTGGTGCTTGGGGACGTCATCGGTAGACAACACGTGACTTGGAAGTGGTGTCCTGTTAAAGCGCAAATAAGGTTTAAAGTGCGATAATTTACGCGAGGCTTTGTGATACCTTGGATTTTATTGTTTGAAAAGTAAAATTATTTTTCCGTTTAAATTATTCAGAAATCGGCTGTTCCATTATACTTTTGGTTGTAAGTGGAATAACAAATGCAAGAAGTCAGTGATACCTTTTTCTATAGCTTAAAATTTAATGGTAGTTTTCCAATAATTAGAAATACCGTCACCTTATTGGTTGACAACGGGCTAATCAATCTGTTGTTATCTGGCTGCTCTAAGAGGCATTCTGGTCCTACTGCGACACGCGCACACTGCCCCCCTTCTCACAACCCCCACCCCATGTGCCAGGGGGAGGGGCGGGGCTAGACACCAATGGGCGGGGCCTAAATGATAATGGGCGGGGCCTAAAAAGGAAAGGCGCGGGGGTGGAAGAAGCAGAAACAACTGGGCCTGATCATTGTTTATTACGAAGGGGCAGGGTATCAGGAGAAATGGGCATAGCTTGCGGCAATTGAACTTGGCTGTTGATTTCATGGAAAGAGTACAGCATAACTATAGTGCCGGCGAAGCAGCCATGGGCTGACTAGTTAACTTTATTGGGTGCAAAGCAGTTTGAGAGATTCGGTCTGTGACCTCTGGCTTGGCAGTCCAGTGCAACATTATACAGGTAGGAACAACAGGTTCCACACTGCCCACCGTGCATATGGGGAGGGGAGGGTGGGGGTGAGAGGGGTGGGGCTGGGTGGAGAGGGGAGGGTGGGGAGGGGCTGGGTGGGGAGGGTGGGGAGGGGCTGGGTGTGGAGGGGAGGGTGGGGAGGGGCTGGGTGGGGAGGGTGGGGCTGGGTGGGGGGTGGGAGGGGTGGGGCTGGGTGGGAAGGGGCGGGGCTGGGTGAGGAGGGGCTGGTCACCCCGCGGTGCCCTTATAAAACTCAACGTTTAACCTACACACTACACTATACACGACATTATACAGGTCGGAACAACAGGTTCCACACTGTCCACCAGGGATTATTTGTCTGGCGTGCACTAATGCGCTGTCCAACCAAGTTTCTACCTGGCCACTCCGAAAAAAACGTGTTTATAACCATGTATTGGCTCTGCTACCTTAAAACCTCAAGCAAATTCTACACTTCATTAAATAACCCAAAGCTCTCGAAAGAGCTTGCAAAAATTGCCGACGCCGACTGTGTTTCAAGTCAGCGTGGCGGGGTATTGGGAAAAGTTTTCAATTAGCAATAATCGCGCCTCGGATAAACCTCATTGGCTACGATACTGCCACTGCGCAAAGCTGGTTTGTTGAGGCCGGCCCCGTTCCCTCTTAAGTTACGCGGCCATACCTCAACGCCATGGGAACATTCAAATACTTAAATCAACACATCCACTAAAAAAATAATTTTCATGTTGTCATATAATACAATAAAGATTTTACGAAACATATTTTAATAATTTAATGAAACCGATAGTTAATTACTCGATTAATTGGATGAGGAGATATGTTAACATTGTCCGTGCCTCTTCCCGCGTGTGCCGCTGGACGGGAGGTGATGACTGGTGCTTGGGGACGTCATCGGTATACAACACGTGACTTCGAAGTGGTGTCCTGTTAAAGTGCAAATAAAGTTAAGAGTGCGATAATTTATGCGAGGCTTTGTGATACCGGGGATATTTTTGGTTGAGAAGCTAAATAATATTTACCTTTTAATTATTCAGAAATCGGCTGTTCCCTTATACTTTTGGTTGTAAGGGGCCGTCCATAAAAGACGTCACGCACCTAGGGGGGGGGGGGGGTCAGACATTCGTAACAATGTGTGACGGGCGGGGGGGCTTGAGAAATGTGACAGTCACGTAAAAATGCGCAACTTTAAATAAATATAGACAACACGTTCTACTTAATTAAAGATACTTTTTGATAAATGTTTTCTCCTACAACATCAGAGTGAAGCGGCACATTAAATACGCACTAGAATGACAATAGTTTAAAGCGATTTGAAGCATGTTTTATTGGGGGGGGGAGAGGGGGCAGAGCTTTGTGACAATATTTGAGGGGGGTCTGACTTTTCGTGACGCCGTGTGACGGGGGGCGGAGGTCCAAAATCGCGTGACGTCATTTATGGACTGCCCCGAAAGAGAAAGGGGCAGAGCTTATAGATATTGAACTTTGCTGATGATTTGATGGAATCAAACACGGGGAACAGAAAACAATTCTACACTTCATTAAACAAGCCAAAGCTCTCGAAAGAGCTTGCAAAAATTGCCGACGCCGACTGTGTTTCAAGTCAGCGTGGCGGGGTATTGGGAAAAGTTTTCAATTAGCAATAATCGCGCCTCGGATAAACCTCATTGGCTACGATACTGCCACTGCGCAAAGCTGGTTTGTTGAGGCCGGCCCGTTCCCTCTTAAGTCACGCGGTCCTACCTCAACGCCATGGGGTCATTCAAATACTAAAATAAACACATCCACTAGAAAAACATTTGATTTGCTTATGTAATACAATAAGGATTTTACTAAATATATTTGAATAATTTAATGAAACCGATAGTCAATTACTCGATTAATTGGACGAGGAGATATGTTAACATTGTCCGTGCCTCTTCTCGCGTGTGCCGCTGGACGGGAGGTGATGGTTGGTGCTTGGGGACGTCATCGGTAGACAACACGTGACTTGGAAGTGGTGTCCTGTTAAAGCGCAAATAAGGTTTAAAGTGCGATAATTTACGCGAGGCTTTGTGATACCTTGGATTTTATTGTTTGAAAAGTAAAATTATTTTTCCGTTTAAATTATTCAGAAATCGGCTGTTCCATTATACTTTTGGTTGCAAGTGGAATAACAAATGCAAGAAGTCAGTGATACCTTTTTCTATAGCTTAAAATTTAATGGTAGTTTTCCAATAATTAGAAATACCGTCACCTTATTGGTTGACAACGGGCTAATCAATCTGTTGTTATCTGGCTGCTCTAAGAGGCATTCTGGTCCTACTGCGACACGCGCACACTGCCCCCCTTCTCACAACCCCCACCCCATGTGCCAGGGGGAGGGGCGGGGCTAGACACCAATGGGCGGGGCCTAAATGATAATGGGCGGGGCCTAAAAAGGAAAGGCGCGGGGGTGGAAGAAGCAGAAACAACTGGGCCTGATCATTGTTTATTACGAAGGGGCAGGGTATAAGGAGAAAGGGGCATAGCTTGCGGAAATTGAACTTGGCTGTTGATTTCATGGAAAGAGTACAGCATAACTATAGTGCCGGCGAAGCAGCCATGGGCTGACTAGTTAACTTTATTGGGTGCAAAGCAGTTTGAGAGATTCGGTCTGTGACCTCTGGCTTGGCAGTCCAGTGCAACATTATACAGGTAGGAACAACAGGTTCCACACTGCCCACCGTGCATATGGGGAGGGGAGGGTGGGGGTGAGAGGGGTGGGGCTGGGTGGAGAGGGGGAGGGTGGGGAGGGGCTGGGTGGGGAGGGTGGGGAGGGGCTGGGTGTGGAGGGGAGGGTGGGGAGGGGGCTGGGGTGGGGAGGGTGGGTGGGGCTGGGTGGGGGGTGGGAGGGGTGGGGCTGGGTGGGAAGGGGCGGGGCTGGGTGAGGAGGGGCTGGTCACCCCGCGGTGCCCTTATAAAACTCAACGTTTAACCTACACACTACACTATACACGACATTATACAGGTCGGAACAACAGGTTCCACACTGTCCACCAGGGATTATTTGTCTGGCGTGCACTAATGCGCTGTCCAACCAAGTTTCTACCTGGCCACTCCGAAAAAAACGTGTTTATAACCATGTATTGGCTCTGCTACCTTAAAAACCTCAAGCAAATTCTACACTTCATTAAATAACCCAAAGCTCTCGAAAGAGCTTGCAAAAATTGCCGACGCCGACTGTGTTTCAAGTCAGCGTGGCGGGGTATTGGGAAAAGTTTTCAATTAGCAATAATCGCGCCTCGGATAAACCTCATTGGCTACGATACTGCCACTGCGCAAAGCTGGTTTGTTGAGGCCGGCCCCGTTCCCTCTTAAGTTACGCGGCCGTACCTCAACGCCATGGGAACATTCAAATACTTAAATCAACACATCCACTAAAAAAATAATTTTCATGTTGTCATATAATACAATAAAGATTTTACGAAACATATTTTAATAATTTAATGAAACCGATAGTTAATTACTCGATTAATTGGATGAGGAGATATGTTAACATTGTCCGTGCCTCTTCCCGCGTGTGCCGCTGGACGGGAGGTGATGACTGGTGCTTGGGGACGTCATCGGTATACAACACGTGACTTCGAAGTGGTGTCCTGTTAAAGTGCAAATAAAGTTAAGAGTGCGATAATTTATGCGAGGCTTTGTGATACCGGGGATATTTTTGGTTGAGAAGCTAAATAATATTTACCTTTTAATTATTCAGAAATCGGCTGTTCCCTTATACTTTTGGTTGTAAGGGGCCGTCCATAAATGACGTCACGCACCTAGGGGGGGGGGTCAGACATTCGTAACAATGTGTGACGGGCGGGGGGGCTTGAGAAATGTGACAGTCACGTAAAAATGCGCAACTTTAAATAAATATAGACAACACGTTCTACTTAATTAAATCGACTTTTAATAAATGTTTTCTCCTACAGCATCAGTGATGCGGCACATTAAATACACACTACAATGACAATAGCTTAAATCGATTTGAAGCATGTTTTATTTGGGGGGGGGGCAGAGCTTTGTGACGTCATATTTGAGGGTGGGTCTGACTTTCTGTGACGCCGTGTGACGGGGGGGCGGAGGTCCAAAATCGCGTGACGTCATTTATGGACGGCCCCGAAGGAGAAAGGGGCAGAGCTTACAGATATTGAAATTCTTGGTTCTTTCGGTAAAGTCACGTGGAAGGGAAATAATAAAATAATAATAAAAACATAATAAAATAATTCTCACGACGTTTCGGCCACAACTCAAACAGTCGTCGTCGTGAGAATCATTTTATTATGTTTTATTTTATTATTTCCCTTTTACGTGACTACCGAACGAACCAAGAAGATGAATCCCTGCGTTCACGAAAGCTTTAAATCGAAATTTGCTGTTGATTTCATGGAATAAAAGTATGGAATCATATACGTGGGACAGAATACAATTCTACACTTCATTATACAACCCAAAACTCCCGAAAGAGCTTGCAAAAATTGCCGACGCCGACTGTGTTTCAAGTCAGCGTGGCGGGGTATTGGGAAAAGTTTTCAATTAGCAATAATCGCGCCTCGGATAAACCTCATTGGCTACGATACTGCCACTGCGCAAAGCTGGTTTGTTGAGGCCGGCCCCGTTCCCTCTTAAGTCACGCGGCCCTACCTCAACGCCATGGGATCATGCAAGTACTAAAACTAACACATCCACAAAAAAAAATTAATTTGCTTATATATCACGAAAAGATGTTACTATATGCCTCAATATTTGAAGGAACGTCAGTTACTCGACTATTTGGATGATGAGAAATGTTTACATTTGGGGTATTTCTTCCGGCGTGTGCCGCTGGACGGGAGGTGATGGCTGGGGCTTGCTGACGTCATCGGTATACAACACGTGACTTCGAAGTGGTGTCCGCCTATATATTTTTAAGTGGTCCACGCATACGGAAACTCTTTTTTAAACCAATTGTAGCGTGTAGTGTGAGAGTTTGACGGTATATATATCGCGTATGTATTATATCCTGTTAAATCGCAAATAATATTAGACCATTGCTCTTGTCTCATAAATTACCCCTTTCTCAATCAATGAAATAAGCCTATTTCCCCCTGGCAAATGAACACTCGCAATCTATCGCATAAATTATCCCGCTCTCAACCAATGAAATAAGCCCATTGCCTTTGGCTCATAAATTATGCCGCTCTCAACCAATGAAATATTGCCATTGCCTTTGGCTCATAAATTATGCCACTCTCAACCAATGAAATAAGCCCATTGCCTTTGACTCATAAATTATGCCGCTCTCAACCAATGAAATATTGCCATTGCCTATGTTTCATAAATTATGCCGCTCTCAACCAATGAAATAAGCCCATTTCCCCCTGGCAGAGGATCGCGTGCAATCTGTCGCATAAATTAAATTATGAGGCGCTCTCCGCCAATCAGACGCGGGCTTCTCTCAGGCGTCAGTGAGGGGGGGGAGGGGCTGAGGGTGTTCTTGGTCCTCGGCTCGTGAGTTGACCTTCATTGCTTGGGCAAAGATGTTCTCCCGCGTCTCGCTGCACGTCTTCCAGCCGCAATGGTGAGAGTCCCCGGCGGTGTTTAGATCGGCGTCGCGCGCCGGGCGAAGAGCGAGCTTCGGCTCCTCGTTCGTGGGGGTTTTTTTGTTTGTTTTTAAAGTTGCGGAGCGCTTTGCCACCGGTTTAAGCACTAAAGCCTTCGCGGGTAGGCCGCGAGCCGCCGTTCAGATTTGGTAGACGCGATGGGCGGAAGCTCGCAGCGGGTTGGTGCGTTTGGCACACGTGATGCTCATTGGACCAATAGCAAGCGAGGCACGAGTCCGAGGTTGCTTAAGCGTGGTTGGAAATGTAAAGAGCGCTTCGGGACACGTTTAACGATTTGTACTAATTAGGGGAACTTTTAATCCGTATTAAAATTTAAACAATCGAACTACGGCTACATCGTTGTCCGGCAGCAGCACTTGTTTGCAATTGTCACACTTTGCGTGCGGTTGGGTTGATTCAAGCGTTGAGGTTACATTGACTTTGCCCTCACGTCAAGGGGACTTGAGCTTAGTGGTGATAAGGCACTCAACTTGCCGGGATCTACAAACTATAGCGAACCATTCTCAATCCACTGCTGGATGAAGACGCGCCCCCCCCCTCGTCGTGTCAGTCATGGGGTCGTTCGAACATACTTCACCGCGCTGGTCAGTGCGGGTAAGTCAAGGTGGGGAGGGGTGGGTCGGAGATCTGGGCCCCGGGGAGATGTCACACGCCACTCGATGTTAGTTGGCCGGGGAATCTGAAGTCGGGTGGCTGACACAGATTAATGACCCCCGGTGATTATTCAGTTGCCATTGTCTCAGTGGAGGGGACGTGATCGGAAACCGAAATAATAAGATGAGACGTAATAATAGGGGTTATCCCCTTTTTTCTGGCAACAAAACTGAAACCTTTTAACAAAGATTCATGTTACTGCATTAACCACAATACTTGCCGTCAAAATGCAAAAAAAAACTCCAAATGATAATACATGCATTGTCCTTGAAACTGATTGGTCCACACCAGAGACAGCTTTCTTTTGAGCCTCGACCCAATTGGTGCTCGACCAGAGGACGCCAAAAGGCGCACAGCTCAAAGACAATTCACTATCAAAGTAACGAGGGCTCGGGGTGAGCATCTACATCATTAGACCTCCTTTGCCAGTACCAAAATATAATAATACAAAAGGGAAAAACCCTATTATTATATTTTGGTACTGGCAAAGGAGGTATAATAATACTATTAACAAAGGGGAAAAACCCTATTATTATATTTTGATACTGGCAAATGAGGTCTAATGATGAAGATGAGACATGTTTTTGTTCGAATTCGGTCAAACGCACAACAACACCCAACAACAACAAAAACCCCCCACAATATTTCAAGAGCCCGCAATGCATTGTGCGGAGAATACGAGACGGCGGTGTGGTCCTTAATTAAAATCACGATCACGAAGCCCGCAGTCTTTGAAGAGCCGCACGCGGCTCATGAGTCGTAAGTTGCCGACCCCTGCGGGCTGTCGGATATTGAGCAATGTCAGGCGTCTGTTCGTGTGTCCTTCAGTGGTGGGGAGCGGTAGTGTAGCGCTTAGCGCTGAGCTGCGCTAAGAACCCGGCCACCCGGGTTTCGATTCCCGCTCACGGCCAACACCGGTGACGATTAATGATCTGAACCGGTACTGGGCCTCCCCTAGGTCGACTCGGCCCCAAGTGAGTACCCGGTGCAGTGTGTAAACATCGCCGCTACAGTCTGTTAAGGCTACACGGGGGATCTTTGTGTCCTTCAGGGGGTTATTGGTAATGCAATCTGGGGTTGGGGTGTTCATAGTTACTTTGATCAGGAATTTTGCTCGATTCAAATCCAGGCTCAAGACGTCAATATTTTCCACTGCCCATCTTTCCGAAAAAAAAAATGCCGCCGTCTCTGCCTAGCGTCTTGAAACGTGGTCGCATCTAGACGCTTTACAGTAATGGCATTGTCCAATGCAGTGCAATACGATTGCAAATTACGTGCGGTGTCTGCATAAAACGAATGAGCCGTGCGAGTAAAGATGCGTGCTTGTGTGCGCTCGTTGCAGTGGCCAAGTCAGGAGCATGGCTACCCTGAAGGACAGTAAGTACAGCTTTGCACGTCATACATTGACTTTGTCGTCGTCATTGGCCTCAGCAGCAGCCCTGTTCCAGCCACTGTTGGATGAGGAATTCCCCATACCATTTGTCACTGTTACCATCGGCCATGGTTCGGCCACTGCTGGATGAAGGTCTTCCCACGCTATGTTATTATCATCGGTCATGCTCTGTCCGCTGTTGGATGAGGAATTCCCCATGCCATTTGTCACTGTTACCATCGGCCATGGTTCGGCCACTGCTGGATGAAGGTCTTCCCACGCTATGTTAGTATCATCGGTCATGCTCTGTCCGTTGTTGGATGAGGAATTCCCCATACCATTTGTCACTGTTACCATCGGCCATGGTTCGGCCACTGCTGGATGAAGGTCTTCCCACGCTATGTTATTATCATCAGTCATGCTCTAGCCGCTGATGGATGAAAGTCACCGCACGACGGTGTGGCAGAGAGAAAAGACACACACACCGGTGTGCCGAAGTGGTAACTCATTGACACGTTTTGTTCACGTGGCAGCCTTTATTATAATTGGCTGTGTTGGCTTTCTGACACGATTGCATTCATGCGATCTGACCAAAAAAAAAAAAACAATGTTCGTGAAAGCCCACGCGTTAAATTCTGGTCCCTTGGTCACACGTGGTTAAGAAAAATAAACTGACGTTAACCGAACGTAAATTATTTCTGCATTTGTGGCCATTTATAGTTAAAACATTTTGCATACATGTAAAATATACTTTAAGAAAAGAAATGGCTTTGAAACCAAGTAGCGCATTAAGATGGAGTCAATATCGAGATGAACATCATGCAATTTCAATTATATTGTTCCACACGTGGGTTGCGCTTTTGTAAAACAAATGTATGAAGCTCATGAACGGTTGCCATGCTAGTAGTGAAAGAAGAGAGATAAGGAGACGACTGATTGCATGTGCGTTGTTACTCATGCACCCCCCACCTTGTTACCCAGTCTCCCTTCGCCTGAAGTCCATCAAGAACATACAGAAGATCACCAAGTCCATGAAGATGGTGTCTGCCGCAAAGTATGCTCGTGCAGAGCGGGAACTTAAGCCGGCACGTGCGTACGGCCAGGGTGCCCTTGGTGAGTGAGTAGCAGAATCACACACCCACACACAAACACGTACGTATGTACAGTGAACCCTCCGTTAATGGACAAATGATGTACTTTGAGCACTAAATCCACACCCGACAGCACCCAAACTATTGATAATTTAGTAATGATCATTATAAAATATTGTAATGCTTTTCATAGTAGAAAAATCAAACCGTAATAATACCTCTACATTAATAATACAGTACAGTATTGTAACACCATACCAACCTGTTCTGTTGAAACTCTCCAAGCGTCAAGCAATAACTGTTCACCTTTGTCGTGTTGTTACATCTACGACACTGTACTGTAAAATATTTTTAAAGACCAAAGTACTGTAAATGTATTGTACAACTAATTTTCCAACTTTTATTCGTCCGATTTTGACCTATTTAAAAATAAAAACACGTAGTGTAATTATTATTTGGTTCTTTCGGTTAAGTCACGTCTAAAGATAAAATAATAAATTAAATTAAATAATAGAATACGACGTTTCGATTGCAACGTCGTATTCTATTATTTAATTTAATTTATTATTTTATCTTTAGACGTGACTTAACCGAAAGAACCAAATAATAATTCCTGCAGTCACGAAAGTTCTAAAATTAACGTAGTGTAATAAATACTGTACACATTAAGGGGAAGAAGCGAATATTGACCGGACTGATTTCCCCATTACCGGAGTTAGTTCGTTGTTTGGGGCACCCGTCATAAAGGACGTCAACGCAGGCGCTAAGTGGTTACGTTCACGCGTCCCGGGTGATGGAAGAGACTCGCTTCCGCGCGTTTCTGCACCGGCTGAATTTGTTTGACGCCGTTGCTCCGAATTGCACAGCCCTGTACGAGAAGGCGGATATCAAAGCGCCGGAGGAGAAGCCCAAGCATGTGATCGTGGCCATGTCGTCGGACCGTGGCCTCTGTGGGGCCATCCACTCCAACATCTCCAAGGCCATCAAGCTCCAGATCGGTGACCTCACCTCCAAGGGCAAAGACGTCATGGTGGTGTCAATTGGCGACAAAGTGCGCGGCATCCTGCAGAGGTGTTTTATTTGGCTTATTTTTGCGGCGAATGCGGCGTTTGTCATCGTTTTTCTGCAAAGTTGATGCATTTTGTGAACGAGTAGCAGCATAGTTTACAAATACGCGTTTAATTTTTTCCACGGGTCAATTAAGATGCTTTTGGTTTTCTTGGCATTTTCATAATATTTGCTCGGTTTTATTCTAGTTATGCTACTGGTGTCATGTCATAAGACAAAGACATTTATATTTAAGTGTGTCACAACAACTCTGCAGATGTGTGTATATCAACATCTGTAGGTGTGTAGGTGTTAGTGATGATGTTAGGATTTAAAATCTTGGGATTTTTTTTTAGGACTTGCATATTTTTGTGGGATTTTTTGGGTCATGAGCATGATGTAATAATTGAAAGCGCAAACACACCACTGGCATCGCCCAAATGCCAAGCGACAGCCACGTTTGGCGGAAGCGATGTAATAAGAGTGACGTGTCCCGTGACGTCATACTTTCCGTGTCCTTCGTAAAAAAATCCGTTCAGATAAACTTTTGTCTAGGGCTAATTTTCTATTATATTCCGATTGATGAGCCGATACTCATGAACACACATCTAGTTTGCGCGTGTGTATAAACATCCTCGGTATTTCTTTGGACGAGTATCAACACCTGTACGCCCGCGTGTACGTGTCCATTGTCCGTGCAGGACCCACGGCAAGCACCTGTACATGACTTTCCGTGAGGTGGGAAAGAAGCCGCCCTCTTTCGCCGACGCCAGCTTCATCGCCAAGGAGCTGCTCGACTGCGGCTTCGAGTTCGACCAGGGGACCCTGTTCTTCAACCGCTTCCGGTGAGCGCCGGAAGGGGAGATAACATCGAGCGTAGATACACCGCAATCTGCGTTGCACGAATTCCATTCTTCTCAACATCCCCCCCCCCTCCCCCGAGTGTGAAACTTCTTCGCTTCGGGGGTAACACTGGGGTCTTTCTGCCGTGTGGCAGCTCGAACGCTTGCGTCCGCTTGTACGCTGTGCGTAATTTTGCGCTGTGTTTGCTTACTTCTTTTTAGGTCAGTGGTGTCGTACAAGACCGA
Organism: Lampetra fluviatilis; assembly: GCF_964198595.1. Lineage (NCBI taxonomy): Eukaryota > Metazoa > Chordata > Hyperoartia > Petromyzontiformes > Petromyzontidae > Lampetra > Lampetra fluviatilis. Next base: position 6,057,678 of record NC_136318.1, read on the forward strand.
GAATAAGCCCATCTATTCTCTGGAGACCATTTCCAACTCTGGTAAGAGGTCAGGAGGTTAATAGGATCGATGTTGGTGGTGGTGGTGGAATTTGTGAGCATTTGTGACAGAGCCGGGCTCTCCCAACGATTAGAGGAGTCGATTCTTCTACCGATGATCGTTTCAATTACTCGACCGATCCGCATGAAAAGAGTCGCAGATACGAAATTTTCACCTTTTCTCAACCTGTGTGCCGCTGGACGGGAGGTGATGGGCCGGGCTTCATTTCGGTCGCGTCACGCTGGGGGGGGGGGGGGATTTTCCCGCCTCCGAGAGGCAGGTTGTGGGTGCGGGCCACCGTTTTCCAAGGTGGCCTGGTGATTGAAGACAAAGATGGAAGGATATCAATTTGTCGTTGATGAATCGACTTAATCAACTCATCGCACGACCTCTAATTGGGACGCATGCCAGCGCGGTAGTCTTAGTGTGACTTTACTGGATAAATACAGGGTATCATTATACACAGTGTAACAAAACAATATATATATTTTTTTTTTTCCTGGGTTGTTAGTGTTATTTCCTAATTGCTTATGCCTCAAAAGTGCAGGAAATGAATTTTGCTATTGTGACCAGGACAGTGCTATTTTGAAATTTGCCTATTTTCAATGAGAAAACGTGGTGTGCGTTTGTGTCACGTAAAGTTCTGATCACAAAAGCAAAGTTTGTGGGAAATAATAGCCATTTTCTATATTTTTGAGGCATGACAATTAGAAAATAACACTTACTACCCAGGAACAAAAATCGTGCTACATAGTGAATTATCAGCTGCGTACTAAGCGGCTGACTCATCTGTATTTATATTTATACGTTTGTCCAGCAAGACTCTCGTAAAGATGATGCAATTTGAAGAAAACTTTAGGTAAAGTTTGTGTAGCTATTGGGGACTCGCCCCTAGGAAAAAACAACTCTGAAATCGATTTAAAGGGGTTAGTGTCCAAAACTTGTCGCAAAAAAAACAACCCAAAAAAGATTTCTCCTTGATGCCATTATCACACTTCGCGATGCCACACGTCAAGCGTCACGTGATGCCACCGCCTTGCGCAGCTTGAAACATAACATCGTTATCGCTAATTCTGCGAGTTCATATAAATGCTGATGTAAATACAGAGCAACAACTACAATTTCACATTCGGGTGGTCGAGCACAAATAACCACGGCAGGAGTCGTGGAGTGTATCATCGCCGTGATGTCTCCTTCGTATCTGTGGATCGGGCATCGTGACATTATATGTTAAACACTGCCGAGGGCAAGCGCGCGTTGAAAAGGCCTTCCGTGATCCATGCGTTTGCGTTTATCTTTCTTCCCCGTTTTAAATCGTTTCTCCGCCGTTCCTTCGCCCGCTGACCGCCAAAACGACGCTGTCGCACCGCAGAGAGCATGACCATCTACGATGACATCGACGCGGACGTGTTGCGCAACTACCAGGAGTTTGCGCTCGTAAACCTTGTCTACTACACCATGAAGGAGTCGGCCTGCAGCGAGCAGAGCTCCCGCATGTCCGCCATGGACAGCGCCAGCAACAACGCCTGTGAGTAGTGTCCCCTTCGCGTTTCCGTGTCCTCCTCCTGCGTCTCCTTGACCCCACCCCACGTCTTCGTGTTCCAACCACACGTCTCTGTGTGTGTGTGTCCCCCGGCGTTGTGGTGGGTAAATCGTGGTTGTGGTATAACAGCGGTTGTGGTATAACCAGCAGTTGTGGTTTAACTGCCATTGTGGTATAACCACGGTTGTGGATTAAGCGCAGTTGTAGAGTAACCGGGGGTTGTGATTTCACCGTGGCTCTTTAACCGTGGTTGTGATACAACCGGCAGTTGTGGTGCAACCGCGTCTGTGGGTTAACCGCGGTCGTGGTTGTTTCCTGTCGCCCGTCCACAGCGGAGATGATCGACAAGCTGACTCTGACGTTCAACCGCACGCGCCAGGCTGTCATCACTAAGGAGCTCATCGAGATCATCTCTGGCGCTGCCGCCCTGTAAGCCACACCCAGCGGCATTGGCTTGTCTTGCCGGTCTCTGTCTTCTTTGTTTGCGTGGGGAGTAGCAGCGTAGCGGATAGCGCACTGCACTACGAACCCGGCGACCCTGGTTTGATTCCCGCTCACGGTTGACACCAGTGACGAATATCTGAACTGGTCCTGGGCCTCCCCTAGGTTTATTTGGCCTCAAATGAGTACCTGGTGCGGTGTATAAACATCGCCACTGGGGAGACAAAGGTGGCCGGGCTGTGCCGGCCTTCATAGGTGCTCGCCAACAGCACTTGCCTCAACAGTCTATTAAGGCTATACGGGAGATCTTTGTCTTTGTATTGTTAGTACTGCCCGGCCCATATACGCTGTGCGCATTGGGCATTGTACCTCTCATTGTTGGACTTTTCTCAGTGATAATTGTCACTTATATTTGTCCGTCTCTTTTGAGCTTACTAATTTGTAATGGGTCCCATTTCACGTTGTGTTTCTCACCTGTACTTTTGTGTTTTCTTACGTGTCATTTACGTAATTCGTTTCCTTTGTACTGTCTTCCCTGTGTGCGCTCTGCAATGTGCGTTTCTCATTCATACTTTCCAAACCCCTGTCATGTCGACCGTTTGCGTACCGACTCGTCTAATTATCTGTCTCGCTTGCAATGTCTTGTGTGTTCTGCCTGCCTTGTTTGTGTGTTTGCGTGTCCCGTGAATTCTGTTTCCAATTGTACCGCCCGTCCTTCGTGTGCCCCCGTGAGTGTCGAGTTATCAGTATGATCCATCTCGTTTGTACTCTCTCATTTGTAATGCCTCGTTTGTATTGGCCCATCTCTTGGACAATAATTTTCATCGGAATCCTCGTGAATATCCAAACACGTCTACGTACGCGTCTCAAATTCTTGTTTGTTAACTCGATTTAACACGCTTTTGACAGCATGGCATGGGTTTTCCCCCTCCGAGTGCTCCGTGTTTTCTCCCACACATATAAACACTAAGTAATTGGCTGAAAACATGTTGACATAGAGAGGGCAACAGATCTTGGCCAATTTTCGGTAGCACCGATTCATCGCCTGGCTGCTGCCGCCGCCGCATTCCTCGGCTATTGCGAGAAATGGAATTTGAATGAACGGCGACGCTGCACACACAACTCAAGAACTGTTACAGTACGTTGCATATCTCGTGTTTTCTCATATCTGAATCAATGCATGTCTCTTATTAATGCCTCTTGCATGCGTAACACGTGGCTTTTTTCTTCCAATCTAATCAGCACATAGAAGTTGAGAGGCCATCGATAAAGGTGCCTTTTACGTTTGATGTCGCACTGTCAGTTTTTACCAAACCCTCAGAGCGATAGGCGGCGCGCTGCAGAAAAGCGTCGCATGAAACACCGCTCTTGAGATACGGTCATTTAACCCTTTACCGTTCAGATGATGTCTGCAAGTTGCGGGGGGGGGGCGTGGGTGTCACGTCCACCACTGAATCTCGGAAACGTGCAAGCGGCTCTGGGTTAATCTTACTTAGGCGTAGTAGCGCCGTGGTTTTGAAAGGCATTGTGCTCACCACAGAACCGTAGCGACGCGAACACTGCACTCTCTACGATGGCTAACGCCAAAACTGTGCCACACGCCCTCTCGCATGGTCTAGTGGGAGCCTCGGCACCGATAAAGTTACTTTTGATTTTCGATCGAAACGGAACCCGAAGAAATTTTTTTTATATCATCACGCACGTCATCGGAATGGGGAAAGGGTTAAGACGGTGTGGAAAATTGGGTTGGATCGCGTAAGTATAAATGTGTCGTATTCTGACAAATCGCCCGATGATGTTGGATGTAATTACCAGCGAAACGTCGTACTACTCAAATTGTAAACGTTGTGGATTTACTCTGCAACACACCGGTGGGCTGAAGTAGTAACTAATTGCCACGTTTTGTTTACGTGACAACCTTACTGGCTGTGTCGCATAGTGGAGGGTTACGACACATTTATACGTACGCGATCTAACCCAAACTTCTGATAAAATGTATGTCGGCCAACATCTCAATATGTACGTGAGCGGATTCGTACGGATTTGCGTATTAACTCAACCGCACTTATACTCTTTGGTTCTTTCGATAAAGTCAGGTAGGTATAAATTAAAATAAATCGCGACGTTTCGATCGCAACACAAGCAAGCGGTCGTCCTCAGGCGGATAAAAAAATATAATCCAGCAGTTCCGCTTGTGTTACGATCGAAACGTCGTGATCAATTGTATTTTCTACCTCCGTGACTTTACCGAAAGAACCAAAGAGTATGGATTCCTGCAGTCACGAAAGCTTCAAATCTAGATTTAACCGCGCTGGTTTTAAATTCTAATTTCCTTGCTCGTTCATTGGCTGCTGTCCATTCGTCCGAGCGTCAGGGACTCCGTTTACCCGCGTGGCCGCAAACGTGTCGGCAGGGACTCCCCGGTTACTTTAATGAGCAACAATTAAAAACAGACGACCGAGGTCTATGTCTTCACCCTCCCCGCCCCCCCCAAACTACAAGTTTAAAAGATAATTTAATTGCAAGGTTATCCATTCACACTGCCGGTGTACGCGCACGCTTGTGTGTCTGTTTGGGGTGGCGCATGGGGAGGGGTAGTTTAGCGGTTAGCGCGCTGCACTACGAACCTGGCGACCCGGGTTCGATTCCCGCTCATGGCAAACACCAGTGACGCTTATTTGAACCGGTCCTGGGCCTTTCCTAGGTCGACTCAGCCTCAAATGAGTACCTGGTGCGGTGTGTAAACATCGCCGCTAGGGAGACAAAGGCGGCCGGGCGTGGTGCTGGCCACCCACCCCCTCGTGTACCGCTCTGGCCTTCATAGGTGCTCGCTAACAGCACTTGCCCCTACAGTCTGTTAAGGCTATACGGGGGATCTTTGTCTTTTTGGGGTGGCGCAGTGGTTAGTGCGCTGGGCTCCGAACCCGTCGCCGCGAGTTTGATTCCCGCTCACGGCCAACACCAGTGACGATTATCTCAATCGGTCATGGGCCTCCCCTAGGCCGACTCTGCCTGAAATGAGTACCTGGGGCAGTGTATAAACAATCGCTACTCGGGGAGAAAGGCGGCCTGGCGTGGTGGTGGTGGTGGCGGCGGCCACCCCCCACCCCCTCGTGTGCCGTGCCGGCCTTCATATGTGCTCGCTAACAGCACACGCCCACTAGTCTGTTCAGGCTACACGGGGGATCTTTGTTTTTGTTTTGGACGAAATTTTCAATATTTTTAAGGGATTTTTTTTGCCGGTTTCAAAATGATGAAAAAGAAGAATAGGCTATAATACAAATGTTAAAATTGTAATAGTCAAAACATTTATTTGCGTGCATTACCACAAGCGTGTGAGGTCAATGCAGGCTTGATACCTTGTAATTGGTGTCGATTTGGTGTTTTAATATCTTAACGCTGGTATAGTTTGCCGGAAATGGCAAACCCTGTTCTTTTTTTTTTCATAATTAAAAATATCGTACATTCCTTGGCAGTCTGTCTCGTAGTGAGTTCAAACGTTTTAAGTAATTAACTGCGTGCTTTGGATATATATGCATAGTTATGTAGTTCGGAATGAAGTTGCCTTGTTTGTAGTTATTTAGTTTGTTATTTTAATAATGTATTCTTGCACCCAAACAATCGCAGACATTTCACAATCACTGCTTTTTGTCTCTAGTTTGTTGTCCTTCCTTCCGCACCTCCGATTAGCACGGTTGGATACGTACGGTGCGAAAGAAATTCAGCATACAGTCGTACCTCGGTATACGACTGCTTTGAAATACGTCGAATTTGGTATACGTCGTGTTTTGACGAGAGAAAAAATGTCTTGGGATACGACGTCTTGCTTGGGATACGGCCGCTTGCTAGAACTTGTATGGGTCGGGATGAGTCACTGCGTACCCGCGTAGACCCCACTCACGACTGAGACAAAGCGCCGCTCCTCAGTCAGCCTGTACGGTAGATCTCGTTCAGTGCACAACCCTTGCTAGAACTCTCTGTGAATTTTCAGAGAGTTCCGGAAAGAGCATTTTAATATTGTGCACTGTGTAACTCTGATACACAAAGCCTGGCAGGAAGTTTTCTATAAGACCATGAGGGTCAAGCGATGTTAAATTTTATTTTTATTTATTTTTATTTTTTTATGCATTTATTTTAATTTATGTATGCATTTTAGTAATAAGTAGTGTCTAAATTAGTTTATACAACCCCATTAATGTATAATATGCCATATAAAATATAATTTCTTATACTCTGGAACGGATTATTTCCTTTCCATTTATTTTTTGTGGGAATAAAAATTAACCCGTAAAAACAACGTTTTTCACTATAAATCCTTTATATGCGTGGCATCGGTTTTATTTTATTATTCATTTCTGTTTTTCTTGAGTAAGAGTTTCATTTTTATCACATTGGTATTTTAAATAAAATATGAAAACATTTTTTTCCTAAAAAGTGGAAAATTTTGGAAAAAAATTTTCACGAAAATAAATTGTCACGCACAATGAGTCTGTGTGCAAAATGTCAGCTCGATTTGATCACGGGAAGTGGGTTAAAAAACGACCGAAAGATTTGCATGGTCGTAAGCGCGCAAGCAAGCAAGCAAGTGAACTTTATATAAAGGATTTAAAAATTAGTTTGGTCTACGTCATGTTCGGTACAAGTCCTACCTTCTGGAACGAATTAACGACGTATACCGAGATTCCACTGTACAATCTTAATTTGGAGCTTTCGTGACTGCAGGAATTACTCTTTGGTTCTTTCGGTAAAGTCACATATAAAGATAAAATAATAAATTAAATACTAGCATACGACGTTTCGATTGCAAAACAAGCAATCATCATCGGGTATAAATGAAATAGAAACACAAATCTAGTTTCTGACTCTCTGTTGTATTGCATTCCATTTCTCAGTATACTAGATTTGTGTTTCTATTTCATTTATACCTGATAATGATTGCTTGTGTTGCAATAGAAACGTCGTATGCTAGTATTTAATTTATTATTTTATCTTTATACGTGACTTTACCACTGTACACACGTACACAATCGCCAACATCCCAACTGACCAGCCTTATCGTGAGACTGTCTTTGATGAATCGTAGACTCATTTATCATCAGAATAATTGGATATCCTTTATGGCTAAAATCACCCCCCCCCCCCCCCAGTTGCATCAGATCCCAGAAGCTAAGCAGGGTTCTTGGCCTGTATAACGCCGTGTGTGGGCTACCACCGTGCATCAACCTGGGCCCACGCGGGGTGCGGGTCAGAATCCGAATCTTGATTTGGACTGTAAGAATCTAATCAGCTGTGAAGTTCTTGTTTCTCCACAATAGTCCAGTGGGGGCGCGTTGGACAATTACAACAACAGCAAACAATACGAAGAACAAGAGGAGTGCACAGTATGGGAAAGCTAAGGAAGTGTATAAATATAGATGAAAATAAACTTTAAACGTGCACATCGTCAGCTCGTGGAACTTGTGGCCCACATTGGGGCAGTGTAGCAGAATCCCTTTGCACCGTACCTCTGTTCCCGCGTCTTCGCTTCCTGCCCTCGTTAACATGCTCCGATCCGCACCGGTGAAGTATGGTCAAACAATGGCACAAATAGCCAATCTCAATGACGAGAAAAAAAGTCTGTTAAAAGTTAAATTTATCGTAATTGAGTGATCGTCCCAGCTGTGGGGTTGGTGCCTTGATACGGCCTGTTCCGTGCGTGTGCTTGCAGATAACACACCTCCCCCCGCCGCCGGATGGCGCCTGGAGAAGTTGGAATCGCTGCATCCTGGGTGTCGTGCAGAGCCTGCGGAGGAACCATCGTGTTGTTGTTGTCGACTTACTTTTGCACACACCCACAACAACAACCACCACCGTATTGATTGTTGACTTACGTGGCCAACACCCATGCAATAGCGGTGTGTGTCCTGATAATAAACACATTGGCAGCACTAGAGCGTATCGTTGGGTCTAACGTGTGGTTCTGTACTGCAACAAATAAAAACCTATTGCCCTCATGAAATGTTCACCTTTTGGATGGTATGGCTTTAATACAATTCTGTTGTGTTCACACACACTTATGCGTTTTCACTTTTCCCCCAAAGCTTAATACCACTTTGTGTGCCGTGCCGGCCATAATAGGTGCTGCTACTATCAGCACTTGCCCCAACAGCCTGTTAGAGGCTAAACGGGGAACATTTGTCTTTGTAATAATAATGTTCAACTTGTAATGCTGTGCCACCACCAATGCACAATTTGTCCAGCCCAAGCCGACAATGCCTGTGACATTGGCAGGCAATCTATCCCAGGTTTCAACCAGCATCGCGTCTCATCTGACAAGGTGGGTGCATACAGTGTGACTTGGGTGCAGACGGCGAGGGAAGCGTCTGCAAGATGCCATCGTGGCCAGAGCAACTCTTGGTGGCACATACTCTTAGGTTTTTTTCTGTAAAGTCACGTAGGTAAAAAATAAAATGAAAATTAATAAAAGAAATAAAATAAGTGATTTAATATTTTATTTCTATTTTATTAATTTTATTTTTTACCGATGTGACTTTACCGAAAAAACCTAAAGAGTATGAATCCTTGCAGTCACGAAAGCTTCAAATCTTGATGGCACTTTACACGAGTCTGGTTTTCTACGTGAATTTGTTCCCCCTGTGCAAGTCTGCAAATCAATCGTGACCACGCTGAAGTCCATCCACTCGCTGCACTTGAGAGACCCATTCCTGTCACGGTTTGTGCGACCGAGAATCTGATTGAACCCAGGGTTGTGGCAATGCCAAACCTCTGGCTTGCCCGGAAAGGAAATATTTCTGTAAAACTCCGATGGACGCACAACTTGTTTTAATGCTAAAATCGGACAGTCTCTTGGATTTTAAAGCCCTTCGAAAAGAAAGATGCACCGTAAACTGTTTCCCGGTGTCAACGTTACACAGACCTGCACACACCCACAACAACAGCCGCTGCTGTTCACGGCGCCTGTGCCAGCCCAAGTGCACTCTGAGACCACGTGAAGTTTCAAAGGCTCGCTGACAGGAGGTCGCCGGATTGATCCAGGGAACCGTGGGATGATTTTGAGATTACTGGCAGATGCACCAGCTGTGCTGCCCCCTACCGTGCCAACTTGCTGTATTGTTTGACACGTAGGCTTTCGCGACCAATATTCATAATCAACGTTTTTGGGTTTAGATCGCGTTATTTATAAATGTGTCGTAACCCTCCACCACCCGACACGGCCAATCGGAAAAAAAGTGTCACGTTGAAAAAAGACATAGTTCACTGCTTAAGCCCACCGGTGTGTTGAAGCGTGAAACCACAAAAATAATTGCTGTATTGTATCAGCCCGGCGCGCCACACGTTGTTGTGAGCGTCGTTCCTCCGCCCTCCGTTGTTGCTGGCGGGCGACTGCCTCCAACTGCCCAGTAGCAGCGTCCTTCACGAGCCTCCTCCACAGAGGCCGATCTTGACATCGCTGGTAGCAATCTCCGGCAAGTCCACTCGGCTCCACATCCTCCCATACCGCATCAGCTCCATCTCTTCTCCAGCCCGTGTGGTGCCCGTTTAGCCTCTTCCCTCTATCCGGCTAAACAAGCTGCTTGGATACGCTGCTGCAGCAGTAGACACACACACGGACACGCTCGCATACACAAGCGTGGACAAAACGCTGAAGGATAATAAGACGGACCCCCAACTTTAATATACGGATGGAAAGGTGCGTAATTTATCTGTATAAATGAAGACTTTAATCTGTTAGTCTCAATAATTTCTAGGGTACTTACCAAGATAGAAAGATGAAATTTTGTAAATAGCTTTTGGGACACAGACAACAGGAACAATATGAAAATCCGAGATTTTTCATTTTAAGGCCCCCAAATCTCGATTTAAGTGCCCCATAAACATGTTTGTGCGTAGTGTAATTTAGGAACCGTTCAAAATATTTGATTGCGGGTTTTTCGTTTGATAGAGTGTTAAAGAGCAAATAAAAGTAAAGCGAAAACCATTGTTCTGTCTTTTTTAGTTTTTTACATTTTTCGGATTCAAGCGTGTTTGAACGAAAAAATACGCATTTTATGATGTTCAAATCTGAATAATTTGCAAACCGTACAAGATAGGAGCTTCTCCGCCTAGATTATTAAGTTAATAATTTTTAGTAATGTTTTTATTATAAAAAAAGACAATTATTAGTAGTAGTTAGTGTCTGATCGTAGATACAAATTGTAAAAAAATAATAGGTTCATTATTATACATTGAAAACGTTTGCCTGGCGAAGACAGGCTTTTTCAACTATTTTTGAATACGAAGTGTTTTATTATAACAAAAATAATCGCTAGAGGGAGCTGTTCTCTTATGAAATCTGTCCGGTTTGCATTTCTCATGCGCCGTACAGATCTGTGTTGGTTGCATGCCATCACCATCATCAATGAGCCTAGTGAGCATTGAGATGAGTGCATCATTTTTACTCAATTTGTTTATATGGTGCTGTGTACTGAGTTGTTTTACTGGGTGAGGAGTGGAAATGTGGTGGCGAGCACACTGCGCTGCGAACCCGGTGACCTGAATTTGATTCCCACTCAGCCAACATCGGTGACGAATACCTGAGCCGGCGCTGGTTCTCCCGTAGGTTGACTTAGCCTTAAGCGAGTACCTGGTGCGGTGTGTAAACACTGGAGATACAAAGGCGGTCGGGCATGGTGCTGGCAACACATTCCTGCGGAGGGAGCTGGTAGGAACGTTGGGTTGCTCGGTCAATGGCCAGGGTCAACGGCGGCGTGGTGTATTCCGCAAATATGGCCGACTGTGAGGGCGGGCACAAGCCGGCGTGAGTAGGTTAAACGTAGAGTTTTATAAGGGCACCACGGGGTGACCAGCCCCTCCCCACCCAGCCCCACCCAGCTCCACCCTCCCCACCTAGCTCCTCCCCACCCTCCCCTCTCCACCTAGCCCCACCCCTCCCATTTTTGGATTCACGACGGACGGACGGGCACAATAATCCCCTGTGGGCTGGTAGAACCAGGAGGTTCCTACCAGTGTTATTTTCGGCATCTGCCAGTCATCTCAGTCAACCCCATAGCACTTGGGTCTGTCCAGTGCCGGATTATCCCAGTAGCACAAGTAGCATATGCTACGGGCTCCGTGCTAAATGCTTTCAAGCTATCAATTCCGGTTCAGTGATTCTGCACTTGCTCTATCGCTATAGTACTATACTGCCTTCAACTTTTATGAACGACAGGGTGTTTAAAGTTAGCGATTTGTCGTATTATCTGGCTGTGTAGCAAATGAAAAAATACAGTTACTTTACTATCCAAGTTAAATATTTGTGTGTTTTAATATTGTTCTTTTATTTAGTGCGCCTCTATAACATCATGTCACAGGCCCGCAGTGCTCCGTGGCCTCCTGCCAGCAGCAGCGAGCCTTCCACACTTCAACATGCACCTAGCCTGGTACAACGAGTGTCACCGCCACTAAGTGGCAAATGGCTGCTGCTGTCGATGCATGCTATTTTAAAGTGCGTTTGTGTATTGTGTACACTGTTAACAGTGTCTGTAGGTGTTTTATTACAATCGCATATGCATAATGTGTGCTGCATGAAGTATGTAATATTTATTTATTTTAATTTCATTTTTTACCTACGTGACTTTACCGAAAGAACTAAGAGTATGAATCCTTGCAGTCACGAAAGCTTCCAATCTAGAATGCATGAATAGTCTTTGTGTAGTGACATTGAATGAGTCACTGGAGCGCGTGCCGCTGGGGGATTGGTAGACAATACAATTAGGGGTAACAGCCCGTTCTACCAGCTGACCTGTGGGCAAGGCACGGAGCCACCTGGGGGATCCAGAGGAGGGCGTGGCCGAGGGCGGAGCCTGGCCACGCTGGGAGGATAAAAGGCGAGCTCCCACTCAGTCGGGGCTGCTGCGATCTGCAGTGGAACTCGTCATGCTGTGAACATCGTGATCTTCGCCCTTTTCAAGCTGTGGGTCTGGCAGCGTGCTGGCTGTCCCGAGCTGGTATGCAGTCATCCCCTCAGGCTGTGAAGGCCGGAATAAGAGAGAGAGAGAGAGAGAGAGGACCTCCTTACTAGTGTCTGTGAATTAGCACACTACAATTGTATGGAGGGTAAATATTATGAAGTGTGTGGGTATAAAGTACCGTTGATAACCGGTAACTGGTAAATCGAAAGCACACGAAATCTTGGGTCTCACCAGACTGGATTCTGTGAGGAGCTCACTGATCCTTGAAAGATCTGGACACAGTCCCATCAGTGAGCTCTTTCGGCAGGCGAGGCTGCGTTGCCTGGGTCACATGCCCGGCCACGGCATGCCCAAGCAGCTTCTGTTTGGCCGGATAGAGGGCATGGCACGGGCTAGAGAAGAGCACGGAAGAATGTGGAGATGATTGGACTTGCCGATGAACGGTACCAGCCATGTCATCAAGATCGGCCTCTGTGGAGGAGGCTCGTGAAGGACGCTGCTTCTGGGCAGTTGGAGGCAGTCGCCCCTCCAGAAACAACGGAGGGCAGAGGAGCGACGCTCACAACAACGTGTGGAGCCATACACAGCGAGTTGGCACAGTCGGGGGCACAGCTGGTACATTTGCCAGTTATCTCAGTTGGTCAACCCATGGCACCTGGGTCTGTCCTGTGGCCTCATGGTGCACCTACCTAGCCTGGCACAGTCTTGGGGTCGCCGGTTATTGTCATGAATAGGCATGAATAGTGTACGCATGTTGTGTATGTGTAGTGACGTATATTGGGTCACTACCGCGTTAGCGCCAGCATGGAAGGGGGCATGGTACTGGTGACTGTCAGAGAGAGAGAGGGCAGTTGAGGAGGTGAGAGTCTGGGTGAACCCCAGAGGGCACATCACCAGGACAGGATAATGAGGGGTGCCAAGAGCGAATGAGAGAGACACGTGGTGTATGGCCCAGAACCTTCTAGTATGATCCAGAAGGGGGGCGTGGCCGAGGGCGGAGCCAGGCCACGCTCAGGGGCATAAGAGGGAGGTGCCGAGAGCCAATCGGGGCTGTCGTCTGGAATGAAACTCGCCGTGCGACGTATCTTCGATCTTCGGGCTTCAGTCGTCACCGTGGGTCAGGCAGTGTGTTACTGACCTGACCCAGTTATGTAGTTACCCCGTTGTGGTGGAGTTAACCGTGGTAGTTACCACCTATATCGTTATCCCGTGTTGCCTCCAAAGTCGAGTGTGTGTCTCCAGTGAACCCTCTACATATGTATGAATAGTGTATATACGAATAGTGCATGTATGTAGTGTATAGTGTGTGTTGTGTACGTGTGTATCGTGCATAATGTGTGCGTGTGAGATGTGTGTACGTGAAGATGCACAAAGACAGACAAATATTCCTACAGACTGTTGGGGCAAGTGCTAGGAGCGAGCACCTATGAAGGCCGACACAGCACACGAGGGGGTGGGGTGGTCAACAACCACACCCGGCCACCTTTGTCTCCCTCGTAGCGATGTTTACGCATCGCACCAAGTACTAATTTGAGGTCGAGTCGACCTAGGGGATGCCCAAGACCGGTTCAGTGTCGACCCGTGAGCTGGACGCGAACCCGGCTCCGCCAGCTCATCGTAGCGGCAGCGCAGCGCGCTAACCGCTGCACCACCGCTCCCCTACGCGTATGTCGTGTGCCTGTGTAGTGGTGGTATTGACGTGCGCCGACTGTGACAGTGATGGATCACGGGGCGGCGCGGGGTGCGGGGTTGGGCACGCGTTGTGGGCGTGGTGTGGACGCGCGCGCCGGGAGTGACAGATGACGGGGCGGCGCGGCGTGGGTGGTGAGGCACGATGAGATGTGGGAAAAGAGGATCGTAGCCAGCGCCCGGCGATTGGTCGAATAAGTGGGTGCTCGCAGCGACGTCCGCAGGTGGGGTATAAAGGGGGACGCGCGAGAGCACTCGAGGAGAGTTACCCAGTTGAAGACCCGAAGACGGAGCTGAAGACCTAGTGCCCCGAGACCCCTAGTCCCGCCGTCCTTGTGGGGACCGGGGCCCTGTGTGGCTCGGAGGCGAGGCTGTGGGACCCGGGGTCCGACGCCCCCGTGGGTCGGGCTGGGGACCCACAGTCGAGACGGATACCCCGGGCAGGGAGTGTCCCGAGTAGCTCAGTGGCGTTAGTCGCCGAGTAGCTAAGTGGATGTTGGTCATCCGAGTAGCTCAGTGGGCGTTAGTCGCCGAGTAGCTAAGTGGGTGTTTGTCACCCGAGATACTAAGTGGATGTTGGTCATCCGAGTAGCTCAGTGGGCGTTAGTCGCCAAGTAGCTAAGTGGGTGTTTGTCACCCGAGATACTAAGTGGGTGTTTGTCACCCGAGATAGCTAAGTGGGTGTTTGTCACCCGAGATACAAAGTAGGTGTTAGTCACCTGTAAACGAGTTTGATAAAATAAAGAGTGTGTTACCCGTGAAGTCGTCTCCCGCCGAGTTACTACATTACAACTGGCGTCAGAAGTAAACCTGTCTTCAAGGAGTATGGACACGAGGAAGACTACCCGTACCCACGAGCGAGGTCGGGACGACGACGGCGTACCGGGGACACCGACCTCGGGAGTAGAGGACGAGGAGTTGCCGCCGATGCAGCACTTCGCGGTGATGGCCGACGCTCCGCTTGCCTCCGACACCAGCCTCCAGGACGCGCACGCCCGGTTGGCGGAGTTGCTACTCGCCGCCGCCGCTGTCTTGGCCGACATCTCCGTTCCGGCGAGCGGAAAAACGGCTGCGGGGGTCGTGGAGGAAGCGACGGTGGAGGATTCCCGCCAAAAGGCGCTTCGCGCCAAAAGTCTGGAAGTTGCCGCCGTTTTTGGGGGGCCGCCACCGATTGGCGGGAAAGACGGACGCCACGTGGCCGGACACCTCCGCGCAGCGCAGCCCACGTCATCAGCGCGCGCCGGAGCCCTCCATTTTGCGCCTGACAACCGAGCCGACATTTTACACAACTACAGCGGAGCACGGGAAAATCTCTCCGACGTCGACGACGATCGGGTCCTCCAGCAAAGATTGCCCGCGCTGTCGGCGTTCAAGGCGGATGGGGGCGACTGGGGAGCCTTCCAACGAAGGTTCCTCGCTCATCAGGAGATGTCGGGGTGGTCCGACACCACTGCCCTGCGTGCGTTGCCAGCGATGCTTGACGACGACGCGCTTGCAGCCTTCACATCTGCTGCAAGGTCGTCCCGCTCTACGCTCCAGGCCGCACTACACCTGATGGCGAAGGTGTTCGGGCCGCCCTCCACGTGTCGCCACCAGTTCTACGATCGGCGGAAGGTGGCTGGAGAAACGACGCTCGCCTATCGCACGGCACTACTCGCCTTGGCGGACGCAGCTTTTCCCCGCATGGATAAGGAGGGGAAGGACGCCATGGTGACGGAGCAGCTGCTGGTGTTGGCCCACGAGTTGGGGGTCCCCATCAACGTGGCGGACGAGATGGATATATGCTCCCTGGCGATCGCCACGAGCATTCACGCGTACGAGGTCCTCAAACGCAAGCCGGGGGTCGTCTGCAAATGGGCGGGGAACGCGGCACTGGCCGCCACGATCGCCGAACCTCAGCCAGCTGCGGTGCAGGAGCAGGCCTTCGCTGCATCACGTCCGGGGGAGTGGAGAACGGGAGGTCGTTCGCCCACACGTTCGCCCCGCAAGCTGGAGCAACCGAAACCTACGACGTCCGTCGTCTGCTACAACTGCGGCCTTCGGGGTCACGTCGCAGCCGGGTGCCGGGCCCCGCGTCAGCGCGCCACAGGACCACGTCGGGACGACGACCAGGGCCACAAGTCATCCCAACAAAACCCGGCAAGTCGCGGCACCTCACACGTTCGGTCCACAAACACGGCACATTCGGGTCGCCGCTTCGCGGTGGGGGGTTCGCGGCTGGGTGCCGGGGGTTCATTTCGGCGAGGGGGGTCCGTACGCGGCCCGCAAGCAGTCGAGTGGTCCGAATTGGCCCACAGGATCGTGGCTGCGTCGGCGGGGTCGTCCGTGGTAACGGGGTTCATTGACGGGGTTGAGGTCCGGGTGCTTGTTGACACGGGTGCGTCGGCCACCATCATCTCGGACCTTATTTATAACATTCTTCCCGTCCAAAGTAGACCCCTTCTGCCAGTAGACGTGCCATTTTATGCGGCGAATGGGGGATCCCTGGGGATCATCGGCCAGATTCGGGCGACTATTTGCATTGGTGACATCAAATTGGCGGGCCCTATTTTTGTATCATCATCGCTGGCCGTTCCCTGTTTGCTAGGTACGGACTTTTTGTCCAAAATGCCCATCAAAATTCTTATAGATCAGGCCTGCATAGAGCTTCCGTCAGGTCGGCGGGTTGCGTTCTTGTCGAGCCCTACCAAAGTGCGCACGGTTTGTGCGACGGTGCAGGCGCTGGCGACTCACACTGTACGGGTGCCCCCGGGATCGCAAATGTTAGTACCCCTTCGGTTCAGGAAGCCACTTGAGGTGGGTGCGGAGGCACAGGGGGTGCTGTTGGGGCCGTCTAACAGAGCCAGTAGGGGCCTCGACTTAGCGGTTGCTCAAACCATGGTGAGAGGGGACAGTGAGCCGTTCGTAATGGTCCTGAATACGGGGTCGCGGCCGGCCGTAATTGTGCAGGGAACGGTGCTGGCTCACGCCGCGCCGCTACCCGTTGAGGAACGGCTCGTGGCTCAAGCAGATTTCACTGTTAAGTCGCATCCTCCAAGTGATGAGGGGACTGAGTGGTTGGACTCGTTGTGTGCCGGTTCTGCTAACTTGTCCGGGGTGCAATTGGGAGCATTGAGGGGTTTGCTAATCGAGTTTGCTGACGTGTTCAGCAAACATAAGTACGATATCGGCTGCACTGACCTGTTGCGCCACCACATAGCTACAGGGGACGCGGCCCCTATTCGTCAGAATCCCTTCCGGCTCAGCCCAGCCGAGAAGGAACATGTGCAATCGGCGGTTAATGATATGTTGGCGGCCGATATCATTTCGCCCTCTTCTAGTCCGTGGGGTGCTCCTATTGTCCTAGTAGAGAAACAGGACGGGTCCTTGCGGTTTTGTGTCGATTTCCGCCGCTTAAACAAAATCTCGATGGCGGATGCGTATCCGCTCCCCAGGATGGATGAGTCGCTGGATGCCTTGGCGGGAGCGCAGTTTTTTTCCACACTCGATCTGCTTTCTGGATTTTGGCAATTGCCACTCGATAACGAGTCTAAACCTAAAACTGCTTTCCGGACACCTGGGGGCCTATTTGAATTCAACCGTTTGCCCATGGGCTTACATTCCGCTCCCGCCACGTTCCAGAGACTCATGGAATTGGTTTTGTCGGGCCTCCAATGGGATACCTGTTTGATTTATCTCGACGATATCATCGTCTTTAGTCGGACTTTCGAGGAGCACCTCCAGCGACTGAGAGCGGTGTTCCTCAGGATGCGTTCCGCTAAGCTTAAATTTAAACCGGCTAAATGTTTTCTGCTTCGGGAATCGGTCAGGTATTTGGGCCATATCGTGAGTCGTTCAGGGATCTCGACGGACCCTGCTAAGACGCATTGCGTCAGCTCATGGCCAACGCCAACCTCGGTCACGGAGGTTCGTAGTTTCATTGGTTTCGCCTCCTATTACCGTCGTTTTGTCAAGCAATTTGCCACCATAGCCAAGCCCCTGCACGCTTTGACGGCTAAGGGTGTGAGGTTTCACTGGGGGGCGGAAGAGGAGGCTGCGTTCGGCTCCCTCCGTGACGCCTTGGTGCAGGCTCCCCCCTTGTGTTACCCCGATTTCACACAACCGTTTTTGCTTGACACGGACGCCAGCAATACGGGTATCGGGGGGGTGCTCTCACAGGTGGTCGGGGGGGTTGAACGGGTGGTCGCCTACGGTAGTAGAGTTCTTTCCCCCGCCGAACAACGCTATTGCGTAACTCGTCGTGAATTGTTAGCCATTGTGTTTTTTACACAGCAATTCAGGCCGTATCTTTACGGCCGTCATTTTACGGTCCGTACGGACCATGCGGCTCTACAATACGCTATGCGCGTGGCACAGCCATCGGGCCAATTGTCCCGATGGTTGGAGGTCCTTCAAGACTACCAATTCACGACGATTTACCGCAAGGGGTTGCGACACTCAAATGCGGACGCCTTGTCGCGGTTGCCTCCGTGCACGGACTGCACATGTTTGTTGGGATCGGCGCGGTGCAAACCCCCGGTCGCCGGCACCCCGGGAGTTGCGCTCGCCGCCACTGACACCCCGGGAGAGGACGCCCCCACGGGGAGGGATTCGCTGTTGTCGTTGCCCCTCATTGAGTGGGGCCGCCTCCAGATGTCCGACAGCTCCCTACTTACGCTACGTCGGAAAGTTGGCGCTCCCGAGGAAGGGGAGGCGCGGGTCGGTTCCTGGGTGTGCAGACAGGGCCTTTTGATGAAGTGGGACAACATGTCCCGGCGTCACGTGCTCGTTGTGCCTGTTGCTATGCGGGGTAGGGTTGTTCTGGCAGCTCATGAACGGCTCATGCATCTGGGTTTTCACAAAACGCTCGCCCTAATCCAGCGAGACTATTATTGGCCGGGGATGGGTAACGACGTGGCGAATATTCTTAAGGGATGCGTAGGGTGCGCCAAAAGGAAACCGCCACCATTGGCAGCTAATCCACCGCTGCAATCCATTCAGGTTTCGCGTATAAACGAATTGGTAGCGTTGGACATCTTGGGGCCCTTTCCGGCTACACCAAGGGGAAATAGGTTCCTGCTGGTTGGCGTGGAATACTTCACCCGATGGCCTATGGCATGGCCGCTCGCCAACCAGTCGGCTGCGGCGGTGGCGGACGCCTTTGTCCAGGGTTATGTTTTGGACAAGGGCGCCCCCGAACGCTTGCTGACGGATCAAGGAAAGAATTTTTCGAGCGTTTTGTTGCGCGAGGTGTGCGACCTGTTGGGTACAAAGAAAGTGCGTACTTCCCCCTACCACCCGCAGACTGACGGGATGGTTGAGCGTCTGAACAGGACGATTACGTCTATGTTGTGCCAACAGGTCTGCGTCGATCAGGTTGATTGGGACTTACAGGTGCCGGGGGTACTCGCGGCCTATCGAATGGCCCCTCATGCGGCGACGGGGTTTTCCCCATTTTTTCTTATGTATGGGCGGGAGGCCGATCCGGCCATGGACGTCCAACTGGGGATTTCCCAGCCACGTGCAAAATCTAAATTGGCAGACCACATCAAATTTAATATCGCCAAATTGACTGAAGCGCGGGAGGCGGCAAGGTTGAATTCGCGGTCGCGGCAAATTGCGAACGAGAAATTGCATGAGCGGAGGGTGCATACGCATGATTGGAAACCAGGCGATAAGGCCTGGCTGCATTGTCCACATGCACCGTTGGCTACGTCCCCCAAGTTGTTGAGACCTTGGAGGGGACCGGTGGAAATTGTGCGGGTTGCACGACCCCAGAGTATACAGATTAAATCTGTGCCGTGACGACCGGGCGTGTGATGTGACCGTCGACTCGGGGAGGGAGGTGTCGCAGGCTGATCCTCACGTGTCTCCACCTGACCCACCCCCAGGTGCCTCGGGCTTGACGGCTGCTGACCGTCGAGAGCCTGAACCCCGGGGCACGCACGGGTCCTCGATGCCTGGCCGATGTCTTCCTGAACCGCCGGCACCACTGGACGTTCAACCGCGTCTGGTGCCGTACGACGGACCGGCAAGGCGGACTCGGGCTAGGTCTCAACAATTTTCATGAAGACGTTTTTTCTCTACACCGAGCTCGCCCGGTGTTCCCCTCTGCCGGGGTAATGTCCCGTTGTAGGGACGCTCGGAAGAAGAAGGGGACACTGCACGAGTCGAAAGAAAAAAAAAAATTTCCATTTATTTTCCTTTTTGCATACACATTGCTATTGTCACTCGCCGGTTTGTATATATTGTTCTATTGTCGCGGTGGCATTGGTTGAGGGTTGCGGATGGTAGTGTTCGCGTCGTGTTGTGTTGTTAAGTTAGTTGTTGTTCTTGTTGTTGTGTTGTGTTACGGGGCACACAGGGCGGTTTGTATATTTTTATAGCAGCCGGGTCGGCTGCGAGCTATGTGGTAGGGGGTGATGTAGTGGTGGTATTGACGTGCGCCGACTGTGACAGTGATGGATCACGGGGCGGCGCGGGGTGCGGGGTTGGGCACGCGTTGTGGGCGTGGTGTGGACGCGCGCGCCGGGAGTGACAGATGACGGGGCGGCGCGGCGTGGGTGGTGAGGCACGATGAGATGTGGGAAAAGAGGATCGTAGCCAGCGCCCGGCGATTGGTCGAATAAGTGGGTGCTCGCAGCGACGTCCGCAGGTGGGGTATAAAGGGGGACGCGCGAGAGCACTCGAGGAGAGTTACCCAGTTGAAGACCCGAAGACGGAGCTGAAGACCTAGTGCCCCGAGACCCCTAGTCCCGCCGTCCTTGTGGGGACCGGGGCCCTGTGTGGCTCGGAGGCGAGGCTGTGGGACCCGGGGTCCGACGCCCCCGTGGGTCGGGCTGGGGACCCACAGTCGAGACGGATACCCCGGGCAGGGAGTGTCCCGAGTAGCTCAGTGGCGTTAGTCGCCGAGTAGCTAAGTGGATGTTGGTCATCCGAGTAGCTCAGTGGGCGTTAGTCGCCGAGTAGCTAAGTGGGTGTTTGTCACCCGAGATACTAAGTGGGTGTTTGTCACCCGAGATAGCTAAGTGGGTGTTTGTCACCCGAGATACAAAGTAGGTGTTAGTCACCTGTAAACGAGTTTGATAAAATAAAGAGTGTGTTACCCGTGAAGTCGTCTCCCGCCGAGTTACTACATTACACCTGTATCAGCGATGTGTGTACGTGAAGGTGCACACGCAACAGACACACCCACACAGCCGTATCATCTCATCTCGCCCGACACGAGGTCTCAAGCAACCCCCGCGCCCCCCCCGCTCTCTCTGCCCCTAGGCTCCCGTGTTCAATAACCAACACCGCCACCATCCCAGAAAAATAAACCAAAAGAGAATAAATAAAAATAAAACAAACTCACCCCCCCCACCCCCCGGGGCGGGGGATAACGTCGTAGTTTTTTTGTTTCTTTTATTATTAATTTTTTAAAATATTTTTTTTACCTTTCTACGCTACTACCGAAAGACACAAAGAATAGAGAATTTGCAAAGGCTGGCGGCGACAGGAGATTCGTGCAGAGTCGGAACACGTCCCTAGCGATGGGGGGGGGCGAAAGTTGCTTCTGTCTGAAATATCATCCGCAGCTGAATTAGTGTTGTCCCAGTCGTGGTGATCCAGCACCCACTGGGACGAGTTGGTGTCACCTCCGTGTCGCCCTCGCATCGCTACTTACACCGTGAGCTTCGCTCGCCGATTCATCCTCCAACCCTGCACGTGAATGACTCGGTCAATAAGACACTGACCGTTTCATCTCGTCCACACACTCTGTTCAACCGCCCACACTGCCGGCTACAACTCACGCACACGGTCACCCCACACACTCACTCGCACACAGTCACTCACACACTCACTCACACACTCACT
The DNA here is from genome assembly GCF_964198595.1 of Lampetra fluviatilis. Classification (NCBI taxonomy): domain Eukaryota; kingdom Metazoa; phylum Chordata; class Hyperoartia; order Petromyzontiformes; family Petromyzontidae; genus Lampetra; species Lampetra fluviatilis. Next base: position 6,079,176 of record NC_136318.1, read on the forward strand.
CACACACACACTCACTCGCACACTCACTCACTCACACACACTCACTCGCTACACTAACTCACTCACACACTCACTCACTCGCACACTCGCACACTCACTCACACACACTCACTCGCACACTAACTCACTCGCACACTCACACACTCACTCATACACTCACTCACACACTCACTCACACACTCACACTCACTCACACACTCACTCACTCACACACTCACTCACACACTCTCACACTCACTCACTCGCACACTAACTCACTCGCACACTCACTCACACACTAACTCAACAACAATCGCGATTCGCCACTAAGTGGCGGTGACGTCACCAGGCTAGGTGCACGTTGAGGCCACGTGAAGTGTCGAACGCCCGCCGGCAGGAGGTCACGGGGCAGACCCAGGTGCCAAGGGTCGACTGACATACACACTCACTCACACACTCACTCACTCACACTCACACACTCACTCACACACTCACACACACACACTCACACACTCACTCACACACTCACTCACACTCACACACTCACTCACACACTCACTCACACACTCACTCACTCACACTCACTCACTCATACACTCACACACACACTCACACACTCACTCACACACTCACTCACACACTCACTCACACACTCACACACTCACTCACACACTCACTCACACTCACACACTCACTCACACACTCACTCACACTCACACACTCACTCACACACTCACTCACTCACACACTCACTCACACACTCACTCACTCACACTCACTCACTCATACACTCACACACACACTCACACACTCACTCACACACTCACTCACACACTCACTCACACACTCACACACTCACTCATACACTCACACACTAACTCACTCAGACACTCACACGCACACACTCACACACTCACTCACACACACACTCACTGACACTCACTCACACACACTCACTCACTCACACTCACTCACTCACACACACTCACTCACTCACTCACACACACTCACTCACTCACACACACACTCACTCACACACTCACACACTCACTCACTCACTCACACACTCACTCACACACTCACTCCACTCACTCACCCACTCACACACTCACTCACACACTTACTCACCCACCCGCTCACCCACCCGCTCACCACACTGCAGGTCACCCCACTTCCCCCTCTGCTTCTTCCCTCGCACCGCTGTTATGAAGACCTTACTCAACTCACAAGCGGGTGTCAACTCTTGTCTATGACACCTCTGACAGTGCTGTTTGCTGCTGGCCGCTTGACGTTTCGAGCCTTTGGCCAATATGAAGCGCACGAGAGAGAGAGAGAAGGAGAGAGATAAAAAAGAGAGAGGAGAGAGATAGGAGAGGAGGAGGGTGGAGGAGAGAGAGGGGAGAAAGAGAGAGCGTGAAATCTTTCATTTAAAAAAAGGGGGGGGGGCACATTAAAAAAACGAAATGATGAACGAAACAAAGTGCCGACTACACCGAGCATCTTCTTTCGATGTAAAGCTTTCGCGACTGCAGGGATTCATCTTCTTGGTTCTTTCGGTAAAGTCACGTAGAAGGGAAATAATAAAATAATAAAAATAAAAAGAACCAAGAAGAGCATCTTGTTTCCTCTGATCGTAAAAAAAAGAAAAAGAGATCAAGCGAGAAGCAGAGACAACTCTACCCACGCCCCGTCCCTCCATCTCAAAGGGTCGCTTGGGGCAGAGGGGTGGGAGGGTGCTTCTGAAATGGCCATTCACGATTTAAACTTTTATTATTTTATTTTAGCAGGTAAAGGCCCACTGAGCTATGTAGCTTTTTGTCAGAAGCGACTTGGCCACAGATGATAGCTCAACGAAGTGGCTCATCACGTGGGGAAATTATATAGCAGCCCAACATTCGAAACGCGTGATGTTCATTCTAACAGTGGAGAGAAACATCACAGAGAACGTGCAAACTCCAAATATGCAACAGGCGTCAGGGTCTGGTCTGAACCCACGAACCTCCTGCATACCAGGCGAGATAGTTAACATCTCCTAGCCCCGCGGCATCCCCCTCCCACCTCCCCTGCGACAGAGACACCCAGCCCCGAGGACTCGAGCCCATGAATGACCTCAGGAGGATGCTGGCTGGCTGAGTGAGCGAGAGAGATCGAGAGCCAGCGGCAGAGATAGAGCGCGCGCGAGAGAGCGAGCGAGAGAGAGAGTGAGCGAGAGGTGGGGGTTTACATACAGCAAAGTTTAAAAATACAAAAAAATACAAAATGATGAACGAAGCAAACTACACCGAGCATCTTCTTGTTTCCACTGATCGTGAAAGAGAAAAAAATATAGAGCGAGCGAGCGAGAGAAAGCGAGGGGAGAGAGCGAGCGAGGAGAGAGATTGAGAGAGAGAGACACCAAACCCCCCTTACAACCCCACGCCACTCGTGTTTTTTTACGATCAGTGGAAACAAGAAGATGCTCGGTGTATTCGGCACTTTGCTTCGTTCATCATTTCGTATTTTTTTTTTATAACTTTGCTTTATGTAAACCCCCACCACCTCTCGCTCTCTCCCTCTCCTCGTCTCCTCCGGCACTTGGCGATGCGCGTGATGTTCCTGACAACAAAGCGTCGCATTGTGCCGTCCTCAAGGGACGTGACGGTGCCGAACGAGGGCAGCGCGGTGATGGATCTGGGGCGGGTGGGGGGTGAGGGTGTCTGTGTGTGTGTGTGTGGGGGGAGCGGTAGTGTAGCGGTTAGCGCGCTGCGCTACGAACCTGGCGACCCGGGTTCGATTCCCGCTCACGGCTAACACCAGTGACGATTATCTGAACCAGTTTTGGGCCTCTCCTAGGTCGACTCAGCCTTAAATGAGTACCTGGTGCGGTGTGTAAACATCGCCACTGGAGAGACAAAGGCGGTCGGGCGTGGTGCTGGCCACCCACCCCCTCGTGTACCGTTCCGGCCTTTATAGGTGCTCGCTAACAGCACTTGCCCCTACAGTCTGTTAAGGCTATACGGGGGATCTTTGTGGGGGCTAGAGAAGAGATGGAGTGATGTGGTACAGGAGGACGTGGAGCTGGGTGGACTTGCCGATGACTGGTACCAGCGGTGTCAAGATCGGCCTCAGTGGAGGAGGCTCGTGAAGGACGCTACTGGGCAGTTGGAGGCAGTCGTCCTCCAACAACAACCGAGGGCGGAGGAGCGACGCTCACAACAACGAGCGGAGCGCCGGGTGGCTAAAGCACAGCAAGTTGGCACAGTAGGGGGCACAGGTGGTGCATCAGCCAGTCATCTCGGTCATCTCAGTCAGTCGACCCGTGGCACCTGCTGGGTCTGCCCCGTGACCTCCTGCCAGCGGGCGTTCGACACTTCACGTGGCCTCAAGGTGCACATGGCCTGGCACAAGCGTCGTGGTGACGTCACTGCCACTTAGTGGCGAATGGCGGTTGTTGTTGTTGTGTGTGGGGGGTGGGGGAGCGGTCCTGGGCCTCCTCTAGGTAGACTCAGCCTCAAGTGAGTAGCTGGTGCGGTGTGTAAACATCGTCTCTGGGGGGACAAAGGCGGCCGGGCGTGGTGTTGCCACCCACCGCTTCGTGTACCGTGCCGGCCTTCATAGGTGCTCGCGGACAGCACTTGCCCCAACAGTCTGTTAAGGCTATACGGGGCATCTTTTCCTCTGTCTTTGGAGCGGTAGTGTCGTGGTGCGCGCGTTGCGCTACGAACCTGGCGACCCAAGTTCGATTTCCGCTCACTGCCAACACCAATGACGATTATCTGAACCGGTCCTGGGCCTCCTCCCCAAGATCGACTTAGCCTCAAATGAGTACCTGGTGGTGTGTGATGTGTAAGCATCGCCACTCTGAAGAGAAAGGCGGCCGGGCGTGGTGCTGGCCACCCACCCACGGTGGCTAGGAGAGACTCCACGTTGCTGAGATGTCATCATCACCACGGTGGCTAGGAGATGTTAACTACCTCGCCAGGTATACAGGAGGTCGTGGGCTCGCTCCCGACAGTGACGCCTGCTGCTGTATATTTGGAGTTTGCGTGTCTCTCTCATCATCATCACCGTGGCCAGGAGATGTTAACTACCTCGCCTGGTATACAGGAGGTCGTGGGCTCGCTCCCGATAGTGACGCCTGCTGCTGCTGTACATTTGGAGTTTGAATGTCTCTCTCCCCGTGGCTGCGTGGATTCTCCTCCGAGTTTTCCCGTCCGCATTTAGAATCAACGTGCGTTTCGCGTATGCCACTTCCACGTGATAAGCCACTTCGTTGAGCTATCATTTGTGGCCAAGGGTCGCATCTGGAAAAAGAGCCACATCGCTCAGTGGGCTTTACCTGGTAAAAAAAAAATAAACACTTTTTTTTGTAGTAGGTTTTTACCCTTTCAACTGGTACAAACACTGACACCTTTATGCAATGCATCATGTTTGCAATAACCACAACACAAGCAGTCAATTACTATATTTTGCCACTGGTAAAGGAGGTCTCATAGTGTAAACATTTTTTATTTTACTTTAAAGTTGCTCGATAACAGCACTTGCCCCAACAGTCTAGTACGTCTATACGGGTGATCTTTGTCTTTGGGGTGTTGGTGGGGGTGATCGGAGGGGGGGTTGAACACCACGGGGTTGGAGACGCCAGGCGCCGTGCGTTGTGCCCCCAGCCCTTTGAGGTTGGTAACGGGAGCCGCTCGGAGCTGTCAGCCGTAGAGACACCGCGTGGTGCGGGAAGAAAGCGGAAAGAAAGCGGGGGGGGGGGGTGTCGTGAAATCCGCTGGAAAGTTTCGGGTAGAAATGCGTCACAGGCACTGTGTCTAGTGTATGAGCCACGGTGGCTAGGAGATGTTAGCTACCTCGCCTGGTGTGCAGGAGGTCGTGGGTTCGATCCCGAGCCTGACGCCTGCTGTTGTCTATTTGGAGTTTGCGTGTCTCTCTCTCTCATCATCATCACGGTGGCTAGGAGATGTTAGCTACCTCGCCTGGTGTGCAGGAGGTCTGTGAGTTCGATCCCGAGCCTGACGCCTGCTGTTGTATATTTGGAGTTTGCGTGTCTCTCTCTCTTTCATCATCATCACGGTGGCTAGGAGATGTTAGCTACCTCGCCTGGTGTGCAGGATGTATGTGAGTTCGATCCCGAGCCTGACGCCTGCTGTTGTATATTTGGAGTGTGCGTGTCTCTCTCTCTCTCATCATCATCACGGTGGCTAGGATATGTTAACTATCTCGTCTGGTGTGCAGGAGGTCTGTGAGTTCGATCCCGAGCCTGACGCCTGCTGTTGTATATTTGGAGTTTGCGTGTCTCTCTCTCTCTCTCCTCATCATCACGGTGGCTAGGAGATGTTAACTACCTCGTCTGGTATACAGGAGGTCGTGGGTTCGATCCCGAGCCTGACGCCTGCTGCTGTATATTTGGAGTTTGCGTGTCTCTCTCTCTCTCTCTCATCATCATCACGGTGGCTAGGAGATGTTAGCTACCTCGCCTGGTGTGCAGGAGGTCTGTGAGTTCGATCCCGAGCCTGACGCTTGCTGTTGTCTATTTGGAGTTTGCGTCTCTCTCTCTCTCTCATCATCATCACGGTGGCTAGGAGATGTTAACTACCTCGCCTGGTATACAGGAGGTCGTGGGTTCGATCCCGAGCCTGACGCCTGCTGCTGTATATTCGGAGTTTGCCGGTCTCGCTCCACGTGGTCGCGTGGCATTTTTTCCCGGGTCCTCCGGTTTTCCCCTCCACTTTGAGACACGTGCGCTCGGAGTGTTTGACCGCGATAAACGGCCACGTGAAAAGCCACTTGATTAGGCGATAATTTGTGCCGAGTTTGCTGCGAAAAAGTGCTTTATAGTTCAATGGGGCTTGCGTGGTAAAATAAAAAAAATAGTTTTTACATTGCATATGCAGGCTGGCCCAAAAGTCAGGGTTATGATAGTATACTTATTTTAACACTCGCATGAGGCTACAGTATTTAATTAAGTTACTTTTGAAGTTACTTTTGAACTGTTTTTGTTGTTGTCAAGACTACACGGTTAAATATTAAAAACATTAATCGATTATGTTTTGATGTCTAAATTCATTTCAGTGGCTCTCGCTCGAGTTTGAAAAACTACGCATTTGAGGTGATCCCCATTAGAAGCCATATTAATAACGATAACAGATACATATTAGCTTAAAGCATAGACAGTAAAAAAATTTTCATGCCACTGTTAAAGTAAATGAAATAACCTTATTGGTTCTTTCGGTAAAGTCACGTAGAAGGGAAATAATAAAATAATAAAAATAAAACATAATAAAATACAATTCTCACGACGTTTCGGCCACAACGCAAGCAGCCGTCCTCGGGTGAAGAACAGGTCTGTCGGAAAGACAGCGTCTGAATGAACACCACCAAGCTTGGCAGCGTATATTTAAGCTGGGTTAGAGGAGGGAAGGGTGCCTTGACAAATTAATTTGCATATCAACAGAGGAATTTAGCATATTTATGGAAAATGCAGATATGGGATTAGTCACTACTTGTGGAATGCGTAGGAGGTGGTGGGGGGGGGGTCTCAAAGTCATATTATGCCCGTGCATTATGTAGGATTAGCAGCAACAAAGGGAGGAAGTAGGGTTAGCAGTAATAAAGGGAAGGAATTTTAATAGTAAGGAGCTGCAGCAGCCAAACCACCATTTAAATCGAAATTTAAATGAAATAACCCCATGTGTTCTGATTTTTGGGCCACCCTGTATTAAATCATGGTGACGATGACGTCGTCCCCGATGATGAAAAGTTGTTTTTGTTTAAGACTCGCTGTCTCTCTTCCTGCTCAATCGAGCGTGCAACATCCCGTTTAGCGCACGAGCCAGTGATGAGAATTCCACGTTCGTATGGCGAGCCCGAGTCCCTGCCCACAACAGGCTGTTGATGGCGGTTGTTGGCCTCCAACAGCGGCGTTTAATCCCCGGCCGGAACTGTCCAGGGAACTCTGCTCCGGGAAGGATTTTAGTAGCCACATCCAACCGCTCCCTTGTCTGTTGCTCACGATTGCCGTGGTGCAGTGCGTGTGTGTGGCGTGCATCGTTGCGGCCTTTATAGGTGCTCGCTAACAGCACTTGCCCCCAACAGTCTGTGCAGGCTACACGGGGGATCTTTGTCTTGTATGGCGAACCCGGCCACCCCAGTTCAATTACCGCTCACGGCCAACACCGGAGGCGATTATCTGAACCGATCATGGGGCCTCCCCTAGGTCGACTCAGCCTCAAATGAGTACCTGGTGCGGTGTGCAAAAAAAATCGTCACTGGGGAGACAAAAGGCGGCCGGGCGTGGTGAATCGGTGATCGTTGGATCATGAATCAATCACCCTGATTGGGCGATTGGGTGATTAGGTGAGTGGATAAGTCAGTGGGTGAGTGTGTGAGTGAGCGAGCTAGTGCAGTGAATCGGTGAGCGTTGGATCATTAATCAATCACCCTGATTGGGTGAGCGGGTGAGTGAGTGAGTGGGTGAGTGAGTGGGTGAGTGAGTGAGTGAGTGGGTGAGTGAGTGAGTGGGTGAGTGAGTGGGTGGGTGAGTGAGTGAGTGAGTGGGTGAGTGAGTGGGTGAGTGGGTGAGTGAGTGGGTGAGTGAGTGGGTGAGTGAGTGAGTGGGTGAGTGGGTGAGTGAGTGAGTGGGTGAGTGGGTGAGTGGGTGGGTGAGTGGGTGAGTGAGTGGGTGAGTGAGTGAGTGGGTAAATGAGGGAGTGAGCCCAATGAATCGGTGCGCGCTGGAACACCAATCAATTACCTCGACTGCTGCATCGCCCTGAACCCTACCGAGTGCAGCAGCGAGGTAGCAGCTGGGAGCTCCTCACATATACAGCAGCAGCAGTGCAGTTGCGTGCTTGTGTCGGGATGGCTCACGACTGGCGAACTGTGTTACGTATGCGGTTGATCTGGGAATTGCCGCTCACTCTGGAGGAGTTGCAAACTCTTTGCGCCTGACACGGAGCGTGCCACGAAGAGGTGGGGCCCTTACCATCAGCCCCAACCCAAACAAAGCCACCGCCTGTGTAGGTGGTGTCATCAATCACTGCACCCCCTCAACCTTTTCATGAGTAATGGGCCAGTTGTGGAGAGAGTGGAGGAATTCCCATACCGTGGGCAGTGTGCTTATGACCAGCTCCGGTTTGGCAGCGGTGGTTTCACTTTGAATCACTTGACTGGCCATTATCTTTTCATCGGCACATGAAGCTCCGGGTCTTCTCTGCCACGGGTATGCCCTCTTCACTACGCTTGCGAAACGTGGACCCATTTTTTTTTACACACCACCTCACAGACACATCAAAGGCACTTGCACAGGTTTGAAACATTCAGGCTGCTCTGCCCATGATCCATCCCAGGGTTAGCCAGACTGGATTGTGTGAGCTCACAGATTCTTGAGAGATTTGTTATACGGAAACATCAGTGAGCTCCTCCGGCAGGAGAGGCTGCGTTTGACTCGGTCATTTGGCCCGCATGCCTAGCCACCGCTTGCCCAAGCAGCTTCTGTTTGGCCGGATAGAAGGAGCTAAACGGATGCGGCATGGGCAAAAGAAGAGACGGGCTGATGTGTGAGTGGATGATTGAGTGGTACGGGCTAGAGAAGAAGTGGGTTAATGTGGGACAGGAGGATGTGGAGCTGAGTTGTCCTGCCGGCGACGATTACCAGCGGTGTCAAATAACCAAAAATAGCAAACGATGGTGTGAATAGCCATTATTTATTACCCAGAGTACAGAATAATATTGCACTCCAATCACATTTTATATTATATCTATTAGCATTAATGAAACTTTATGGGGTATTTTTATTTACTGACAAAGCTTCGTGTGGTTTAGCACAGGACACAGTGCAGCTACAGAGCTGTCTGTTGGCTTGCGTCTTTAGCTATTGCCTCGCCACTGATATCCAATCCCAAATGTGCTGCACATGCGTTAACTTTACTCTCACATTATCTTGCAACCGTACTTATCATCATCATCATCATCAGCAGCAGCAGCAGCAATACCACAACCTTCATTGCCAACACAATTATCATTGTTACCATCATCACTAACTTGACCATCTTCACTATGATCTTCTCGTCATTAGCACCACCACCACCACTATGATCACATAAGACCATGCCAATATCCATCACTTTCATCATCATCACCACTATTACAACGTCCAACATCTTTAATCATCACTACCAGTGTCATCACAAGCATCAATTGCCGATCATCGTTTTAATCTCAACCAACACCACTGCCATCATCGTTACCAATGTCACCAGCCACTGTGATCTCCATCATCGTCACCATCACTGTCATAAATTACCCATCATCATCATCATCAGCACCATCACAACAACCTTCACCACCGCCATAATCACCACCATCATCATCACAGCTCACGCTCTCCCCTGCTCTCTCCCCGCCGTGGCGGCACCACCTACTTACAGGTGTGGACCTCCGTGCGTCTGCGACGACGCCAACGCTGCTGCTGCTGGTGTCGTGCACAAGCGGAGCAGCTGACGTGACAGCACCAGTGGAAGGTGCAGTTGCACCTGCCCTTCGCAGCGCGACCACCACCACCACCACCATCATCGCCGTCCCTAGTCAAGCTGTCGTCATCATCATCATCGTCCACGTCATCGTCCACGTCGTCCACGTGGTGCTGGTGGAGCAGCACCGTGTTGTATCCCCGACCGCAGCACAAAATCTCGCAGCCCCCGGCTCCGGGCCGAGGCTGGCACCGGCGCCCCATCGTGCCCGCCACGCCGGCACGCGCGTCCTCCTCGCAGAAGTCGGGGGACTTCTCCAGGAAGACCAGCTCCTCCCTGATGGGCTTGCGGGGCTTCCAGCTGGTGGTGGGTGGGTGGTGGCAATAGTGACGGTGTTGGTGGGAGTGTAGATAGTGGTCGTGGTGGTGATGACGATGTTGGTGGTGGTGAAAATAGTGGTGTTGGTGGGAGTGGAGATGGTGGTTGTGGTGGTGATGATGTTGGTGGTGGTGAAAATAGTGGTGTTGGTGGGAGTGGAGATGGTGGTCGTGGTGGTGACGATGTTGGTGGTGGTGAAAATAGTGGTGTTGGTGGGAGTGGAGATAGTGGTTGTGGTGGTGATGATGTTGGTGGTGGTGAAAATAGTGGTGTTGGTGGGAGTGGAGATGGTGGTCGTGGTGGTGATGATGTTGGTGGTGGTGAAAATAGTGGTGTTGGTGGGAGTGGAGATAGTGGTCGTGGTGGTGATGATGTTGGTGGTGGTGAAAATAGTGGTGTTGGTGGGAGTGGAGATGGTGGTCGTGGTGGTGACGGTGGTGGTGGTGGTGAAAATAGTGGTGTTGGTGGGAGTGGAGATGGTGGTTGTGGTGGTGACGATGTTGGTGGTGGTGAAAATAGTGGTGTTGGTGGGAGTGGAGATGGTGGTTGTGGTGGTGATGATGTTGGTGGTGGTGAAAATAGTGGTGTTGGTGGGAGTGGAGATGGTGGTCGTGGTGGTGACGGTGGTGGTGGTGGTGAAAATAGTGGTGTTGGTGGGAGTGGAGATGGTGGTCGTGGTGGTGACGATGTTGGTGGTGGTGAAAATAGTGGTGTTGGTGGGAGTGGAGATGGTGGTCGTGGTGGTGACGGTGGTGGTGGTGGTGAAAATAGTGGTGTTGGTGGGAGTGGAGATGGTGGTTGTGGTGGTGACGATGTTGGTGGTGGTGAAAATAGTGGTGTTGGTGGGAGTGGAGATGGTGGTTGTGGTGGTGATGATGTTGGTGGTGGTGAAAATAGTGGTGTTGGTGGGAGTGGAGATGGTGGTTGTGGTGGTGATGATGTTGGTGGTGGTGAAAATAGTGGTGTTGGTGGGAGTGGAGATGGTGGTAGTGGTAGTGGTGAAAATAGTGGTGTTGGTGGGAGTGGAGATGGTGGTAGTGGTGGTGGTGGTGGTGAAAATAGTGGTGTTGGTGGGAGTGGAGATGGTGGTAGTGGTGGTGGTGGTGGTGAAAATAGTGGTGTTGGTGGGAGTGGAGATGGTGGTAGTGGTGGTGGTGAAAATAGTGGTGTTGGTGGGAGTGGAGATGGTGGTAGTGGTGGTGGTGGTGAAAATAGTGGTGTTGGTGGGAGTGGAGATGGTGGTAGTGGTGGTGGTGAAAATAGTGGTGTTGGTGGGAGTGGAGATGGTGGTAGTGGTGGTGGTGGTGGTGAAAATAGTGGTGTTGGTGGGAGTGGAGATAGTGGTCGTGGTGGTGAATATTGTGGTGGTGGTGGTGATGATGGCGGTGATAGCGGTGGTGGAAATAGCAATGATGATGGTAATGACGATGGTGGTGGCGGTAGCATTGGTAGAAATAGTGATGATGGTAATGACGATGGTGGTGGCGGTAGCAGTGGTAGAAATAGTGATGATGGTAATGACGATGGTGGTGGCGGTAGCAGTGGTAGAAATAGTGATGATGGTAATGACGATGGTGGTGGCGGTAGCAGTGGTAGAAATAGTGATGATGGTAATGACGATGGTGGTGGCGGTAGCAGTGGTAGAAATAGTGATGATGGTAATGACGATGGTGGTGGCGGTAGCAGTGGTAGAAATAGTGATGATGGTAATGACGATGGTGGTGGCGGTAGCAGTGGTAGAAATAGTGATGATGGTAATGACGATGGTGGTGGTACTGCATAGTGATGAGGATGTTGGTGTTGGACATAGTGATGATGAAATGGTGGTGGATTTTATGAGTTGATAGGTCTCCTCAGGCTGATAACCAGTGACTAGCATAGAGACTTATAGACTTAAGAGACCCAAAGTTCCAAATACACCTAATTGTGATGAAACCGGGTTCTCCGATGTAGAGAGTTCATGGCAGTGTTCTTTACTAATTTTTTACTTTCGCCGATAAGACATCATCAGTGTAAGCGCCGCCACATATTTGAGACCATTGGGGGTTTCACAGCAGCACGATCATGATGATGTTTGGGGGGGAGGGGGGTCACTTGTTGTGTGTTATTGGGGGGCCGCATGTCAGGACCCGCACTTAAGGGCCATCAGGGGGGACCGCCAGTGGCCCACGGGCCTTGCAATGAAGAACGCCGCATTTATGGTGTGACAGAGAGACAATGACAGACCGTGTTGTGATTAAGCCGGGTTCTCGAATGTTCTGAAATGGTGATCTCAGCGCCACTCAAAATCTACCCTGCCAAGGAGCCGCACCATCCTCTAGCGGTTGCGTGAGCTGAGTTCTTGCGCGTCTGCGCTTTCTCTAACACGATCCCACCTACACCATTGGAACCTCATTTGCCAGTAAAAAATATGATAATTGTTTTTTTTTTACCCTTCTATCTGGCAACAAAAACTTGTAAAAAAGGTGTCAGTTTTATTGCCAGATAGAAGGGTAAAAAAACAATTATCATATTTTTTACTGGCAAATGAGGTTCTAATGTTGTAAATGCTTACCCCGAGCTCTCATACTCTGATGGTGCATTGTCTTTGAGTTGTGCGCCTTTTGGCATCATCTGGTCCAACCCATGTGAGACTAGGCTCTAAGGAAAGCTGTCTCGGGTGTGGACCAATCAACTTCAAGGACAGTGCATACATTTCGATTTTGTCAAAGCGCTCTTCTTCCCCCTCCAACCCAGCTTAAATATACGCTCCAAGCTTGGTGGTGTTTCATTCTTCACCTGGGGACGGCTGCTTGCGTTGTGGCCGAAACGTCGTGAGAATTATTTAATTATGTTTTATTTTTATTATTTTATTACTTCCCTTCTACGTGACTTTACCGAAAGAAACAAGAAGTGCATACATTATCAGAGTTCTGTTTTTTGTTTGCATTCCGACCGCAGGTATTGTGGTCAATGCAAACATGACTCCTTGTAACAAGTATAACCCGTAAAAACAAAGTTTTTCACTATAAATCCTTTATATGCGTGGCGGCTAGAGTCCTCTCGTCCTCTGGCTTGAGATGGCTGCCACCTATGGGTCAGATGATTGCATTGCACCATTAAGCAATTGGTAATTAAATATAATATTTTTGTCCTAAAAGTGTAAAATTTTGGAGAAAAAATGTTCACGAACATTAATTGTCACGCACAACGAGTCTGTGTGCAAAATGTCAGCTCGATTGGATCACGGGAAGTGGGTTAAAAAACGACCCAAAGATTTGCACGGTCGTAAGCGCGCAAGCGAACTTAATATAAAGGATTTAAAAAAAGGCGTCAGTTTTGTTGCCAGATAGAAGGGTACAAATCCAATTATCACGACCCCACCTTTTCGCATCTCCGCTACTGCTGCTGCTGCTGCTGTCAGGCCGCTTGAGGTGGAGGAACACGGGACGGCGGTGCCGGGTGGCCAGCACGGCCTCCACAGCCCGCGCCGTCTTGAACTTGGCCTTGAGCCGCAGGGCGACCTCTCGGAGCGGCGGCAGGAGGGCCCAGCAGGTGCGGGCCGAGCACGAGCCCGAGATGCCGTGGCAGCGACAGTGCAGGGTGATCGCCCTGCGCAAGGCCTGCGCGCGCAGGAGATGAACGAGGATGCGACGAATGAGCCGATGCTCGCGTAGTGGTGATAATTACTCGCTGTTTCGCAAGCTGTGAGAGAGCGGATCGTAAACAAGGTTTTCCCGCTCAATCAAACGGTCAGGGTCAAATAGGGTGAGGTAGGGTCCAAACGCCAGATTGGGAAGGACCAATCGGAGGGTTCCACAAGGTGGCCGGGGATTGGGCAACCCGGCCACGAACAGGTATAAAAGCCAGAGCGCTGAGAGCTCTTGGTCAGTTCTGCTACACGAAGACCCAAGTCGGCCGAAGACGTCTAGGACCCTGGGCTAAGCCCTCCAGCCCTTATCAGGGCTGGGGCTCAGTGTCACCAGTGGTCGGGGGGAGATCCCCTAGGTCCAGCCAGAGGACGCTGGGAGAGCAGGGAGATTAGATAGCCTGCAGGGTCCGGAGGCTTGTACCTACTGAGGGTAACGGGTGAGGGGACCATATACCCCCCCTTTGTGTGATAGGGACTGTGTATTAAGACGATAAACAGTGTGTGCCATAGAGAAGTTTATAAGTCCGTCATTTACAACACTACACTCGCATTCTCTCTGTGCTGTTCGCCTTTTCGCGATGTTCTCTGGCGTGACACTGGTGGTGAGACGGGGCCATCAAGGAGGCTGTCACTGGCGTAGGCCAATGCGTTTCAAAGACGATGCTGATATTGTCCGAGCGTGTTTGCGTGCATGTATTTGCCACGGGCACACGTGCGGCTAATGCACACTTGATGCCTCGCAAAATGTATCGATTTGGTGTTTGAACATCTTAACGGCTGTTTTATTGCCACAAAGCGTAAAACGTATTCTTATTTTTCACACTTTGATGGTGGGAAAAGGGTCC